>NW_025763529.1:1217500-1666172 GCF_020726555.1 Boeremia exigua | reverse complement strand
AGATAATAATAGACTTACTCCTAGCTCTATCCTAACTAGCGCGCCTAGATTGCTATACTAAGTTCTATAGTCTTCTTACTTGCCTTATAAAGAAGACTATGCAGATAAGACTATAGTCTACCCCTAGGCCTAGCGCGCTTATAGCAATAAACACCTACTCTTGCCCTTTAGTAAGCTAGCGCAAAATTTTATATTTCTCCTCTACTATCCTAGCCTCGCAGTAGTAGCAGATAGCCTCTAACGTTGCTATATGCTCCTTAGCTCTTAGGATAGAGTCGCAGTATATAATAATCTAGCTAGAGAGGGGGTACTTTTCCTTCTTCTCCTGCACTAGCCGCGCTAGCACGTCTCCCTCTACCTCCTTCTCTCTATTATACTAGTGCACCTAATATGCAATATTAGGTTATATAGTTAGTATCTAAAACTATGCACACTACTCCTTAGGTAGTAGCGCTATTAAATAGATAAACTTACTCTCTTCTTTTAGCTTTAGCGTTGCTGTTAGATATATAAGCTATATTTCTGCCTTAATAAGGTTGCGCAGCTTTAGCACCTAGGTCTACTAGCCCTTAGTAGACTCTAGCGCTATATAATACTTATTAATAATAATATATTCTAGTCGTCCTATAGCACGCTGCTAGTTAATAAATGCCTTAAAAGATGCACTTACTACTAATTCTAGTACTACTAGCACTACTAAAGCCTACTTATGCAGCCGCTTACTATCCTACTTAATATAGTCGATCCTAGCTTTAATATAGCAGTCCTTTAGATTATTCTTTAGAGCTAGTATTAGCACTATAACTATAGTTATACTAGTCGAGGTTAGCGCTAGCAATATAAAGCTTAGGCTCTTACCTATACCTATACCTATAATTATAATAATAGGGCTCTCCTGCTATATAATAGCCTCGATAATAGATTTCTAGCAGCCCTAGAACTAGGCACTTTTACTCTATAGCTATTTAAGCGAGGCCTAGATATCTATGTTTCCTATCTGCTTCTAACGCTAGTACTCTTCTTCTATAGCCTCTTTCCTAGCTACTATAGTAGTTAAACCTTCTTTTAGTAGCATACTTAGCGTTAAATTAAACTAGAGAAACTTATGCTATATAATGCTAACCCTATAAAAGGCAAGCTACTATACCTAAACGCTAAATAGAGACTTATCTGCAGAGTAACTATATATCTATCTAGCTATTCTAGATCTATGCCTAGACTATAAGTTAAAAGGATTATCTTTAGCTTCCTAGTCCGCCTTATTATCTCTCTACTCTAGCGTTTTTAGGACGCGTTTGTCCTTAATATACTAACATATAATAGCCTTGCTATTATGCCTCTAGATCTAGATATTAATCTTTATTTTTAACTAGCGCAGAGATATGCGCTTAATTGCTCGCTAAATCTAGTTAGTCCCCTATTATTCTATCCTACTAGCTGCTCCTATAGGCATAGGCTTCTCCTCTAGGCCGGTTCTAGTTCTATCTTCCTCTATACTACTCTCCTCTCTACTATACTCTCTTATATTAGGTAGCTGCTAGAGTTATTATTTCTTCTTCTACTGCAGGCTAGTCTACTGCTCTTCCTTAATCGGCTCCTATAGGAAGGGACTAGGCTCTGCGTTAATAGCCCTTCTAGATGCGCGCTCTAGCTTCTACTAGAAGGGAAGCACTATCTATAGGTAGTAGAATAGTAGCTCGCCTACCTCCTCTAGCAGGTAGCAATAGATAACTTTAGCTGTTCTAGCATACTTAATTCCCTTATAGTATATAGTTACGTACACTATTAGCCCGTTCTTAACAAAGACGCCCTAGCTCTACCTGTTAGGCATTGTAGTAGTAGGAATATACACAGTCGAAGTGTAGTATATTATCTAACTCTCCCAACAGTCCATTAGGACCAGTCTTTTAAGCTACAAGTCTTTATCACGTGCATACGCCTTGCATCTAGTCCCAATAGAGCCTTAAGTCGCACTAAGTAGTCAACACTCCACCACACATCTCCCCACCCCATAGAGCTTGGCCCCATCAAGCTCATCTCATCCACCAACAAGCAGCTCAGTCGCAACCAACTCAACCCCTCTCAGCAGGATGCCTTAGCCCAATAGGATTCTGGGCCCACACATCTCCCCCAGCGTCAAGAACCATAACTACCTGTCGCATCCCGCGTAGTAAACCTCGCCCAACGCCCCAATAAGCCCTCAGCAGCTCATGTCAACCCAGGTCCCAATAGTTCCGTGACAACTCGTTTCGCCAGTTCACGTCATCATTCACACCTCCATTCACATCGTCCTCCAGCATCACAGCCCTCACGCCGGCTCAGTTTATGGACGCCGTCAACAGCCCACTTCGTGACATCAGTCCGCTTGCCTTGTCAATGCCCGCCTGTCACCGCCTGTTTTCATCACCAACAGCCGTTTGTCGCTTCATATGTGCGTTTGCTTCCGCCGGCATACGCGCAAAGCCCTTCGCGCCCCAATAGCTCATTAGCTAGGTGAGTAAAGGCGCTCTCAGGCAGCCACGCCGAGCAAACGCGCTGACTTCACTGCCAGATTCCAGAGCCTGCGCGCGACTTCTCTTACCACCTGATATCGCCGACCTTCAGGTGCATATAAGCTAGCTCAGGCGCCTCTCTACTGCCTTCCAACTCCAGCCTTCCATTGAGCCTTTCAATCAGCACTTCCCAATTCTTTAATCAGCACTTCTCAATTCTTCATGTCTTGGACTAGATTCAACAACCCTCCCCACCGCAGCAGTGGTAGTGGCGGCGACAAGAAGCCTTCTAGAGGTCGCGGCGGGCTAGGAAGCGCCAATGTCAGTCCATCCAAGCCGCGCCCAAAGACTCCTTAGGTCCTTGTCCAGGAAGCCAGTACGTTCATGCTCCCTTTGCCAGGCCCAATGGGCCGCTAACTTCTCCAGTGTTGCCGTTCCTCAACCGCCGCCTGGACCAGCGCTTGGCCCATAATATCAGCAACGCTCTTGCCTTCCTTTTCGACCACGCATACATCCAACTACCGCCATTTCTTCAACAAATTGCAGAGGCTCATAACGCTGTCGGCTCAAGCCACCCACCAACTGCAGCCAACCCTCAGCCATTCTACATCCTGCCAACCAACGATTCCTAGCCTCACAATGTAACTCTCTTCCAGTTCTTCTACAAGATACCTCGAAAGGGGGAGCCAGTTGATCCGCGCACCCTCACACAGTTAGCTGACATGCAGGCTTTCCATCAACATGCCATTGAGCACGGCCGAAGGGAGGGCTATTCCATTGGTCCCTATAGCCCATTGCTGACCAGTTTCTTGCTGGCGTTCACCATAGGGGCCGTCCGGTACACCGTTTCCAACAATGAGGACGATCCCGCCTCCAAGTGCAATCGTTGCATCCGCACCAGAGATCCTTGTGCTCAAGTTGCTGATCCTGTGAAAGGCGAGGTCTTCCTGCTAGGCGCCTGTACTTCGTGCTAGGGGGCATCTTAGAGGAATTGTTCGTTTGGTAGGCCCCAATGGCTCCTTGGGTTCTTACTTTCCGCTAACTGCAGGCAGCTCGGGCTCGGCAGGCTGCCAATGAATTGCCTCCCCCTCCTTCTAAGGTTAATCAATTCGACAAAGGCCGCCGCGAGGCCCGCGAAGTTATTAGCGAGACTGCTCCTTCCTATCCTGATTCGCATTTTGGAGCCAGCCGCCGGGCTGCTCAGGATACCTTGAGTGAGGAGCTGGCTGGGTTGGACATAGATAAGAAAGAGCAGGATCGCGCGCGCAAGATTGCCTCTGCCCGCGATATTGGTCACCTCGCTCGACCTCGCAAAGGCACCACCTTCTATGAGCGCGTCCAGGCTGCCATGAATCCCGCTCCAAATTCTCCTCAGCCGGCCCCAATGAGTCCTACGGGTTCCATTGCTAGAAGGACCAATGACGAGTTAGCTATCCGTTTTCTAGCTGATCAGACTGGGAGGACTATGTCACCCAAGCCAATAGATCTTAACGATTTCGTCCAGCTATTATCCGCACCTAGGTCTCCTGTTCGTGGTTCTTCCGGTCCTGGCTCGCCTGCACCTGGCTCTCCTAGCTCCAATGGAGGGTTAGGCATGTTCTCTCGCTGCACCAGCTTCTTGCCAGCTACCCAAAGGGTTTCAAGACGCAGTCCCAGTTCTCTTGTTTCACAGGAGGATCGTGAAGTTTTCACGGACGCAATGGAGTACATGACCAGCCCTGTCCAGACTCCTCGTCAGTCTCCGCGTTCAGTCCCTCTGCAATCTCCTCGGACTCCTCAGCAGTCTCCCATGCAGCCGGCTCAGCGATCTCCTTAGACTCCTCAGATGTCGCCTTTGTTGTTGGCCCAGAGATCTCCTTCGCCATCTCCAACCTCGTCGCCTGTGCTTCGTACTCAGGCCTTGTCACTGCTTCATTCTCCTGCGCGGTCTTCTCCTCTAGTCCCAATAGAGAATCAGGTGCCTTCAGCTTCGCTTGATGCTGCGGTGTCTCAGGCCATGGCTCAACACAACCTTCCTCAGCAGTTCTCTGGTCGCAGAGGTCCATTGGGGGGTGGTGCTGCTCGCGGTAGTCAGCCAGGTTCTCCAGGTCGTGGTCAGCAAGGTCCGCCTGCTCAGCAAGGTCGCGGTCAGCAAGGTCCGTCTGATGATTCTTGGAGGCCCAGCAGGCATCACTGGTATGGTCCGGGTGACGCTCCTCGTCGCGGTGGCAAGCGGGGTGGTGGAGGAGGTTCGGCTGCTTAACTGTTTCGGTTTTCTGGCTTTATAGTTTCTAGGTTAGTCTGCTAGTTCTTTCTTGCGATTTCAGGCTTCAATAATTCATTGGCTGCTACTGTAGTTTCCAGGGTTCTAGGTTAATTTGCTGGTTTCTTCTTGCGATTCCAGTTTCCAATGGTTCTTTGGCTCAGTTTTCTCATCTTTCAATCTCAAATCTTGGCTTTTTGAAATAAGATTTTTCTATTAACCTATCCCCTCCCCTACTTAAAAGACTTAACTAACCCTTAGTTAAGATCCATCTGCCTATCCTTATTAAAGCCACCCTAGTACTTATACTTCTCCTTCTCTTCCTTAGACAGTTTGTGCGGGATCTAAACCTCAACTATCTTCTTAGCTAACTTCTGCCTAGTTTTCCAAGGTCTGCTTAGTATTAGTATGTCCAACTGTCTATTAGGTGCTCCAGGCAGCTCCTCCTGTCCGCCTATATCTAGCCTAGTAACTACGTTCAATAGCACTAACTCTTGCTAGTAGAATTTTATAACTCTATTGCCTGCATATGTTGCGCGCAATAGCATCCTATTAAGCTCTTTAATTAGGTACGTGCCCTTATTAGAGATTCTCTAAATCCTAAAGGGCCCCTTCTACTATAGTTATAATTTATAGTCTCTGCCTATATAGATATTATTAAGGACGTCTTAGATTAGCACAAGATCCCTAGGTTCTATTAGGGCTGGCCTTAGTATTGCTTGTGCATTAAACTATTCCTTCCCTACGTCTCTTAGCTAAGTAACTCTATTAACTGCTTTATAAAGTCGATTGTCCCTATATTTAAATTATTTTACCCTTATTACTAGCAATATTACTATATCTATTACTAAGTCCTAAGGGAGCGTTTGCTATATAGGGACGTGCAACTTAATAAGTAGTATATATTCTCTTCCGCACATAAGATATATTAGCGTCTCTCCTATTAATTGCTTTATAGTTACCCTGTTAGCCTATAGAGCTAGGTGCAGGTTTAAAACCTAATTTCTAGTTATCTTTTAGAGTACTAACACTAGTTTCTTATGCCCTCTCTTAATAAGTCCTTAGGCCTAGGGATAAAATATACTAGCTACTACCCTATTAATCCTATATAAGGCAGCTAAGTCCTTAACTATGCCTTTGTTTTCTAGCCCTCTATCTACCGAT
Source organism: Boeremia exigua (assembly GCF_020726555.1). Taxonomy (NCBI): domain Eukaryota; kingdom Fungi; phylum Ascomycota; class Dothideomycetes; order Pleosporales; family Didymellaceae; genus Boeremia; species Boeremia exigua. The sequence goes on along the minus strand of NW_025763529.1, from coordinate 1,660,274 downwards.
ATCTTAAGCAGGATTCCCTATTATGCAAAGATTACTTCCTCTAGGAACTTTGCAGCGCTAGCTAAGTTATTATATTATAGTGCCCTTGCCTCTAGATATCTAGACAGATAGTCCCTTACAATAATTATATACTTTTAACCCCTAATCCTATTAGGCATATAGACAACGTCTATTATAATCTACTCCTATAGGCTATTAGGACTAGATATTAGATAGAGTTCTTCTTAATACTGCTTTATTAAGTATACCTAGCATTCCCTATAGCTATAAATATACCCCCGCACCTACTAAAATATCCCTAGCTAGTAGTACCGTGTCTATACCTTGCGCTACGTGCCCTCCTAGCTATAGTAACCTAAATTATTATGCAGCTTAGTAATAATCTTTATCTATTATTTAGAATTATTAACTACTTACTATAATAGTCTATTAGGTGTTGTTTTTACCTATAGAGTTTTATCTACTAGTATAAATCGAAGGGCCCTTCTCTGCAGCTTTTAGAGGTTACCTTTTAAAAGGTGTCTTAGGTTCTTTATAGTTAATAGCTATTCTATAATGTCCTTAAACTTATTAGTATAAAGATTAGGCTAGACTTCTGCACTAATCTTAATAGCTGCATGCGCATATTATAGCGTCTAAGGCTCTATTAGGATTAACAATTATATTGCCCCTAGTTATTTATTAATAAATTCCTCTATATTGTCCTTAGGTTTTATAGAAGGTATCTATCCTAGTTCTTCTAGCTATTATAACAGCACGTCTGCAATAACGTTCTGTTTCCTTGCTATATACTGCACCTTAAATTCCTATATGTTTAGCAGCGCTAGCTAACGCGTTATTAATGCCCTAGGTAGGTTAGTTGCACTGCAGTTTAGCTAATCTACTAGCGTTCTAGCGTTAGTTTTAACCACGAAATAGATGCCGTAGATCTAAGGGCGAAACTTCTTTAGTGCTAGCAGCATTGCTTTACACTTATATTTTCTAGAATCCTAATTTTGCTCTAAGGCTAACTATACCCCTAATTTATATTATATAGGGTGCTAACGTCCTATTAGGTTCTTCTACTAGATTACTGCTCCCTATCCTTTTTTACTACCGTCTATAGAAATAATAATAGGGCGCAAAGGCTCGTTATAGTTAATAGAGACTAATGCTAGCGCAGTTATTAGCCGCTGCTTAAGCGTAGCTATTGCGTTAGCAGCCTTAATAGTCTATTAGAAATCCTTATCTTTCTAAAGCAAGTTAAAGAGTAGCGCCGCGATAATAGCAAAGTTTAATATCTAGACTCTATAGTAAATGCAGAGCCTAATAAATATCTAGATATCTTTTAGGCTTGCATAGGTAGGCTATTCTAGAATCTTATAAACCTTCTTCTGCGCTAGGTGTCTTCTATATTTATTAACAATATACCTAATAATGCCTATGCTCTTATAGCACTATTTACTTTTAAATCTAGACGCAGTTACTCTAGCTAACTTAAGGTTTTAAAGTACCTTGTCTATATTAACAATATGCTCCCTAATAAACCTTTAGACCCTAGGTAATAACTCTTCTCCTTTATAGTCTGTCTTAGGTCCTTTAATAGTAATATTATCTATATAGGGCATGCTAGCTATAGAGACAAGATCTTATAGAATCTTTATAACAACTTATATAAATTCTATAACAGAGTTTATAGTGCCTATTAGGAGTATGCACTGCTGCACTAGCCTATAAGATAGTATATAAAACGCTATTAATAGGCAGGAGTCCTTATATAGCTCGACCTAGTTATACCTAGAGAAGAAGTTAATTAGCGATACTACTTAGCATCCTATAAATTCTTTAGAAAATTTGTTAGGGTTAGGTAGCAGGTTAGTATCGCGAATAGTAACTCTATTAATTTATTAGGCATTATTAATTAACTAATACCTATAATCTTTCTTTTTAACTAGAAACTAAGGATTGCTATATAGGCTTTTTAAGTATTCTAGCACTTCCCTATCTATGCATTCTTGAATTATATTCGCTACCTCCGCCTAAAGCTTCCTTAGGATTAGAAAATTGCCTTCTTTCTATGCCTTATATTTAATAGTATTAATATAAACTAGTAGACAAACATTATTATGCACTTATCTAGATTTAGAGAAGTTAAAGCTTAGTGCCCCCTTATAATAGTAGAACACTTCTACTAGTATTTCCCTTTCTTATAGTTATAGCTAACTTATAATCTTTATTTACTAGACCTGCTTAGCAGTTATATATTGTTCTAATAGGAATTTAGCTGTTTAGGGCGTAATATACTTAGTAAATCGCTGCTAGGATTAATTACTATTAGGCAGTTGCTATTTGCCCGCTTGTTTCTTCTAGTTAGGCTTACCCTCTACTCGATAAGGCACAACTAACGAATTATATACTAGTTATACTTTGCGTGCTTTAGACTTATATATTATTATAACTTAGTGTCTAATAGTCTATTGGAATCCTTCCTAGAAGCCTACCTCTTTTATTGCATATTAATCTTCTGCCTAGCGCAGCTATGCAAGGTTAAGTAGCATATTGTTTAAGTTCTTATCTATACACCTAGCTGCATGCAGCATATGCCGATCCTTATCTACTGCTTATAAAAGCATTAAATAGTCTGCTTGCCTAGGCTGCCTATGCCTACTTACTAGGCAGGTAGACGCAACTAATAGTTTATTAGAACTTACTATTATTAGGTCTTGCTTGCCTAGAGTCTTAAGCCTAACGCTTAGACTCCTAATCCTTTTAAAATCGTAGATCCTCGAGCAACTATACCTACTATATTGTTAGTTGCAGCTATAAACGTTATGTAAGACATATAATCTTCTAAGTAGACTATATACCTTATTTATCTATTAGCTTAGTATTAGAAAGTATATTAGGCATCTGCTAGGAACGGGTTTCTAAGTATAATTAGTGTTAATAATAATTTTAAGATAAAGAAGTTTATTAGGATCTTAATATTCCTAATAGTTACTAGGGCCTGCTAGATTATTCCTTTAAATTATTTAAATAACCTATTAGCAGCTTATAGCTAGAATAAGGCTATTTCTTATAGCATTAAAGTAATAATAAGTTCTGCTGCCTATGCTGTCTTTAAGCAAATTATGTTAAGTTTAGCCCCTAAGTCTAGTAGGGCGGATATCTTTATATCTCCAATGCTTATTAGGGCTCTAGAATAGTCTCTTTAAACGTGCTTAAACCTATATTCCTAATTATATTCTTGTTATTAGCTTATAGTTTATTCTTTATCTTCTAGCTCTATATGCGCTGCTTAGTACTATCGCAGTAGTATTAGCGTAGCAATCTATAATCTATTAGGACTTAATTTATAAGTGCCTACCCGCATAATTATACTATTATATGCTTCTATATATATATACTCTAGATAGGAAAGTATTAGGTTGCTAACTTTAAACACTAGGGCTTTATTAGGCTTAGGCGTTAGCAGTTTCTCTGCCTCGGCTTATATATAATATAGCTTAGTTATTCTCTTATATAGTTCTAGCGCTAACGCTAATAGGTCTTATAGTAAGACTTCTACTATTATCTGCAGTACTTGTTTTATAAGCGCGTTAGGGTTGCTTATAAGGTAGTTAAGCAGCCTAACTTTCTATACTATATTTAGCGTCTATTGCTCTATAGGAAAGCTATTAACTTCTATCTTATTATTAGCAGGCTTTATACTAACCTATTTATTATCCTTCTGTCTTCTGTTTTAAACTGCAGGTACATATCCTAATGCTACCTTAGTAATAGCTGCGTTTTTATACCTTATTTTAATTATATTAACTTGCATTCTTAGACTAGTTTCTATTATTATAAATTCTATATTCCTTTAGTAGTTATCTTCTTCTAGAAGACCTGCTGCTTATATGCTATTATTATCTATTATAATTATATTACTTATAATCCTAATAACTCCTTAGTTCTTATTTTCTTATTTATATAGGTTTACTATTATAAGCAGATTAACTACCTAGTGCCTACTTACCTAAAGCTAGCTCTTAATGCCCTTAATAATTAATAATATAATTACTATCCTGCTTATACTCTATACTTCTTCTTTTAAGTTTTCTTGCATTCCCTATGCTAGATAGTTCCTTAGGTTAAAGTATATCTACTTATTTTAAATTAGCTTTATATAATCTTTATAATTAGTAGCTATATATCCCTGCTTTCTACACGCCTAATAGTCTATTAGGGCCCTAGGCGCTACTAAATTATAGGTTAGTTAGTATAGTACTAGTTAGAAATTATTTATTAGTAGCGGAGCAGGCTAAAAATTAGTTATTAGTAGGGCGTAGCTAGCCGTTACTAGTTAAGTCCTAACAACACCTCGGTGCGCGTTTACTTAGTTTACTGCTGTTATAACTTCCTTCTGCACCTCTAAATTAGCTAGTAGCTCTGCTTCTTGCAGAGCCTACGCGACAAGTAATAGGTTTATTCTATTAAGCTTAACGCATAAGAATTTCTTAATTAGATTATCTACCTCTCCCTAAGTAGGCTTATGCCCTAGCAGCATCTATACTCTGCGCTCTCCCTAGGGTTACTTAAGCACCTTGTTTAGGTCTATTTACGCTAGTTAAAATAGTAGTAGTCCTATAGTTCCTAATAAGTTATTAGCTAATAGTCTATTAGAGTTTAGTCTTGCCTATTTCTTAAAAGCTAGATTAAATATTTCGATCTTAGCTTCCCTAGAGGCAACCTTGCTAAGAAAAGGCTTAATCTTAGTATAGCAGAACTCTTCTAGCTTTATTATAGTTAACTTAAATTTATTTAGCACTTTATTAAGCCGCTGCTTATTAAGTCCCTTAGTAAGGTAGAATCCTTTATATACCTCTAAGACCGTGCCTGCTTTAAGGCATCGATTAAATTAAGGCCTAAAGCTGTTAAGGTAGCTTTATAGGGGCATGTTTATTATTACTAAGCACGTTATATACTAGGCGCGCAGTAACTCCTTAGTCTCTTCTTGTTAGGCTTGATTAAGATTGCAAAATTGCTTCCTTATTACTTCCTTTACGCCTAACTAGTTATTAGCGTTCTAAGCGACTGCAAAGTTAGTTATGCTTATTTTAATAATATCTTGCTAAGTATAGTTATAGTAGCTAAGAAGTCGCGAGATTTAGTCTCTAATAGTCTATTAATAGAAGCTAGACTGCTGCTTAAGTTCCTTAAGGAATAAGGTAACATTATCCCTATTAAATATAAGGGGGACGTTAGTAAAGGGTGCTTTCTTATTCGCATAAGTATGCTAGGCATTAGCTTGCGCTATATAGCTTACTCCTCTTATAATATCTATAAGGAAGGCTTAGAGGTTATTACTAATTACTAATAGCTTATTAGTTATAGGTTGCTAGATAAAGAGGTCTAGGGCTATCTAGCCTGCTATATTTTTAGCACCTAGGGGCATAGCTATAATACTGCCTTCTATTAAGCTTATAGGACTAAAATCTTAGTTATTAGATATAGCTTAGAGCTTATCTTCGATAACTAATAGGATAAGTAAGATTAGAGCATATATTATAATTATAATAATTAATAACGTGTCCTAGAACTGCTAAAGATATACTATTTAATCTTGTTCCCTTTAAAAGGCAGTCCTAATAGACAATTAGATATGCTGCAAGGCTATAGTTGCGCAAATTAGATTCCTTTCTATTGTCGCTACTAAGGGATTATTAGGCCTATTGCTAGCTTGTCGAGATCTCCCTTGCTAGAGGGTAATCTTGCACCTGCACGCTTGCCGCGTTCTTAAGCTAGAATAGACACCTCCCTTTTATGCTAACCGGTTCTTTATACTATGTTATAACTGTCTTTTAGTTATATCTAGATAGGAGAGAAGAAAAGAAGAAAGTAAACTTATATATAGAAGTAAAAGTCTATAGCATAGCTTAATAGGTTATTAGGCTTAGTATAGCAGCAGCTTAGACTTCTAATTTAAAGAGATGCTAGTTTAAGACGCGCTAGAGATGCTAAATTTATAGTAGTAGGAATATATATAGTTAAAGTATAGTATATTATCTAACTCTCCTAACAGTCTATTAGGACTAGTCTTTTAAGCTATAAGTCTTTATTATATATATATGCCTTATATCTAGTCCTAATAGAGCCTTAAGTCGCACTAAGTAGTTAACACTCTACTATAGCATGTTCTTATATATAACTATTACTAGCTCTATTCTACGCGCTAGCTACCTACTAGTTATATATACTGCTACTAGCAGGTGTTTGCAGAACTATTGCATAGCTTTCTTATACTACTGCACCTATTTTGCTATCTATATAACGTTCCTTCTACTAGAAGTTAGGTTGCTAGCTTTATAATTAATAAAAGCCTTATAAAGTCTCTTCTCTTTAGTTATGCATTATAATAACTAGCTCTCTCCCTCTATACCTCTAAACATATTATATAGGTCCTATAGGAAGTTCTACCTAGCATGCAGCTCTATAGGGTTATCTACTACCTTATTCTACTTAATAGCTAGAAGTATAGTCGCGCTATCTATAAGCTAGCTAGTTTTATCTATATTAAGGAGTAGCAGCTCTTAGTATAGCTCTTTCTGCATTATCTCTATAAGACTATAGACTATAGAGCGTAGCTAAGGTATGCTATACTATATATAGCTATATATAATTATATCCCCTACTTATTAGATAATGCTAGCTATATTAGTATTACTATAGATCTTCTTGCTATAGGCTTATAGCTGCAGCACCTAGTCTATAGGTATAGGCTTGCTACTAAATGCAGTAAGCATTATAAAGCTAGTAACTATCTCCTATACTAGCGCAACATAGCTCTGCGCCTAGTTCTCTATATCCTCTTAAGACTACCCTTCTATCTCCTAAATCTCTATAATCTGCTTCTTCTAGGCTTGCATAGCACTATATAGCACTAGCATCTTAGATATAGTAATAACTACTAATAGTATTATTATATATATAAGAGGGCTCTTCTAGCTGTAGTTCTAATCGACACCTAGCATAGCTATTATACTAATAAGGGCGCTCTTATAGTAGTTATCTCCTAGTTAGTAGTTAAGCAGCGAGACAAGAAATGCAAGGACATAGCGTTCTAGCTCTTCCTCCCTCTATTTATCTAGCTTGCTTGCACTATTAAGCTCTGTTTTGCTGTCCTAGTAGTAGCTGTTGCTATTACTATTGCTATTACTGTTCCTTCTATCCTATAAGGCTGCAAGCAAGACCTACCGAATCTTCTATAGAATATATATCTGCCTAGCTATAAAGCAATATTATAGCTTTGTCTTGCTAGCACGCGTTAATATTAATTTGCTATCTATCTCTAAAGCAAGGTAGCTAACATTATCTACTATACTCTCTATATTTGTTATAGTATCTAGCAGTTTATAGGTGCGCTATATATAGCAGATAATTAACACCTAGTACCTGCTATACTTTATTATTATTCTCCTTATCTAGAGCAAGTTAAATAGCTTCTTATTATCTACTGCCCCTACCTTACAGCGCTTAATAAAGGTTATAGCTAGCAGTCCTACTACCTTAAGCAATAATACTTGCTAAGCCTTCTAGATTACTATCTCTATAGCCTAGCATACTTTAGCAAGTGCCTATTCTCCCTTACCTAGCCTATAGAGCTGTTACTATAGCTATGTGCAGTTAAAGCTAGCTAAGTAGCGCGCCTATTAGGTTCTCTACAGCTATTAGTGCTAGATAAAGCAGTTATTATCTAGCTTAATCTAAGCGTACGCATCCTTGCAGGCCTTTTCTATTGCTATAGTACTCTAAGTAAACACTATCTTAAGGGCGCGCTATAGGCTACCTTCTTTATTAGTAACTTCTTACACATTCTTATTACAAGGCTTTCCTATCTTAAATAGCTAACTAAGCTATCTAGTAGGCTAGAACTTCTAGCACTACACGCCTACTATCTATATCTAGCTGCCTGCTAGAGGTTATGCGCCTAGGTAGGGCTGCCCTCTCTTGCGCAGGTTGCTCTATCTATGCTCTTTTCTACAGTAGTTCTATATATTCTGCAATCTGCGCACAATATGCCTACACTACTCTACTCTATACTTAAGTCTATCTTTATATAGCGGTAGATAATATAGTAGTTGCGCTCCTAATAGTAGGTATATAACATCCTCTAGACACGCTGCCTATCCTGCAAGCGCTTAGGCTATAGACGCAATTACTCTCTATAATATAATAGCAAGCTCCTAGTAACTACTATCTAGGTATAAGGCTAGCTGCAACAATAGTATACCTTGCTAGTAGCTCTTGCAGATAGCTATATAGTATATAGGCAGATAGATAAATATGCTGCTAAATAACTCTATAGGTATATATTAGTATACTCTTATTAATAGAATCTATATAGATGCTGCTAGTAATTAACGCGTGCTTATTTAAAGTGTTATTTTGCGTTAATTGCTTTTCTAGGTCTATTAACGCTAGTTAGCGTGTGCTATTATGCATCTATGCATAGCCTAACTTTTATAGATAGGCTGTCTAGATCTTAGGGGCCTCTTCTCTGCACCTCGCCTATTATCTTTATAACCTTATAGCTAGCTAGTATAATATACCTATCTAGCATATATTAGTTTACTGCGCTATATAAAGCTGCTAAGTAATTTAATAGCAGCGCTTAGAGCTTTTCTCCCGCTAGCAAGGCTGCTTTTACTAGCAAGTATAGGTATAAGCTACTAAATAAAGAGTATAAGAAGCTATTTTTCTACTAGGCGTCTATATAACGCTTGCAGCGCAATCTAGATGCCTATCTATATAGCGCAGGGTAGCTAATCTCTAATCCTACTAACGCTAGCGTCTATAAGCCTATCTTTATTGCCTACTCTATTCTGTTAGCTATCTAGCTGCTGCACAAGATACTTACTAATAATGCTCTCTCTAATAATAGCTAGGACTACCTTATCTGCGCGGCTTAGTTGCTTGCAGAGGAGAGCATTATAGAGCTGCTGTCTACATAGAAGTTGTCTCTAGCGCCTATATTTTAACGCGCAAAGCGACTAGCACCTACTATATAGGCCTTGTTACTAAAGCATGCTTATATAGAGGCGCTTAAAATGCCTATAGTAAGCCCTTAACTATTAGAAGCAGCTAGCAAGTTAGAGGCATAGCTAGATAAGCAGCTAGTAGAGAAATAGCGCACAATTACTATAGTTACTAACAGGAACTATAACGCTAAGCAGAGGCGTATTAAGGACTATAAAGCTGCGCTAATTAAGCGCAGGCTTAACCTAGGTCTTATAGCGCCTAATATAAAAGTAACTAATAAAGAACTTAGCACTTATATTGCTATACTAGTTAAGAATTAAGCTATAGTATTATAGCTCTTTAAGCAGAACGCTATAGACAGGCACTAGAGGAGGACTAACTTCTATAATGCTGTTAGAACGCCCTACCTTAAGGCTTGCAACTTTCTAGCTAAGGCGCGCGCACTTAGGAGTCCTTTATCCTAACAGCACGCTGCGCACTTCCTGCAGGTCTAGCAAAAGCGCAGAGAGCTCTTTAGCAGCAGCAGCAGAGTAGCAGCGCACTATAACGCTAGCTCTTTGCAAGTGCAGCACGCGCACTTATCTTTAGCAGAGTCCTTATAGCAAGATAGCATAGTAAGGATATTCTATGCTACCTAGGAGCGGTATAATATCTATAATAAAGTAATAAAGTTAGTATATATTAAGTATAGGTAGGCGCAGGCGCTACTAGGCAAGGTGCTAACTAACAAGCTAGAGCAGATTAAACATAGCAACAGCCTTATTAGTAATAACAAGAGAAGTCGGTTTAGCAAGGGCTAATACTAGATAGAGGCTATAGACACACTTATGCTGCTTATTAACTTAAATCCTAATCCCTCTAAGCGCAAGCGCGACAGCTTTAGAGATTATACTGCTAGAGTAGTTAAGTAGTACTGCATTACTAAAGGTCTAGGCTAGAGCATACTACTAGTTATACTAGAGGATATAATATATAAGAGCTAGATTAAGTAGAATATCTGCTTATAGGGCATTAATATCTTTATTAAGCTAGTAAAGAAGGAGCGTCTAGATATCTGCGTTATAGCTAAGCAGTTTAATAAGTAGTTAGGCCTAGATAGCATTGCTAGGGGCAAGATTAGAGGGAAGATAGCGCTTAGCATTAAGATTAAGCCTCCCTAGGCACTCTACAGCATAGAAGAGGTAGAAGATAGCAAGGAGGATAGTAAGGAGGATAGCAAGGAGGACAGCGCTAATAAGAGTAGGGCAGTAGACAGGCGCGTTTAGATTACGCAACTGCTAGTCTGCTCCTAGCGCGCACTAGCTGCTCCTCTACGCTAAATAATACTGCCTAAGCTGTTTAAAGCTATGCTACTATACTAACTTAATAATCTAGCCTAGACTAGGTCTGCTTAATAATACTTCCTTCTCCTAAGACGCTCTTAACTGCGCTATAGTAAGGAGAACTCTTATCTACTATCTTATATTATAGCTAGTTGTTAGTTTATACTATAGGCTAGGGTGCCTTTACTCTTTTACTTACTCTCTTCTGCTGCCCTACTTTAATTAACTACTACCTACCTTTTATAGTACTTAACCTTCTCTAATACTATCTCTCTCTCTCCTTCCTATCTTACTAACTCTCTACTCTAACTGCCTACTCTTAGTAAGTGCGCGCTATCTACTTTACTGCGCGCTGCCTTATATTCTACTAACTCTTTATAGCACACTATAACTACTTCTGCGCGCCCTTCCTAGGCTGCTAATACTACTATCTATTAGCTTGCGTCTGCTATTACTCTCCCTAACCTATTTAAGACCTCTCCTGCTCTACTATCTACCCTACCTGCTAGCGTTATTAACACCGTAGCTAGCAATATTATCTTCCTAGGCGCTATGCTTAGAGTTAAGAACAACTCCTAGAACACTAATATTAAGACTGCTGTCTGCCTATATACCTAGCGCGACTCCTCTACTAGCTATATCTAGGTTCTATCGCACTATATATAGACTATACAGCGCACTTAGGCTTACTAAGCTCTTATTAGCACTAGCATTCTAGACCCCTTCCCTCTGCTACTACCTGCCTTGCTAGCTTAGTGCGTCTAGAATATGCTTAATAACTTTCTTAATACTACCTATATAGCTCTTTAGCAGCGCTACTTCTGCATAATCCTTAACCTTATCTATAGTAAGCTGCCTAACTAGCATGCATTCTTTACTAGCATATAGCGCGCCTCTTGTTACCCTATCTATATTAACAAGATGTGCTCCTATAGCGTCCTTGTCTAGACCCTTAACGCCGCAGTTGTGCAGCTAGATATTGCAGGTATACCTACTCTTAACAACACTAAGAAGTAGTAGTAGTTCTAGCGCACTGCGCTTTATATCTAGTAGAGCTCTATCTATACTAGCTATTTAGTCTTATAGTAATAGCATATATTATAATATAGTTATTTGCATAGTAATAGGCTAAGCACTAATATTATGCTAAGGTGCACGCTCTTTATTAGTTGCACAGAGCAGGCTTTCCCTTCTTATACTTCTACTCCTTACTAACCTACCTGCTACTTAGTAGAGTTAGGATATAGATAGATAGGCTCTATAATAATAGTAGATAATATTATTATCCTTCTACCCTTATATATGTTGCATAGTGCCTGCTTACTTATCTTTATAACGCAACCTAAGCTTTATACTCTGCAGTCTTCTAATTATATACTATGCATGCATATATATTATTATAGCGATTAAATATAGCTCTCCTTTTATCCCTCTCCTTCCTCCTACTTCTCCTACTAGTTCCTCTACTATTCCTCTAATAGACTAGCGCTATAGTCTATTTCTCTATGCTAGCCTAGGTTTGCGCTACCTATAAGCCTCTTGTTAGAAAGGCTAACTATGTTAGTTATAATTAATCCCTAGATGCCCTTTGCGCTATGCAGATAGCCTAGCTAAAGCTAGGCGAACGCGTTCTAGACCTTAGCTGCATAGGAGGCAGGATTGCTGCTCTAGCTAAACAGATAGTAGGCAGTAGATTAGTAGTTAGGCTAGATAGTATATTAGGCTTTCTTACTATTAATGCACCTGCTTATCTCGCAAGCTATAGCCTTACTATTACACTAACTAGCACTCTAGCACAGCACGTCTATCTTATTAAGGATAGCGTTACTAATAGCAATATCTATAAGCAACTAGCCTTAGTAACTAGCAAGCTAGCTTCCTAGAGCGTTACCTTCCTTATCTATATTTTAGAGATAGTTCCTCTAGAGCAACGCTGCAGTCTATTCTAACGCCTAAAAGGCATGCTTATACTAGCTAGCTATATCTTTATAAGTATATTAGCATGCTTTACTAATAAACTAATTACTAGTTCTAAACTTCGACTTTCTATCTAGTTTAGATTATTACTATATATAGAGGTTCCTAGCAGCTTTCTTATTACTACTCTTTCTATGCACTACTCTATAACTATAGCTAACAAGACTATAGTCCTAGCTTAAGTTCTATGCTATATAGTATAGACTGCCTAAGACTAGTTATAGGGCATTGCTAGTAAGCAGGCTTATGCTGCAGTAATATATACTAGACTCTGCCTTATTTAGACTGCTCTGCTTAGTGCATATAACTTTAGTCTCCTATATATAAAGGATCTGCTGCCTACTATAGTATTAGCAACTATAGCTCCTTCTAAAATTATAGATTAGATAGGCAGATAGCTATTAGCAGGCTACTAGCATTAGGGGCAACTATTTAAAGCCTTAGCCTGTTATTTAATACTAGGCTAGGATAGTATATCTTTAGAGTAACGTAACTATATCCTTATAGATACTATATAGCAGTATGTTATATAGACCTGCAGCAGGATCTAGCAAGGTGCAAGGAAGATGCTTAAGCTAGGACTAAAAGGCTTTAATATAGCTATATATACCTAACTAGCTATACTTGTAGAGCTACGCGTTTAAGCTAAACAAGGTTAATATTAGATGCTTATACTTCTATTTATAATCCTATAGGGCTATTAGAGTTTATATAGAAAAGTAAGAGTAGCAGGGCACATAAATAAAATAAAACTATGCAGCTACTTAGCTAGGCATCTAGCTTTATATTATATAAGATAGTAATGCTATAGAGTAATAGTAAGTATATACTATTATTATGTTATAATATTATTTATCTAGGTATGTTACGCCTAAAGGTATCCTTGCTTAGAGTAAAAGAGTTAGAATATTAATACGCGCGCTTAATAACTACGCTATTAAGTTTCTATTAATATAATAGTTATGCAGCAATTCTAAAGAGTGCAAAATATGTGCAAAGCTATCTTATACCTTGTTATATAGTTGCATTAAGATCCTATAGGAGTTAGGGCCTATATAATTTAAAAAGATATATAAATTATATAGAGTCTAATGCAGGGGTCCTACTAGCGTTAAATTAAATTATATAGGGTCTAAATAGAAAAGGATTAGTAGTAAGAGACTAAAGGTTTAGTATTATTACTAATTATAGCTTAAGATAGAGGTCTAAAGTCTATAGATATAAGCTCTATATTTTCTTAGATTTATATTTTCTCTACTTATATATAAGAATAACCTTAAAGATAACCTATCTAGCTTTAATATAGGTTATATACTTATAAACTAACTAAAACTTATTCTTTAGCTATATACCTAGTTAGTCTTTATAATACTAATACTAAAATTATATATTATATTACTTCTTAAATAGCCTACTCTATAATTATAGCCTTAATATACTAAAGTAGTAGAGATAATATCTTAGTATATAGTAATTATATAGAAAGGAAAGTATTAACTATTTATTAATAATATAGGTAAGCTTAGTAAGTAGCCTATACTAGTCTATATTAGGTAGTATATATAAAGTAGTAAAGTAGTAACCTTAAGATACTATAGAATAAACCTATATTAAATTAGTATTTAACTTATTTATATTGCTAAGCTAGAATAAAGCTAAAACTAACTCTAGGTATATATAAGAAGAAATTTAAGGCACTATTCTAAAAAGTAATAGGAATATACTTATCTAGGTAGGTACCTAGGTACTTAAAGGTATTAATAACTACTTATTATAGTAAGTTACTAATTAGTTACCTAGTATAATTAAAGAGAAGGTTTAGATTATATAACTCTATATACTAGGCTTAAATAATTAAACTAAAGTATAGTAATTTTTAATTAGCTTAGTACTTTAGTCTAATTCTACTCTAGATAAGGTATATATTAGAGTAGATATAACACCCTTAAAGAAGGTAGAGAACTTAATTAATTTACTTAATTACTTTATTTCTCTTCTACTAACTAATTTAGTTATTTATAATCTCTAATTAATAATACTACTTTAGTAATCTTATATAATTAACTTATAATAGGTATATATAGTAGTACTATTAAGATATATTAATATTATTTAGGTATTCTATAGTTATATTCAATAATACTAGTTATATAATAATTTTATTTTATAACTTATAAACTATAATACTATAGCTTATCTATTAACTAAGAATATATTAACTCTACCTTTATCTTATAAGTTTATACTTTAAACTTTAAAGCTATATTAGTAATAGTACCTACTATTAGTATACTAGATAATAGGACCCTTTAAAACCTAGATAGTCTAGTATATACTTTTTAGAAGTATTATAGTGCTAGTATATCTATATAAGGGTACTAGTATAATATATAAGAGTTTAATAAGCCTACTATTATAGTTAGAGATTATTTCTTCTATCTAGTATAGTACTCTAAAGGTATATACTAGCTACTTCTATTACCTAGTATACTATAAGTATTTATAAACTAGTATCCTAACTCTTCTATAGTAACTTATATAAATCCCTATAATAATTATATACTAGAGTAGCCTTATATTATCTATATAGAGCTAAATATATTAGTAGATAATAATAATTAAGTCTAGCTACTACTTAATAATAATAATATTCTAGATATTTATCTATTTACTATTACTACTAACTAGAATAGAAAAGCCTTTAACCTAGCTACCTACCTTAAGTATAGTATATAGTATAAAAGTATTAATATTAAGAACTAGACTATAGTAAACTTCTATCTAGAGTTTATAGAGATTACTAATATGCCTAGCTAGACCTTTAGTAAAGTCTTTTAGTACCTCTATAGCCTACTTAATAAGTAGAAAGGTTATTAAAAGAAGTACTATAGAAGATATAAGCTTTAATAGTAGGTATCTTAGTATATTATATAGTAGGAGACTATTACTAGTTCTTTACTTATAAGATAGTAAAGTAGGTATATAGTCTTATTAATTATAGTGCAAGGAAAAGTAAGTTACTTATTTTTACCTTCTTTATTATAGTAAGAAATTAGAGTATAACTATTTAGAATATTATTATTTAGGAGTTTTAGAAAGGTGTTTTCTATAGCTCTTCTATAGTAGTATAGTTAGGAAATAGAATAAGTATAGCTTCCTAGTAGAGATAGAAATAGTAGTTATCTAATATAATATTTAATAAAATATAAGAATATATAATATTATAAGTATATTTATATATTTCTATAGAAAGTCTAAGTCTAAGTAATCTATAATATATAACTAAGATATATTTAGTAGAAAATATCTAGAATACTATAGTTCTAGATAGTAGAGATAATATAATATTACTAGAATAATAATATATAATAGTAATAAATATAAAGGTAAAGAATATAAATAAAGGTTAAAAATAGAAGATACTTTAATAATACTAATAGAAGGTACTTAGGTAATACTAGTAGAGGATAGTAGTAGAGAATTATATAGAAGAATACTAGTAGAGAATGCTATAGAAGGATACTAGAAAAGAACTATATAGAAAGATACTAGTAGAGAATGCTATAAGAGGATACTAGAAGAGAATTATATAGAAGAATACTATTAGAGAATACTATAGAAGAATACTAGTAGAGAATTATATAGAAGAATACTAGTAGAGAATACTATAAGAGGATACTAGAAGAGAATTATATAGAAGGATACTAGTAGAGAATAATATAAGAGAATACTAGTAGAGAATACTATAAGAGAATACTAGAAGAGAATTATATAGAAGAATACTAGTAGAGGATGCTATAAGAAGATACTAGAAGAGAATTATATAGAAGAATACTAGTAGAGAATAATATAAGAGGATACTAGTAGAGAATACTATAAAAGAATACTAGTAGAGGATTATATAGAAGGATACTAGTAGAGGATGCTATAGAAGGATACTAGTAGAGAATTATATAGAAGAATACTAGTAGAGAATACTATAAGAGGATACTAGAAGAGAATTATATAGAAGGATACTAGTAGAGAATAATATAAGAGAATACTAGTAGAGGATACTATAAGAGGATACTAGAAGAGGATTATATAGAAGGATACTAGTAGAGGATACTATAGAAGGATACTAGTAGAGAATTATATAGAAAGATACTAGTAGAGAATACTATAAGAGGATACTAGAAGAGGATTATATAGAAGAATACTAGTAGAGAATAATATAAGAGGATACTAGTAGAGAATACTATAAAAGAATACTAGTAGAGGATTATATAGAAGAATACTAGTAGAGAATAATATAAGAGAATACTAGTAGAGGATAATATAAAAGAATACTAGTAGAGAATTATATAGAAGAATATAGGTAGAGGATTATATAAGAGGATACTAGTAGAGGATGCTATAGAAGAATACTAGTAGAGAATTATATAGAAGAATATAGGTAGAGGATTATATAGAAGGATACTAGAAGAGAATTATATAGAAGAATAGTAGTAGAGAATTATATAGAAGAATATAGGTAGAGGATTATATAGAAGGATACTAAAAGAGAATTATATAGAAGAATACTAGTAGAGGATACTATAAAAGGATAGTAGTAGAGAGCTATATAGGAGAATACTAGTAGAGGATACTATAAGAGAATACTAGTAGAGGATACTATAGGAGAATACTAGTAGAGGATTATATAAGAGAATACTAGTAAATAATATTATAGAATAATACTAGTAGAAGATAGTAGAAGATATTTCTAAGAAAGATTCTTTATTAAAAATTTTATAAGTATCCTTTATAAGTATATTCTATTAGTATATTTAAAAAGTATTTATTATAAGTATTCTTTATAGATATTCTTTTTTATAATTTATTATTAGTATACTATATTATTATCCTTTATTATTATTCTTTATTATTACCCTTTATTATTATTCTTTATTAATATCCTTTATTATTATCCTTTATTAATATTCTCTATTATTATCCTTTATTAGCATTCTTTATACTAAGATACTAAGAGAATTGCATTAACCTAGGTTAATATAATCCTCTTAGCATTTCTAAACCTAAACTCTATAACTATAACTATATTTATAACTATATATACTTTACTATAATTATTTTCTAGTATTCTAAAAGTTATTTTAATATACTATAGTAGCTTTAGTTAGATAACTATAGTAGAATAATATAGATAGCTAAGATCTAAGTTTAATATTTGCTATACTTATCTAATTAGAATAAACTTATTACTTACCTACTTGCCTATCTTTAGAATAATTTCTTCCCTCTATACCTATAACTCTAATTATAATTAGTTTATATATTTATAAGCCTATATAAATACTAATAGCTAGTCTATAGGTATATGTATATAAGTAATATTCTCTAGCCTTAGTAATTATTATAACTAAATAACTAGAGAAATATAAGCGCACTTAGGCTACTTAAAACTTAAGTCCTTATTCTATATAAATACCTACCTAGAGAAAGAAGCCTTTTTAGATTTATCTATTTAGGCTACCTATCTTCTAGGTAAGAATTTATAACTCTAGCACTTAAAAATATTAAGTATAGCTAAATTTAAGTTTTATTATTATAACCCTTCTCTTATAGCTACTATTGTCTTTATTATAGCTTTTATAATTTTATCTATATAGCATACCTACTTACTATTTACTATAAAAACTTAGTATTTTATACTATTTATTATAGGATATCTTTATTAGTATACTAAAGATTATATAGTGCTTACCTAGGGCTAACTATATAAAGTTAAAACTATTAGCTTTGTTAGTAGGGCTATATCTACAAGAGAGTTACCTAACTAGACTCTAAACCTATATATTATGCAAAGCACGCTAACTTTACTTAGCCTAACCTTCTATGCTGCCTTAATCTATATAGTTCTTAGGCAACTTATCTGCCTTCTTAATGCTAGTTAATATTCCTTAATTAAGCTAAAGTAGCTTACAAAGTTCTTTTTGCTAGGAGATGTTCTTTTATTCTTTAGTTAAGCAGGAGGTATGCATAGAGGTGTCCCTAGTATTTATGCTTCTAAACGTTACTATGTTATTCGACGCTACTAATCTCATCTCTTAGGTGGCGGTATCCTAGCTTCAGCCAACACCGAGTCATCGCAAAAGCTTAGGAACAACATTATCCTGCTAGGTCTTGGCATACAAGTTATCTTCTTCGGCTTCTTCGTTGTTGTAAGTATAATGTTCCACCTTCGCGTTACAGAGAAACCGACTGCGATATCGCATTCGGCTACCGCACCATGGCGAAAGCTTCTGTGGCTGCTATACTGCGCTAGCTTACTTATCATGGTGCGGTCCGTCTACCGTATGATTGAGTATGCAGAGGGCAACAATGGTGCGTTGATGCAAAAAGAGATGTTCGTCTATGTTTTAGACGCTCTTCTTATGTTCCTGGTGCCGTGCATGTTTGCGCTGCAGTATCCAGGAATCATACTTAAGAAACTATCATTAGAGCATAGTTACATTAGCACAGGTTTATCGATGGATAACTATCCAACGAATACCAATGGTGGAAAACAATAGGGCACCTTTCCTTCTAATATGTCTACCGTTCCCTCGAGGTAACATTGGCTACATTGATAGTGCTCCAAAATAACATTATCAAGTAATAGATTTGAACTATTATCATCAAGACAAGATTGCGTGGCACAGTTTGTGACGCAGTAGGAGTTCTCGTCAGCGCTTGGCTAGCGACACGAGCCTTGGTCATACGTATTGACAGGAGGCAGAGAAGCCGAATGGAAGGCAATAAATTGATTGAGTAAAGATCTACATGCCGATAGAGAGCGATATCTCAGAAGTTCCACAGTCATGTGATGGGTCACGTGTCGTTAGCAGTCGCATCGAACGGATAGGTAATAGCCCCGTATTGCGTATCATCTTCTGTAAGACTCTGGTTTTAGTTGGGAGGCCAGCGGCGAGAGAGCGCTTGAAAGCACGAAGAGCGGAATAAGCCGTTCGCTGGCGTGCTATACGCGTAATGCTTTCACGTGCCGTAGCCCATACGCACTACGGGCAAAGTCTTGGCATCGGCGTATTCAGGTGGTGTCAAACAACCACGTGTCCAACCCTTCTCGTACCCTGCGCCAGCTACTTGTTGTGCATCTGGTCAGAGATGAGGCCAGAATCCTTTCCAAGACGTCGCCGTACCCACCAAAAATCCAAGAAGGGTTGCAGCCAGTGCAAGGCGCGGCACATCAAATGCGATGAGGGTCGGCCCAGCTGCGCCCACTGCATCACGACTCATCGCTGCTGCTCCTTCCTTCAGCCTAGCAAGAGCCTTGTCCTTCCAGACAGTGCTGCAGCTGCAGCCAGCAGTACTAGAATCAGTAGTTCCCACACACCTGAGGTGGCTGCTACGGTTCTTTTCACTACCAGCCATCTCATTTGCTTGCACCACGCCGAGACATGCATGGAAACGTATATGGCGTTGCAAGATACAGGGCGCCCGATTGTCAACCTTGCTATCGCCCATGCCGACTCGGCGCCTTATCTACTGAGCCAGATGCTTGCTCTGTCCGCGCTCCATCTTGCCACTGATGGGCAAGACACTTCGAAGAGGGCACAGTACCACCAACAGGCTACAGAACTACAGACACGCGCTCTAGAGCAGTTTAATCGGGCGCAAGAGGAGAGCTCCGACGCGAAGTATATACCAGTGTTTGTCTTCGCGTCCCTGTTGGGCATGCACGTGCTCAAAGAGACGCTAGTAAGCCATCAAGACAGCCTGTCCGACTTCGTGGATGCTTTTGTTCACTATACCCGTCTGCATCGCGGGGTCCGTACCGCCATTACGAACGATTCTTGGCCTATGATCCTTGAGTCAGACCTCAGGCCGCTCCTCTACTTCTCCGACCTCAGCGCTATAGATAAGCAGGTACCTGGAGATGATACACTCAGACTGAAAGAATTTATCGAGCTATACAACGCAGGCCCAGAGTCTAGTCATGCATGCCACGGTGCGCTCGAGCGAGTGCAGTGGATGCTCGATGTGTGCAAGCAGCATCCTTCTCAAGACAACGTAGGGATCCACGCAACAATGGCATGGCCATTGTTGGTTCCTGAAGTGTATATCGATGTTTTACACCAGCGTCGACCAGAGGCTCTCGCGGTACTGGCATTTTATGCAGCAGCCTTGCATCGATATCGACACTTTTGGGTGTTTCGCGAATCGGGGTTTGGTCTGCTTTCTGCGATAAGGAAGAGCATTGGTTCATACTGGCAAGACAGCCTAGACATCTCAGTGGATACTTTGTTTGCCACTTAGACATGTGGAGATCACCGCTGATCACCTATCCATGCTTAGGAGCTTGCTGCTCTGCATATTTCGTAGCCAAAGTTCTAGAAAACGCAATAACTTACTACATTAATAGCTATTCATGATTAGAACTGGAAACGCATCAACATTTATGAGTTTCATAGCACAGCAGAACCGAAAGTGCACTACTACAATTTCTAGGCTACGCTCGACATGCCTTATTGGCTTGCAACTGCATAAATCCATTCAACACAGTCATAGTGTCAGCCTCAGAGAGATGAGTCACCTGATACTCACCCTCTCTCAATCTCCACGTCCTGACGTTCCTCCGAGTGTGCGACTTCGCAATGTGACGTATGCTTTTGCAGATGCCTTGCCCAGGATATGCCACCAGCCCCAAACCTGCTGATGCAACCTTGCTCCCGAATCCAAGCACACCTTTCCCAACACCGCTAGCCACCCCTAGAGCACCATCCAACTTGCCTCCCTCGTATGGTCTGGTCCAAAGACCCGTGACGCCGTCCTTTATGCCATACGCGAAGTTCTTGCCCGCCACTTCTAAACCACTGCTCCAGTCTGTGACAACCCCGTAATCCTTAACTTCTTCGCCGTAGAGCCTGGGGACCGCGCAGAAACCCTCTGCGCACGCATACGGGATATCCACCCCTAAGCCTTTTAAGGTGGTCATGTAGAGACGACCGAATTTCTTAGCCGAGGCTGCAGCCATGCGGCCCGCTGTCTTCCCTCCGGAGGCACCCTCTGCGTTCGAGCGTCGAAGCTCGGTTATCGGCGAACGGATAATGCCGGTGGTATCGCGGACCCAGGATATGTAGGCGGAGGATGGCCTTGTCACAGGATCCCATCGTGTATTGCTGATGACAGTGGGGTGAGTGTCGTATCTGGAATCTCGATATCAGATAGGCCGTGAGAAAGGGAATCGCACTGCGGTTTGCTTACAATTTAATATCCGATGCGCCGAAGACAGCGTTATCTATGAGCACTTGAGCGGCCACCTTGCACAACTTGATCGGTAGTGTTCTGTGCTCCCATGCTGCAGGTAGCTAGGGCAGGAGGTCGCACTGCATCGCCTCGAGTGGAAGATTCGCGTGGAACGACTGGGCAGCAGCTTGCACACCATTCTCAGAAGACATCTGCGATGATATGTCGCGCGCTGCAACCATAGCTTCAGGCGTCAGGCAGAAAGATATCGCTTGGGCAAGGTTGCTACTGTCTAGGCTCCTGTGTGGGATGAGAGTTGCTCCCGCGCCTGCAGCTGCAACCATGTCGCCCCAGAATAGTTGGCTGCAAAATGAAGTCAACAAAGGTGGCTAGACGATGGTGAAAGGGTAGCCATACTCGCCAAAGAAGGGAACAACCACAGTAGGGCATGCATTCCAGAGCCCGCACGCCATGTTTCTCTACCTCTCTGTATGCTGTATAATATAAGCTCGCAAATGAGACCCAATATAAGTAAAAGCTAACTTTTAGCATAGTATTGGGATGGCCCAATTGGTAGAGACACCGTGTACCTCGCTTGTCAGGAGTAGTGCTATGCTTGGAGGTTCCAGGAAGCGGCACTTCGGCCTAATAATAACAAGGTGCACACAATAGTGGGCACCTGTCAGTGTACAAGTCAGCTACAATTGTGTTCAGAGGCCAATTGCGCCAAAGAAGACATATCGCCTTGCATTGTGCTCTTTTAGAGCAAACGGTTCTAATTGCCATCCACCTAGTGAGTTCAGCTTTCGCAAGGAGAGAAATTGAGCCTTTCTAACGGCAACCAGCTACACACAGATTGGAAATACTTATAATAGGTACCCTAAAACTCCTCCAAACATGGCAAATTTTGCATTATCCTTAAAGACTTGATCAGGGGCATCTCCGTGTTTGGCGGGGGCATAATGCTACACGGCTTCATCTCCCTCACAAGAAATTGGACCAAAGAGAAGGCGAAGTTCCACCATCAACTACATTAACAGAATAATATTGGCTGTGGATCTGTTCTTAGAACATGCGCTCTTCGTTCTATCTAAAAGAAACAGATTTGGCGCAGGCGCAAGGTTATCGATTACAAAGTCGGCTAGTTGGACCAACATCAACGATCTGCGGCACGCTTTGTTGTCACGCATTACTAGCCTCCAATTCTGCCTTTTAGGATTATAAGGTATAGTAGATAATTGTACGGTCGCGTACAAGGGTGTCCTATAAGAGACTGGCCAGGTAGCTTGCGTAAGAGTGCTGTCTAACAACTTGCATTTAAGATCGCTACAGAGAAGGCGCCTTTGCTTTGCGATTAATCTACCTCTATAGCTAGTCACCACGCTCTGTTAACATATACCGGCGCTGCTTTACTATAAACTAAATACCACAGCAAAGCCTTTAGTAACTGGCTCCTCGCACAATAGTAAGAAAAGGAGGATCTGCACTTAGTAAAGGTGCAATTCCTAGAAGCAGTGGAAGTAATAAAATGGCAACAACAAATAATAGTTACATTGATACTCTAGTGCGCCTACGCAAAATTCTCGAATTGCTATTGCTCTACCTGCCACTAATCACAATCACATGTGCTCTCGATTCTATGCGCAACACTAAAACATGTAGCAGATAACAAGTTTCTGCTCTATCCTAGTACATAAGTTTGTCGCAATCGCGCTATACACTAGAGAAAGTCTTGGATTAAGGATACCACTAAGACACCATCCAAATAATGTAGAGTAGGCTTGTAATAGCTGCAAATAAGCAGAGTTGCAAATAAGAGTCTAGCGCTGCGTCCGGCATTTTTGCGGCAGTAGTAACATAGTAAGCAAGACTAATATATTAGTCAGCACTCTGTAGCGAATTGTATTAGTAACTATTCTGAGACATATAGCAGACCCAATAGCGGCCTATGTTTATAATATGCGTAAAACTTCTAAGACCTAGGCAAGCAATAGCTAGAGCTAACACTGCATCTTTAGTTTAAAACAGATAGCAAGGAAGGTAGAACTTAATTGCTACCTTGTAAATATTAACGAAGCTGTTTCAAGCAAGGTAATATATGTGTGGACGTAGACGTATATTAAATATGTTAGCCAGTGCCGCGTAGCTATAGCTTAGCTTCCTGTAGCTGCTTCCTGCTGCTTAGATAAGGCATTGTATGTTAGAATGATTACGCAGGCATAGCACAAGCAGCCTAATTGAGACTAACTAACTAGCGCGTGGGTTAGTTTATAAGCAATAGCAAAGAGCAGGCGCATTCACGTACGCTACTCTGCTAACAATTTGCGCAAGATTAAATTAGTAACTTTAGGCTTGAGGAATGTTGTATAAATAACTTAATAGCCGTTATGCTATTCAAGACCAATAGATAGACAGATCCTATTAATTAGCAAAGGGCGCTTAACACTAGGCGCTTCTTAGGGGTATTTCAATCGCGACTAGTCGCTGTCAACGTTCCTGTCAAATGTCAACTGTGGCCCTACAGAACCAAAAAATAGCTACCACCCCCTTACGCCGCATGCTAAATCAAACAAGAATATAGGGGGCGATTTTCAGGTCTTGGAACAGTCACCCTTTCTATTGCAACATGAGGCTAAATTGTAAGTAGTTTAACTCTTAGCTAGAGTTTTAGCGGCTTACTCAAATTATATGTATGCAGGCTTAAAAATTCCTTCTACACCATCAAGGATGCTAATCCTATCTACTCTAAGGCCAGGTTTCTGCGCGCCTATCAAGATAGCAAATGCAGCCCAGACCTCATATCAGTAATCGTCAACATAACAGCTCAGCTCACAGAGTCTATCGCTTCTAGCGACCATAATCGTCTAAATACACAGATAGATCGTGCACTAGGTTCAACTTTACTAAACGATAAAATCTCTAGGCAATGTCCAAGCCTAGATCACTTTCGTAGGAGCTGTTTGTTAGCTTTCTACAATTTTCATCAGAACCCAGGCAGCCAGTCGTGGGCACGAATAGGGAAATTAGTACGCCTAGCTTGTCGCCAAGGCCTAGACTGGCTTGAGATACTTCGCAAATTATACCCTGATTAGGCAGCTGTCAGTGCAGAAGACCTTGATAAATGGCTTTTAGTCTAGTAGTGCATCTATCGCCTTGACTCGTACGCTAATCTCTCTTCTAGTACGCCATATCTCGTAGACAAGTCACTTGTTAACACTTTGTTGGTCGCTACATGTGAAGAAGTGTCTCTGCCATCTCGAGCAGTGGACTTGTGGAAACTTCTCCCTATAGTAACCCCTAATCACGGAACGCGGTCCACAAACGTTTACATCATCACCATCACGGCATTACGTCAAGCTAGGCAACTTAGACGCGCGTGGGACCTACAGTTGCCAGACAATAACATAGTGTCGTCTAGGAACATTAAGCAATTGTTGTCTAAAATCTGCTTATCTCTGCCCCCTAGTTGGCTCAATTCCAGGCGTAACGTGTTCTCTAACAAGTCCTTATTTAAACACCACACAAGGCTTGTAACTATCTTGCATCTAAGAATAGCACGATTGTATCTGGCTGTTATAAAATGTAGGCATAAGAACGAGAGTGTGTAGTTGGAAAGCTAGGAACAAGTTCTAGAAGCTTGTTAACACATCGTCAATGTGGCAGAACAATAGGATAGCTCATTCTTATCACAAATCGATCCCGCAATTTCATTTATTTTCTTCACCGCACTTACATTTCTCACCCTGCACCGAAATTCCGATACGATAAATTAGACTGAGTTGATGTCAGATATTAATTCCGGCATCACAATCCTTCATTTGCATCTGGATCAGTTCGCAAGTACTTGGACTTCAACAAAGCTTCTTGTCTGTAAGTTTTGTTTCTTGCCTGATTTCAACTAATTGAGCTGACGTGCCTCCAAGTGGCATACAAAAGCTTCGATGAGGTCGTCACTAGTAAATTATCCCGTCGGCATATTGGCCTAATACTCTCACGATGTGAGGCACCTCTTCACCCAAGGTGGCTACAATCTCTCTCATTGACTCTAGAGGATTTGGAAGCTGTTTCTCGGTGACCAAGTAATATGTTATCAAAGACTTCGATGTCTTGGCTATGCATAAAGAATCCGAACAGTTCAAACATCCGCCATTGTACCCATTCCAGCTACAGTAATCTTCTGCCCAAACTCCTTAGGTATCTCTGGACCCCATACTAACAATGGTCCGACAACCTCCCTTCTCGTTGGTGTATCTTTATTTACAATGTCGCCATCCGCGTAATGCTCAATTTTGAAACCGCTCGGGTCCGCCTAGTAATCAAAGATTTAACTACCTAGTACATGGCGTCCGACGCCCCAGACGCTATGCCAGCCCTTCTTGGCTAGCCAGTCATGTCCGAGAAGTTGAGTGTCGAAGTCGGCTACCTCAAAAGACGTGTGGTGAAGGAAAGTCTTTTTGACATGCGGCGCCGCCCGTTGTAGGAAAACGCAGTGGTGATCAGAGTAGTCGTCACCCAGATCGAGATGCATAAATGTCAGGACATCCATGTTGGAGAAGTTCCAGTGGTAAAGGATATCTGACGGGACGAAGCTGAAGTTCTCGGTGTACCACTTGAGCTCATTATCAAAGTCTAGAACAGCATAGCCAAGGTGACCCAACTTGTGTACAAGTGCTGGACCTGGATGGAAGCGTTGAAACTCTCCTATAATGATATCGTCAGATGGCAGAATCTGTAAGAGCAGGTCAAAGTGCTCACCTCGTCTGCTCTTCTCGAAAGGTCTGTTAAATGGTCCCACCCGCTCGTGGGTGGCCGTAGGCTCCTTCAAATCTACAGCTTGCTCCTCCTGCCCCCAGATGATATGGAAGAAGGTGTCATCTGGGCGGTTAAACGTAATTTTTTCACCACCTCCAGGACCGTCGCTCATATCGCTGACGATGGCACCAGGTAGCTTCTTTGCCTTTTCAAACTCTCCTTGGCTCTTTGCAACAAAAGCAGGGCCTTTGAATCTTGGCTGGTCATCTATGCTCTTCAATGCGACGTAAACATATTGGTCCCTGCCATAACCGCGATAATAAACTCTGTCTCTCGTACTCTTAGCTTCAACGAATCCAAAATCGTCTGCGAACTTCCTGAACTTCTCAAGATCTGCGTGTTCGAAGTAGATGTGGCTCAAACGAGTTAATTGAACCTTATCAGAGTGGTTAGTGATGATCGGAATCCGCATGTTTGTCATGATTTGCCCACACGAAGATCTTAGCAGATTTTGCACAATATACAACCAAGCGTCAAAACCAAGCGACATATTGAAAAATTGGATGTCTTGCGAACGATCAAGGGGTTTTATGCAATATGGAAATGCTGCTTCGCAGACACTGACAGCTGCAAGGAGCTGTGCCAGTTCATCCGAAGAGGCCAGTGGCTCATTGGCGCAGATGGAAAGACAGGCATAGTGCGCAAACACTTTCTCAAGCCTACAGCAGGTATAAAGCAGGAAGAGGGTGTGTACAAATACTCCGGTACTTGGATTGCCGCAAACCTCAAGATCACACCTCCAACACGAGATACACCCCAACTACCCCTTATAGAAAGCCAGGTACTCACCAGAAGGGATCTACGATTTGTTCTGGCCAAAGGGCTGGCACTTCTGCAGCCCTCCCGGTAAACCCACAGCGAGTAGACGATTCGGGCCATATAAGAAGAGGCTTTAGAGACATGAATTCAGCCAAGTGGATTGGAACGACTCAATTGACACTGAGGAATTACTCTAGGAGCACTTAACACCGATGATTACACGACATCGCGGTATTAATGGCACCGACTTTCTGCAAGAGGTGAGATTCCCACGCAATTGCATCAGGATCATCCAATGTCGACGTTTCAGGTTTGTCCACAAAGTCGTCAATAAGTGATTCCATAATTGCACTATCCTTATTAGCAATGCCGCGCATGTTTTCCCGCCTTTCGCAGGGCAGGGGATCAGTAGTAGGGTGCGGGATGCGCATCAACTCGCGTGGCGCCTTGCAATGCTGTTGAAAATGCGTATCCAGTCGCAGGACATTCGTAATACCATTCTAGGAGGATGGTCACTGGAACGACGAAAGAGCGTGGACGACGCGGCATTCGTCTCAATGCTGAATGGGAACATGTGCAGCAAAGAACTGTCAATCTGGTCGCGAGCGTTACTTCGTCTGATGTCTGTTTTGAATCTAATACCGATCCTGCGAGGCCTGACCGATATCACGGTGAAAAAAGAGCGCGAAGGGATGTCGAGTGTGGAGGGCGGCTTCCTGCTCAGACAATTTCGTGGTGGAGCAAGGATGGCTCAGATTATGGTCCAGTCTCTAGGACGAGATTCATTCTTGTCTGATTCCTTGTTTATACCGCAACAAGGTATATTGGCACTCCTTATAATCAGCACTGACAAGCACGACGAACTTCACGCTATTGCACATACCGCCGTCAAGGCGCTGAAGATCTATTCTGCCGTTCTTTCGCCAGGCTTGATTGTACTTTTCAGCCCATATTTGGTAAGCAGGAATGAGAGTGGGAAGGATGTGTACTGGCCCACAATCGCCTCAGACATCAATGGAAAAAGCAGATCGGGATATGACTAGGGAGCATTAGTGGCGAGACTCGGAAGATCTATGAGGTTTGCTCTCGTTCGACCTGATTTCTATGTATATGCTTGCGCAAGAAATTTTGATGAGCTGATTGAACCGCTTTGAAATGTCGTCTGGAGGGTTAAGCATGGATTATGTTTCGTCAGGTCCGTTAGGATAGGGTCTAGGATAATGCGTAGAGTGTAAAATAAAAGACTAGCACTAATACAAAAGCTATATATAGAAGATTTAGACTAGTAGTTTATACTATACTTTAGCCTAAATCTATTATAAAGGATACTTATCTTAAAGTAACGTGTTCTACCACTAAGCTGCGCACCCTACTAAGCTGCGCACTAAATGCAACTATCTACATTTAAACCTTAATAACTTAATGCTATAACAAGGTATAATAGTGCGCAATAGCTTAAATTAATTGCCTAATTCTACTGCATCTTTCTTGCATGTATACTTGTTGTGTTCTATATTGCTATACCTTCTATAGTAGGGAATACCCCTGCTGCTAGCACCTGCCTGCACTCTCTCCTCACGCCTCTTAGCCTCAAGTTAAACCTCAGCATCCTGTTAGGTAACTATTGCTTCTGCCTCTGCCTGTAATAGAGTCCCTCCTTTCTAAATCTGCTTCTTCTTATGCTTTTTATGCTCTAAGGCAGCCTAATTTACTTCTTTAAGCTTAGCTATTCTAGCTTTAAGCAACGTGTGTAAGTATACCTTTAAAGTTAACCCCTTTTAAACCTATAGTACTATCTTAAGAATAGACTTAGGTAAGGAGCTCTTATAGTCTCTTATCCTCTTAAGAATTAGTGTTGTTTAAGCCTCTATTTCTTAGGCGTTGCTTAGTGTTTTAGGCTGCTAAGGGGTACTCCTAGGTATAGGTAGTGTTAGTATATAAGGCTTCACTTTAAGCCTTAATAGTACTACCTCTAGGTTATCTAGGACTAAGCTAGTTGCTCTAAAGCTTAATAGGATATTGCCCTTTAAGAAGGCTTAGTTAAATACTAGGGTAAATATAGCTAGAAAGGCTTTCTTATTAATATAGTTAATATAGCAGTTTACTAAGACTTAGATCTCCTTCTTATATACATACTTTAGTAGGGCAAAGTAACCTATATTAAGTAGCTAAAGGATATATAAGGTATAGGGGGGCATATAGAGGGTAATAATCTTGTTCTCCTTATATAGATCTTAGAAGGCAAGTAACTTATAGCTCTTATAGCTATTAAGTATTAGCAGCCTATAACTACCTACTTTCTTAGCCTCTATATGCTTAATAAAGTGCTATAGCTAGGCAAGCCTAAGCTTATTTATTGTCTATCTATTATTACTAACTCCTATTCTCTAATCCTAAGGGTTATAATACTAGGCCTAGTTATAGTTCTTAGCTTTAAAGATAATAAAGGGTAGGATAACCTACTCTATAGTGTTAATAGTAGTAATTAACGTTACCTACTCCCTATTACTAGGCTAAACTCTAAGTAGCTTAAGGCGCTGCTTAGAGGCTGTTACTACCTTTACTAACCCCCTAACCTCTATCTAGAAGCTAGTCTTATTAAAGTTATACGTGTCTTTATCTAGGATGCTATACTTAGCTTTAATATTACATATAAGATTAAACTAGGGGCCTATAATAGCTAGATTGCTATAGAGGACTTGCTAGTAATTATAAGTTTAAGTTACTTAAGATTTAACCTTAGGTTAGCGTTAGATTAGCCTATAGGCCTAGTTCTCTCTAACGTAAGTACTACTACGCTTAGCTAGTAGCTAGTTAGCTATCTTATATACGTAGCTAAGCATAGGGGCAAAGCCTCTAGCATTAAGCTTCCTAATATACTATATAACTACCTCCTCTTTATACTTATAAAGCCTTAATAAGTTAGCTTAGATATTGCGTTATAAGGTTATTCTAGCGTGTTAGTTGTAGAGGGTGGTTTTAGGCACGTTGTAGATAGCAGCAGCACGTTGCTGGCTTAGTAACGCGTTAGATCTAAGGGCTTAGATAGCAAGGATAATTCTATCTTTAACAGGAAGCAATTCAATATCATGTTGTTAAGGCATCATGATAGTAGTAGAATGTAATAAGGTCTTAGCAGAGGTGCGCGGCTCAGTGGGGTGCGCGGCTTGGTGGTGGAACACGTTAGTACTAAGATCCTAAGTTTTAAATCAAGAATATATATTACGAAACAATAGCACTTTAAGTGGTTTTCTCTTCTTATAATCTTACTTATATAGTAGATATAAATTTAATAAATGGATTTTTCTTCTAGATACTAAATAAAGAGCTAAGGCGAGTAAAGGAAGTACAGATTATGTTTCTAGACCTTATCTAACTGTTCCTAACCTATTATCTTCAGGGGCTCAGCCATTATATCATAAGCACAATCCTTTTGGTTCATACCAATACCAAATCTCTGCAGACCCACCATCTTGTATACCCAGAATCCTGCACCCAAGAACGTCTCCTTCATCCTGAGGCCAAGGGGACTAGTGCCTTTCCTCACGTTCCCGTTCTCTGCTGAAGCCTGACCAATCGCGTCTACTCTTGGGCGGCGGATAACTTCGTATTCGCGGAAAACCTCTTCTAGTGGTTGCGGCCCACCTTCCAACACCCTTGAAAGCAGGAAGACGTCCTCTAGGGCCATTGATGTCCCTTGTGCTGCGTGTGGAGGCATAGCATGCGCAGCGTCGCCTAGGAGTAGGCATCGCTTCGATGACCATTTTACAGCACGCGGCATTCTAAAGATCGGATAGAACTTGATGGCTTCTGTCTTGGCGATGATCTCCTTCAGCTGATCTGCCCATTGACCCTGAGCTTCGTTGATCATTCCCATTATGGTGTCTTTGAAACCATCGACTTCTTTCCTGCCGTATGCCTCCCAACCCTCTCGATCGTCGTCGCTGCCTGGTACAGCAACCTCACGTGAGTAGAACCAGTATAATTGGTCGCTCGACGCGGTACAAGGCATAACGCCGAGTAAGCCATGCGAGGTCAATGTGGCGTGTAGAGCTGGTGCAATCTCGCGATTCTGTTCAGAAAGAGATGAGTTTGGCAATATGGCGAACATGTTGGCGATACCCGTGTACACTGGAAGGGCATCCCGGTCGACGTGTAGAGTGCGGACCGCGGAGTGAATGCCGTCGCATCCAAGAAGTACATCACCTGTGTCGGTTCTGCCATCAGCAAAGGTCACTGTGACGCAATCGTCGTTCTCTTCGATTCTGGTCATCCGGGTGCCAAAGTGAACGGCAACTCCGTGCCTTTTGGCAGCCCTAAGGAGAACATCCATCAGATCGGCTCTCATGATGCGCATGAACCCGAACCCGACCTTTTCGCGGCTCCATCCGGCCATATCGACGTCTACCAGAACTGGACCACGCAAGGAATGAACGTTCAGATGTGACGAAGAAGACCCACGCGCCACGAGCTCGTCGTAGAGGCCCAGTTGATCAAGCAAACGGAGTCCGTTAGAAGGAATGCTGATGGCACCACCTAGTGTAGTTGGTTCTGAGCGAATCTCGTACAGCACTGTATTGATGCCGTTGTGCGTCTTTAGTCGTATTGCTGCCGCTAATCCTGCGGCGCCGCCGCCGATGATGATCGCCTGAATAGATCCTTGAGTCAGCGGATTACTTGGCAGTTGTCGTCTATACTCTGTACCTTTTGGACCCGTGCCATGATCGTTGATTTTGAGCTGTGGAAAGAAGCTCTGAAAAGAATTGGAGTGGATGAAATGACTTGGGATGGGAGGAGAGCGATCGTGATCCGTAGAGATTGATATATATACTCTCGTACCGCGCAGCGGGGTAGCGCAGCGGATGGAAAAAATGCCCCATTTAGCCATTGACAGTAGATTCACCATAGCGCATTTTGCCCAGTACGGAGGATTGATCGTTAGTTCGGCGCAACTCCTTTCTGAGACTAGCGTCGGCGGATCTGTGGCTCAGCTAGAGAATGTTTATCTAGACCACCTACCTAGCAGCATTAGCTACAATTAGATAGAACTAGGTTACTAAAAGGCGCTGCCCTAATATTTTAAATCTTATATAAGTAATTTTTCTCTAAATTAAATAAAATTATTAGTAACTAATATTATAATTATTCTTTTATAACTAACTAGATATTAATACTTAATAAGTACTAATATACTTAGTATAATATTAAATAGGCTCTTCTATATAGTATAGTTTTATTACTAGTTATATAATAAGCTTTCTTTATAGTTATTAAGCTAAAGTAAATTTTATATAGAGCTTATATAGCTTATATAGCTTATATAGCTTATATAGCTTATATAGCTTATATTAAGCTTTATAAGCTACTATACTCTTTATAGTATATAGTAAGTAAAAATATAACCTTTATAGTTTATAATTAACCTAAGTATAGATCTATAATATTTAATCTTAATCTAACTTTTAAGCTAGATAGTCTATTCTTTACTTCTTATTATTATATTTATTTTTAAGATAGATAGATTATATCTATACTTCTTAGTATAGACTTCTATTAGTTTTTCTAATAGTATTTATATTTAAAAACTAATTAAATAGTACTTATAAGCTTTACTTAAAGTATAACTTTAATATATAGTTATTTTAGTAAGTAGTATATTTAAGATTAATATAGTACTTAGAAATATTTTAATTTAACTATACTATAAGAATTTATATATATTTACTAAAGAAATATATACTAAATACTTTATTTTTATATATAAATAGAATAGAGAATAGCTATTGCTATATCTAATTATATTTAAGATTCTTCTAGACTAAGTAGGCTACTAACATTGTTTTTAATATACGTTAGAGTATAGTAATATTAATTCTAATCTATATAACACAATATATAGAACTAAGAGCTACTGTTACCTACGCAAGCAAGATAGCGATCTGCAATCTATTTCGTTATCGTGAGTTGGGAAGGCCGATGACCGAATTGGCCGCAAGGCCGAGAACACCGTGTAAATGCCGAGAGCTACATGCCCCAAAAGAGCGTGATTTGAAAAGATTTGTGAGATCGAGAAGAACATGACAGCAACGGAATTAGAGTCAAGATTGGGCGTTGATGTTAGTGGGAAGATTTTGTTTGGTTAGTTTCTAATTTGAATTGTAATCGACTTCACAAGCAGTAGCACGACATACTTAATATCGAACTTGGTGGTAACTTCTGACAGTGAAGTTCTTCAGCTGTCACATTCTAATGTCGCAGATGTCTGATCTGTGCCAATCGGCAATTTGGAGGTGAAAGGCGGGGTTCCCGATGAAAGAATGGACCTATGAGCAGACGTTCTCTACTATTCTTGCGGCGTATATTTCCCGGCCACGAGAGACCCCACAAAAGCCGTACTGAACAAGAGACATATATAAAGCGACAAAACGCCGTAGAGACGTCTCCTTGTCTTTGCTACCAAGCCGTCTGATCTACCACTAAGTCCATATCCGTGCAATTATTATCACTGCCCGATATTTCACCTCTAGTCAAATCTATCAAACGGAAGCCATGGAAAATTT
The DNA here is from genome assembly GCF_020726555.1 of Boeremia exigua. Taxonomy (NCBI): domain Eukaryota; kingdom Fungi; phylum Ascomycota; class Dothideomycetes; order Pleosporales; family Didymellaceae; genus Boeremia; species Boeremia exigua. The sequence continues at coordinate 1,626,616 of NW_025763529.1, read as the reverse complement.
CGAAGAGTTTCTTAAACAGTCCACTGTCAGAGGGGCCAACAAAGTACCTGGCGCGATTATGGCTGTTGTTGACAAGGACGGTAATGCTGCTGATTTCATTTCTCCTTCCACTCGCTGACCAGCCGCAAAGGTAACTACATCTACAAGAACGCATCAGGATATAGTGGCGTTGGGGCAGATGCGGAACCTTTAAGTTTCGATTCCACCCTTTTCGTTGCGTCTTGCACGAAAGTCATTACTACCATCGCGTCTCTCCAGCTTGTTGAACGCGGAATCGTTGGATTGGATGATCCTCTTGACGACTATCTCCCAGAGTTAGCCTCCCAGCCGATTGTTACGCAAAACGACGATGGAGATTTCGTGTATCATACACCTACGCAGTCAGTTACACTACGTCATCTCATCACGCACTCGAGCGGAGCAGCACAAGATTGGATGACCCCAGTCTTGAAAGCATGGCGCCACTCTCGAGGTGAAGTACCGGTAATGCTTACCGACGGTGACGTTGCAAAAGGTTGTGCTTATCCCCGAACCTCTGAGGCGGGGTCGAGCTGGATGTACACCAGTGGCTTAGACTGGGCAAGCCTTCTCGTGGAGCGCCTCACAGACACAGGATTCGAGGAGTATGTCGAGAAACACATCATTCAACCGCTCAGCATCTCTTCATTCACCTGGCACCTATCGCATAAACCTGATGTGGCCAAAAAACTCATGCGCATGACGACGCGTCAGGACGATGGCACACTGACCAATAGCACGACGCCAATCTGGCCTGATCCTGTGAAGGAGGGAGGCGGGTCAGGGATGTACTCTAACGTGCACGACTTCACCCGCGTACTAGCCGACCTACTCAAGGACTCCCCTACGCTTTTAAAAAGATGCAGTGTACAGGAGATGTTTACCGCACAATTTGTGCCTGGTAGCTCCTCGCACAAGGCCCTTATTAGTTTGGCGCCATTCTCATACCAATGCTCCGTCGGAGGGAGTATGGATGGCGTGGACGCGAACCAAGGACTTAGCGGCTTGCTGGTTACTAATGATGTTGATCGCGACGACTTCTTCAGGCCGAAGGCTACGTTGGCGTGGACAGGCTTACCGAACCTGCTCTGGAGCATCAATCGCGAGCGCGGGCTTGCGCTGTTCATAGCAACACAAGTCATGCCATGGGGAGACAGCAAAACCTGGGAACTAAACAAGAGGTTTGAGACTGCCGTTTGGCGAACTATGTCAAAAGTTTGTAAAGAGTAGCTCTAGTCAACATTGTGGAGTCAATCTGTTAGAGCTCTTCCCGCATTTAAAGCGACTATATTAACGTGCTTCACCACCTGGTGCACAAAAACACCGCGTGAGCCAGCATTTTCATCAGGCTACAACACCGCCACGTACGAAAGCGACTATCAAATACCATGATACTCGCGATAGGCAGCGCTGAATTATCGAAGCAGCCTCTGAGACGGCTTGATGAGGCCGATGGGTTGTGTTTACCGCCAAAGACCAGGGCGGGATCATCACCCTATCGAATTAATGCCCTTACTGATTATAGCTCACTCTCGATGGCCCTGCTCACCATCTTCGGCTTTGAGGGATATTCAGATCTTGTGACAACTGTTCTTGTCGAGTGGAAGCCCACTATGAAGCCGGTCTCATTGAAGCCGTAGTTTCTGCATTCATGATGCCGTATATTGCTTCCATCTTCTCTGAAAACCTGAGCGTGTCTCTAATAAGCTTGGGAACCTCGGCAGAGAGCACCCTTAATTGAGACTGAACTTGAACGTAAGCTCTGGAATACGATCGACAGATGTTGGACCCCACTTTATGCCAAATGGGTCCTGGTAACGATCAGCAAATAGAGAGCCGGCCGTATATTGCACAGCGGCAAGCCGAATCTTTCGTACGGCTAGGTTAGAGACCTGCTGGGTAGTTGTTCTTTCATTTTTTTTGAGTTCAAGTGAGTTATTGTACTCGCGCCTGCAGCAGATGTGGGCATGGTCACGGTGATGGAGGGATTTGCTTTCCCATTGTCGGTAAACTCTTGTTTCGTCAATTCAATTCACCGAACCTAGAACTTTACCGGCCGAGGCGTAGGCCCGGTGCTTCCCCAAATCAACCAGCACTATTTTGAGAGATGAGAGAGCCTACCTTATCTATTTGGTTTCAATCGCCTGCCATTTCTCCGTCGCCATTTCTTGCCGTTCCCTTTCTGAAGGTCATCAGCCATACCTGAGATGGACTTCAGTGAGACATTGATTGCAGCGGAGCCAGACGATCTACGACACTAGAACCTGGCAAGAGTCCGGCATACCTGCATCCAGATCGACTCTACTTGCACAGCGTGTTGAGGGTGCATTCTGGTACGATGGCTTCGTGCATCGTTGTGGGCCCAGATCATTCCAGAACATGATGATTCCCTTAGTCTCTTGCTCAGAAATGGCGGTGGTAGTCAGAAACACTTACACGGCATTGCTTGACTGGTTTGAAGTGATGCAGAACGACAAAAGGGACTGCAGTGAACGGACATGTCGAGGCGAAGGGTCGGCTTCGAGATAATCGAAAGGGAGAATATAAAAGGAGATAATGACTACTTTTAGTGCCGTATTTTGGCTTGAATGAGTAGAGGAGCGCTTTGGTTATGAATTTGTTGGGGGGGGGGGGAGGGGGGGGGACGAGAACATGGATGGTGGTTTTTAGATGCTTAGATGAGAGAAAATAAGATATATCAGTAAGCCTACATGACTAAAGGGTCTCTCGTCACGGCAGACAAGGAGTTATCGCTGCTTGATGAGGAGTTCCATTTTACTACAGTTGCTACTAGTGGCACTACTGGAGGGTCATCAGTCAAACGCGATCACACCAAATGTCCAAAAAAACCCTATGAAGTCATTGATGTCTATTCGACACATCTGGTGTAGTGATGATCTCTCGATCACTTCAAACTTTAAGGTGCCCTTTCAAATTCCCTTCACTAGGTTCTTTAGCAAAATCCCTTCCTCAGGGATACTAAACATTCTGTTTATCTTGTTCAACGATTCCTGACTACAAGCATTCGAATATTGGTAATTACAATCGACCGAATGGAAATGACCGAGGACGAATTGCCGAAAAGAGCGATGAGAGAAGCCTAGTACTATGCTAGCAGAGCTCCATGCAGGGAAGGGATTAAAGCTAATCTTGAACTAAGCCAGGTTTCTAAATTTGGTTTTACGATACTCCTAGATCTGGAGACTTGTCACTTGGTGCAAAGCCAGCAGTGACAACTGTAGCAACATGTTGCAACGGACTCAGCCACTATAGGTACGTTCGCCTATACGCGACAGAAACTAGCAGAGCCGATTAAATTCTTTCCGCGGTTTGAGATACGGATAAGATTCTCTTCCAAGGTTGTTTGGAATTTTGGCATGACTTCTTCCAACTATGAAGAACCTGGATCGCTCTGTAAGCAAAGTCCTCCCATCGTCTTAGTACAACCATCTAGATTTGTGGAACACCAGTAGGTAACTCCAATTGGTTAGAGTCATCAAAGACATAGACCGACAAGGAGACCGGGAAATTTCAACAGAAGCTACGCACGATACATGTCAATTAACTCCACGCTTGAACGTCTTGGCTACTCATGCTTAGATGCCAAGGTCTTATGTATTCATCTAGAAACAATTGTCGTAGAAGAGACGTCAGCTCCTTGTGACATAGCCACAATCGACTGACCTGCTAAGATAGTGGGACTCACCAATCGGCAGTACCTGACCTTGGCGCCAAGACCTTTTCGCTACTATCTCCTTTGCTGCACTGGATCTACAGGGCTATGCTTGTGGAGTCTGAGTAGAGTGTGAAACACTACCTATAGCATTGGTGTGAAGAATGAGGGCGACTTTCTCGGCCCTTCTCTGCGGCTGTATATATATAGTCATAGAGGAAGCACTATGGAATCCGTCCATATTATCATCACAATCTTCACAACCATTGTCACTAAATCTTCATCAGTCATGAAACACGCGAGCCAAATTACGGCAATTGTCCTGATTCCCATCGGCTTCCTTGGTCTTACCATTGGCCTAACATATGCACCATGTTACGCCACGGTATGCCCGGAGGACTTTCTGCACCGGGAAACGAAAATTCATTTGGGGACCTTCTATCTCATGCTTGCCATTTTTGGCTTTGGCCTTTTTCTGCAATCGTATTTCGCCTCAATGCGAACATTGTGCTCCTACTGCACACCATTCGAAATCCCAATTCTTCGCAAGCGCCTTTCCGTCGGCGGGTTTCTAGTATCTGTGTGGATAATTGGAAGCACTCTTGCTACCACTGCAATTTGGATGCAACCTCTACTCGACTTCTGGGGTCTGCGGACGGATCCGCTAGAGTGGACAACGACCAAGCTTCAACTGACGTTTACTGGAGTCACTGGTCATTACGCTGACTTCCTGATGGGTCTCATGATAATTCCAGTCTCGAGGAACAGCTTGGTAGGCCGGGCATTTGGTGTGCATCACAGCACGTTAATGGCTGCGCACAAATTCGTTTCGTATTTATTCACAGCTGCCGTGGTAGCACACGGAGTCACCTATCTGGTCAGTCCTAGGATACCTGTATGACGTTCGCGATTGATGCTGACTCGAAAACAGACATATGCCATGGCTCCTTTTGCCGAAAGCGAACTGAAAGACCATACATTTGCCACTGGAAACCCAACAATGACCCTGGAAGAATCCGAAGCGCGAGGTTCCTGGTATACAACTACCACATACAATGGCATTGCCAGCCTTCTTATCATCATAGTTATAGTTCTGACATCTCTGCCCTTCGTAAGGCGACGGAACTACAACATGTTCTACTACTTCCATTGCTTTTGCAGTACTTCTATCTTTATTGGAGCCAGCATACACGCCAGTACAGACTTTTACCTTGTATTACCAGGCCTATTTCTTTATATGATCGATATAGGGATGCGTGTGTTCTCAGGAGAATCCGGCGGGTCACACAACAAAGTGGCAGCAATTATCGAGAACGCAGGTGCAGATTGGTATCGGATCTCATTTCCCGCTTGGGATAAAAAATCCAAAAGCAACACCACCGACCTTCTTACAGAAAAAGCGCTCACCATGGGATTCCCACTCAAGTATTACTACATCAACGTCCCCAACATCAGTAAGATGCAGAATCACCCCTTCACAGCCGCAGTACCTAGCACCAATACCTCGGGTCCTGTCTTCCTGTTTCAAAAATCTCAAGGCAAAAAGCAGAAGAGCCTTAACAAGGAATGGACTTGGAAGCTAGGTAACATGGTCCCTAACAGCGGCGACAAGATGGACCTCGAAGTCCGCCTAGAAGGACCATACCTACCACGCGACACCCGCTTCGAAACTGCTTACCACACCCTATGCATTGTTGGCGGAACCGGCCTGACAGGCGCATACAGTCTTGCCACTTGGTGGCTAGAAGCGCGCGCATCCAACAGCGGCAGTACCTTCACCCTCGTATGGACTATACGCGACAAAGAAGCTTCCACCATCGCGGAATGGCAATTGCTCAACGAAATTGCTGCGCGGACGCCGGGATTGATGCTTATCACTCATGTAAGTTCACAGGACGGAAGACTAGATCCAGCGATGCATGTTAGGAAAGCCGTAGGCTTAAATGAACGAGGCGCTTCTTTCGTGACAGAGAAGGAGCGTGCGACACAAGATGCGGTATGGGTGTATGGCGCAGGGCCTGATGGCTTGGTGCGCAGTGTAGAGGGTGCGTGCGTGCGTGCGAGGGCTGATGTTCGCAAAAGCGATAGAGCGTGTGGTGGGACAGAGATAAATTGGTACATGGCGAAGTGGGAGGTTTAAATTCATACGAAGCTGTTGTATTCGGGTTCATCATTGGGATGCGGCGTATTAGTGTAGAGACGGTGTTGAGTGACGCAAGGCTTTTTGTATGACTTGGAAAGCTGAGCCCAACTCAAGGGAAAGCAAAACGCAGCGTCGATACTATGATATCCTTGTAGCCCCGAGGCTTAGAGGTCTTGAACTCGTAGTCGTAGAGGAGAATTCGCCTATGCTCAACATAAGAGGGCTGATATGCGAGATTCTATATGAGGATATAACAAAGATACACATGTCAGCCCGTGATGTTTAAGGATAAAGGAAATACTGCAGTCATTGGTAGTAATGACGCTTGTGCGGTGGTTGATTATGTTTCAACAAGTAAGTTTCTGATAGCGCTGAGGGTTTCTGCGCAAGTTGCCCAGAAGCTTCGTTTGTACTGATATGCATATGACAGTAGTTACGTATTCCCGCGGGGTGGACTTAGTCCGTCTTGGAATCCGGGACTCACATGCGCCACTAGAAGAACTTGGTAGGAGAGTTATTCCTTCTGGGCGTTTTATTACTAGCTAATGGAACTACGTAAGGGTAGGGTGTGTCATCACAGCCTAATAACAGAGGATATATGTTCACTCACTTCTACTGATTCCGTCAACGAATTAACTTCTTCCTTACCTTCTCTCACAAGAGTTGATACCGGACTTGTGCACTGTTCTGTACAAGACCCTGCACAGGTTTCGTGAGCCAAGATTTCATTCGCATACTAATGCTATTATAGTTCCCACCTCGTGTCATTTCTGGGATACTGGACACCTGGTTCAGCCGATGTCTATCTCTCGTCCGTCTACGTCGATGCATATCGACTGTTTCGTCTGAGACGCTTGCCTTATCGAAATAAGAAGATTGGAAATCTGCGTGGATATGCGTTAGCGAGATCCGCCACCAACAGTTGCATCAGACAGATCATACGGGGCCATGGCCAACGCCAGAATTGCAAGTAGTGTCGTTGCCCACTAGTAGCCGAGATCTGTTCCGGATTATCGGCCGCTCTTTTCTCATGATCACGGTCTCGGTGACCTACTGTCGTACATTTGAATACCAAATAAAGGGGAATGACTATACGCGATCAATCAGCATCTTGTCTTGCATGCCAAAAGTACATACTGAATGCTTACCGCAGCAAAGTACGACCACGCTAAGCTGTTAGCCGCGAGAGCTGATGCAGCATATTCAGGGTACTGGTCAGTGAGGTCAATATTATGTAAACTCAAAAGTCTGGTTCCATAGCGGTACATGGTAGCACTCACTGCCTCAACCAGGAATGTATATACTCCTTAGTAAACCCAGATAACGCTGCCATAGAGAAGGTAGTCAGCATATCATATCTAGTTCCGACATCCCATGAGTCTTTCAGGCCTCTCTTACCCCAAGCCAAATGTGCCCGAAAAAATTACAGGGACTGTGGTCACATGGTCAGTTCTATTATTACCACCATCCCCTCGTCGCCGCGCAGGAAATATGTCATACCTATCCAGTGAATCTCCAGGAGTAATCTATCAGCCATCCAATAACTAAAAAGCCAAATCATAGACGTACAGATGCATATGTGGTCCATCCGGACCTTGCATGCACAATTAGAAGGTTCTTCTCAGCTACATATCGGCAGCAGCAACAGCAGCAGTAGCTTATCACACAGCGCTATTGGGACGACCCAAGCCGCAATCATTGTTGAAGGAAGCCGAAATTCTGGTTCCAAGCCACCATTCCTGCCCTGTTGCTCCTCACGTTTTCGTACAAGCCTGCCATAGATCCGCCTCTAGATTGGGTCGGATAGAGCGCCGACCAGCATGCTGACGAATAGCCCCAAGAAAGCAAGGCCCGTCTGCTAGTTACTGAACCCATGGTTGTTCCGGAACACCAGAGGGAAGGCTCCAAAGAACAAGTAGAGAATCCCCAAGAGCATTTCCGACAGCAGGCATAGATTCAGAAACTGATTTACACAGCAGGTCAGCAGTGCCACCGATCACGCAGCCACTGGATGTAAGTGGAAACCCACCATGGCCTCGAAAATGAGTAATTGAAATGGTCGGATGCATGACCACAGTACCGTTCTCGTGACAGATGTGGTCAATTTCTCGATCGGCGCTATCCACTCCTGATTTCCTGTTTCTCGTCGCAGTCTGATGGCTTTCTTACGCAACAAAACTGGGTGATACGTTTCGGGCACGAGGATGATTACTACCAAAGCCTGAACAACGGCATCAGTCAGTATTAAATCAAATGCGAGACGTACTGCACGGTTCATAAACTTTCCTGGACGGCAGAGAGCAAATAGAAGCACCTATCTTGACCTCAGCACACCGTTTGTCGGGACAGCAAGAGTATCCCTGCAGATATGAGAGCTGAGAACTGAGAGGATTAGTAGCCTCGGATCGGCGCTAAAAGTTCGTCTGATGCAGGAAACTCCCTTTCTCTAACAAGTACTTACCACCGCCAAGTCGTAGTCTCAACAATGAACTAAAATCGTGCATGATGTCAGCGTTCTGTTTCAAGATTGGGAACTCAGAGCTCTTTGCATACCCTTCCTATCAGCGGCCCCAGTTCGGGTCCTATAAATTGGCTTGCTGTGTACACCATCATGGGTGCTGATAGTTCCTGCGTTTGGATCAGACTCATGTAGCCGATCGGTGCTTCAAGTGGCTCACATGCTTGCTGAACATGTCACCCACGGTACCTCCAGCTACACTGAGGAAGGCGGAGCCAGATAGACCGTCAAAGAATCTCGCAATTAGCATGGTCTGAATGTTCTGAGCAATCGCGCATGGAACCATCCAGATGGTAAAGAACGCCAACGCGCAGATGTAAATAGGTCTGCGCCCATAAAACTGCACACTAGTGTCAGAGTATGACCAGGCTGAGGCAGATAGGCTGGCAGACATGCAATAGCACACGGCCGTGAAAGGATGTCCTATATATATGTACGCACCTCGGAAAGAGGGCTGAGGACCATAGGTCCCGTGCCAAGTCCAGCTACAAATAACGACAGCCCAAGCGTGCATACCAACCGAGACGCACCGAACTCAGATTCGAGCTGGCTGTAAGTCGATGCGTATAGCGATGAAGTACAAGTTCTATGTCATCCCAAACATCAACTATTAGCTTTGTGTATCACTGATTGGTTTCTAAAAATCTATCCTCGGGTACATTACGCACACGCAGAGCGAACTGGCGCTGCATATCAAGACGATGATCCAGCGCCACAGCTTTTTCATTGTCCGAGGGTTCTCTGGATCTGCATTGCCATCCCAGGTGACGAGATACGGCTCTTCGGCAACCATGCCGTCGGCGTTGGAGATGTTCGGTGTGATGGGGCTAGGCTCGGTGTCGAAAGATGTGTGACCGTCAGCTTCTGCTCTCGAGTGATGCGACCTAATCGTCCTCAGACTTCTGTTGTCATGTGATAGCCAGCTTGAACTTAGGCCTTGTGCGGTGCTTCTTGTCTCGCTAGGACAAGATGTAGGGTGGCTTGTTCCATCGAGTCCGACCACCTTTTCCTCATCCGCATTCATACTCGTTTTTTTCTCTTGTCTCATATTCGCCTGATCCGGTGTTCTCGTGCAGCTCCCGCGGAACATCCAAACACGTTATTGTGGACCTGTTCATCTCTTTAAGAAGGCCCAGGACCTCTTTCAAAATAACGATCAAGCTGTCCAATATAAGTATCCAATAGTCGAGTGTCGGCCATTAAGAGCAGTTGACATTCGCCTAGACTTTTTACCTCGAGAGACTACGGTAGTATCAACTCGGATATACAGTTCCGCGACAGAATTCTGCTCGTGCAAGGAAGCAGTGATCGTCGCTATTCCGAAAGATTCCTGAATAGGGCCGAGATCATAAGATTGCTACTTATAACAATAGTACAGGGAATGTACGTACTCTTGGATGAACGAATGTATAGAGGTTTCAAAGATTCAAATCATTGTTAAGACCGGTATCGATTCCAAGCAGCTAACGACGATCGATACGGAGAGAGAGACAGAGATAGCCTGTTGCTACCTTAGTGACTGGGTCCATTCTGACACCTTCATAGATAGACTTTGCCTCGTGCTCTAGTGCTTCTTTGTCAAACCACTAACAGAGATATTAGCTTGGTGGTGCTCTGCTGGAAATGCTCAAGCTCCGGTAAATGCGGCGTATGCGGTCAATACAATTCGGCCATTGCTTTTCGGCCGAGGCCAGAGTTTACCGACGAAGGCTATGCACACGAAGCCGAGCCATCGAGCGAGAGGGCTTGCAGTTAGGATGCGACTAAAGCTGGTTGAAGATGGACTACTTCTTACATATCGCACAGAAAACGTCGAATTTCCATTTCTGTCACCGTACTATGCGTCGGTATTATTGATTAGTTACTGTTGAGAGCAGCATCTCCTGCAGAACTGGGAATTTGGGACCTCGTGGCTCAAAGTCTAGATGATTCCGAGCTTAAATAGTATAGGAGGCTAGACGGCAGTCGTTGCGCTTTCCACAACAACAACATCAACAACAACAAGGCTTTGGAAGACATTTAATGAGACACCAGGCATGATAAATTAGCCCGTAGATTGGTCAAGATGTGTGCAGATAGCTAAAACCTTGAGCAAGCAAAGAATATATTTCGAATATCTCCCTGGTCCTTCTGTTTGGACATATACGTTTTCCCCGCTATACTGCACAGTTGGGGGTAACACTCGCTCAGTGGCACAACAGGGCAAAGGATGTAATTGTTCCGGTCGCCCCCCACATGTACGCCATCGGTGGCATCCCCTTCAAATAACTCTCCGTAGAATTGCCGCATGACAGCCGGTTTGTAGCCTGGTATGTCGGGCTGATATTCAGAAGGGCAGATATCCAGTCGCAAAGCCCAGCCTTTTCGGACTCGGCAGGCAGCCGGAAACATCTCGATGGCTATCTCCGCTACGTCGTCAGCTCCCCGCAGATGCGCCAGATCTTCTTTCGTGTGAGTATGTACCGGCCGCCATGGAGTCGATTTCTCCGTGTCTAATTTCCGGTGACTAACACGTAAGAATCCCTTCGCGATGGGCTCCGGCTCAAGGCTATGGGCACCGTAGGAGACGGCAAGTCCCGCCTCATCGACTGCCCATAATAGGGCAACGACGTCAGCATCTGGCGCTGTCGACGAAACACTTAACACAGTGGTGAAATGGCCGGCGAGATCAACGTCTTCCATAAACTGTGGGCTCTGAAAGCTTACCCCTGACTTCCGTATGGGAGTCGCTTTTGTCTGGTACCCAAAGCGCGTCTCGGCAAACCCAGCTGATGGAGGAAGGGTTGACAAGCCGCTTTCAGTTAGATGCCATTTTGTATACTGTGTCCCGGGAACAGGCCAATTTCGTTCTTTTCGCCAGCTCCATGCCTGGTTACCAAGCCTCATCTGGATGCCCACTCGTTCTGGTGGAAGTATGTGCTCTCCTTTGAGATAGTGATTGAGGAACTGGAGAATTTTCGAAGCGACCTCCCGACTTGGCCATGAGAAGTAGTTAGAATCGACGAGCTGGAGGTGAGTGTTCTCGGGACGCCGAACCATCCACGCCTCGTAAGCAGCCCGTCCGTGGAGCATGAAGATCTGTGATGCAGCTAAGAAGCATGGAATCTCTATTGAGTGTTTTGGATCGGCCTCTAGCATCTTCCATAATGCATTGTACTCAGGATTAGCCTGCATGGCCAATTCTATATTCGATTGGTCATTCCACTTGGAGGAAACCCCGCGAACTCGAGCGAACCAGTTTTCGAGATACCGGGTTGCGGGAATGCCACCGATGTAAGCAGCTTCGCGATAGGAATCGATGTCGGCTGTCATCTATCAGCTCTGGCTTATATCGCCTCTAGAAAAGACACGATGGGTCTGCTGGCGACAAGGAACAAGGAAACTCACTGTCATATGGGACAAAGCACTTCAAACCTTTCGGCTTCATGGCAGCCACTGCCCACTGTGTGTTTGCACCATAGGAGCTTCCTACGAGTGCGACACTACCATTGCTCCATGTTTGCTCAGCGGACCATTCAACCGCTGCATGAAAATCGCGTGTAAGCTGTCCGGGTATCCACCGGGCGCCAGGAGTTTGCGACACCCCTTTCGGGTCAATCTTGACCATAGCGTAGCCATTTGGTACGTAGCTAAAAGTGTTGAATGAACCTACATTCTCGAAACCACGCTGTCCTGTGTAGAAATTAGACCATGGCCCTAGGTTTGGCAGGGGTAGGTCTGTGCCGGCAGGCGTCGAATGCCAGGTGTCCTCCGCTTGCTCAAAGCTGGCAATCTCTCGGTCATTGTGCAGATCGGGGCCTCCCCAAGCCACACGTCGCCCGTAAAGTGTGCAACTGACCAGGACAGGAAACTTCTTGCCAGGCTTCAGCGGCAGATAAACATCAGCTAGAATGTGACCTCCGTCCGGCGAAGGTATCTCAAGGTCCCGTAGTACTTTGAATCCGGCGGCTTCGCGGCGTAGATGATTGCGGGTCAGAGACACAGTCTTAGGACGAAGATGCAGCGTGCTGCAGACCTTAGCGAGTGGTTCATCCAGAATAGTCACATCATCAGAATCCAAGTGATTTTTTGACACGTAGCTTGCAACGACATCCTCAACCTGAGTGGGAAGTTAGCGGATGTTGACCAGAGTGCAAAATAACAGAACCCATAATCGTAGCGATGGAAAACACTGATTGAAATGAGCACGGTGTTGAATTCTTTACCTTCTGATCAATGACAGCTGGCTTTTCAAATCCTTGGCCAGGAGCCAGACTATAAAGTAACCGCGCTCGATTGACTGTTCGGGGATGAAAAGTCGGCGTGTCAATAGGAAGCAAGTCAGATATTGTAACAAGCGGTCTGCCGATACACGAGCCCAGAACAAGACTGCCAATGGAGAAGGTCACCGTCTCGCCCTCGTAGTACCTGAACTCCGAATCTGTCGATGTAACACTTCTGGCTACTCCATTGTCGTAGGTAAGTCCTGCGACACCAATAAAAACTCCGGTTCCCGCCATGAGACTGAATTGACGTGAGCTTTGCTGCAGTGCAAAATGCTCCGAATGATGGATTTGTTACCTAAGTCCAGCAGACAATCTGACACGCGGATCGATATATGTACGTATGCAATTAAAGAGCATTTAAGCAGACAAAAACTAAGGCCGCATCCTCTCGGCCGCAGCTGTGTGAGAATTAGACCAGGGCCGTTGTTCCAGTATGTCCGTAAAACACCGAGGACGGCTCGGCCGAAGTTTCGCGCTTTCGGCGTCGTTCATTGAGAAACAGCCTTTTCGACGCGTGGCTAAGGGACCTGGTAGGGACGATTGAGTACGGTTTTCTCGGCTACACTCATCCGCCCCCCCCCCCCCCCCCCCCCCCCGCTTTCCCAAAGGCACGCAGTAGTTCCTCTGCGGAACCTAGCTAGCGTTAGGTCACTTGCTGTGAGTCGATTAGAGCACTAAGCTCTTGCTACCCTCACTGCTGCTGGTGTTTGCAGCGTGTATCCATAGCACAAAGATATAAGCATAATCCCGGATCACTAGCGAGCTATGAAGAAGTTAGGCGTACTGTCAGGAATTCAAGACGATCCAACCTCTGTTGATAGGGATGCTGTATCAAACTGAAGCAGCTTCAAATCACACATTGTCTAAAGGAGGCTCACTGCTTCAAGCTGGCTGTCGTCAAAGATTGTTCGATAGCTTAGTAGCTGTTGCAGAGCGCCGCAACGTCCAAAGGCTGAGGAGGGAGGGTTTTGGCAGGCTTAGACAGCTTCGTCAGCTTATGCTGTAGACTTTTGTTACCGGCATGGTAGCGGGAGGCAGTGCAATGCGTTAGCTCCCAGGGTACCGTAGTCGTGAATAGACTAAGATTCATTCAGTCTAGTTTGATACTGGATGTCAGACAATTGACCGGCGCAGATAACAGGAATAACCTGAAAGGCTTGTCACCACTGAATGTATAAGCTTACAAGTAGCTCGTTTGTACATGATTAACTCTTCACACGGCTTATGTCGCAAAATTCTCATCATCGCGCAACACCACTGATAATGGTTTCTCAAATCGCGTGGATTGGGCTCGGCAACATGGGGAGGGCAAGTATAGCCAGCTTATCTTCGAACTTCATCTAATGACTGTTACAGAGCATGTGCAAAGTACGATATACCTAGTGCAATGCCGGGTGGTACTCACACAAACAGAACCTTGTCGAAAAAGGGAACCTCCAAAAACCCCTTATTATTTACAATCGAACCAAAGAGAGGTCCGAGGATCTTGCAAGCACACTTGGTTGGGACAGGACCAGAGTCTTGAACACCGTCAACAGCGTTGTCAACGAAGCAGACATAATCTTTCTCTGTCTTGGGGACGACGCCTCTGTAGTCAGCATTGTTGACATAATACTACAAGAAGACGTCGAAGGAAAACTGATCATTGACTGCTCCAGCTTGCACCCAGATACGACAAACGGCCTAGAGAAGCGCATCACGGCACAGGGAGCTGAGTTCGTTGGAATGCCCGTCTTCGGACCTCCTGCCATGGCCGAAAGTGGACAACTTGTCTGTGTCCTTGCTGGCAAGTCTTCGTCTTGCTCTAGAGTCAAGCCCTACATCAAAGGCGTCATGGGCCGTGCAGAAGTCAATTTCCCGACCAACCTGCTGGTAACGCCACTCTGCTCAAGATGATTGGGAACACCTTCATCCTGAACATAGTTAACCAACTCTCCGAAGGCTATGTCCTCGCTGAGAAGAGCGGGCTTGGCGTGGACAATCTACACAACTTCGTAGGAGCGGTGTTGCCCGGGCTATATATTGAATACTCGCAGAGAATGTTGCAGGGCAGCTATCACAAGCGAACAGAGCCGTTGTTTCATGTCGATCTTGCAAGGAAAGATGCAAGGCATGCGATGAGTCTTGGAGAGAGTAGTGGCGCGCAGGGTAGCTTGAAATTGCTGAAAGTTGTGCGGGGTAGGCTAGACGTAGTCAAGGCAGAGCTGGGCGACAGAGGAGATATCTCTAGTGTGTATGGAGCTGTCAGGAATGAAGCTGGATTAGACTTTAGAAATAAAGAATAGTCAAGACTGATAGTCTGTGAGCCAGTCTAAGGCCTAGCATGAAACATGTAATTCTCTGAAAGATAGGGAGAAGGGAATCCTTCTGTTGGAAGGAAATATTCGCGCGAGATTTGTGTATCTGCAATAAGGTACATCCAAGCTGTCTACGTAGCCAAGATACTTGATTGAACAAGATGCTGCAGGTAATGGCTTGGGGCCGTTATCCCGTCCTCAGTGGATTGGACAGGATTGTCCTACTCGGTTCCAGCCGCAATTCTGCCGTTTTCTTCAATCACATTCTAAGTATGCTTGGCAACCCATCTAGATACTGGTTCTAGTGACCGTATACGGTGTTTTTCTGCAGTGGAGGAGGGCGTGAGCGACGGTCTGCCACCTCTCCCGTCGTCAGTGAAGTCTTTCGGACTATGCGACACTGGCAGATCTCCATCTTTACCCCGAAGCTAAGCTTAGTTTCTTAGCATACTGTGCACGTGCCTCTCGCGTAGTCATGAAGGTGAATATTGTTACTCTTTAGCCTCAGGAATGTGCTCTCTTTGGTGTGCGCAGGACACGAAGGTAAAACCTGTCCGTTGTTCGGGGCTCTCTGAACCAGGCCTGAATTTCGGCTCTTTCCTGGAGCGTTCCCCATAGAGGAAAAGTGTGCTTGGGAGCCGAAGAGACCGGTGGCATCATCATCGGGTATATCGGACTTGAAATATCAGACATGAAATTCCCGATGTGATGCCCAATTCACCGGAGATCGAGATGCGCTTTTGACCTGATATCTCCGAGTAGACGAGCTAGGCCAGAATATCCGTAACGCCGACGTTGATTGCGTATGCACCAGACGCAAGAGGGGGTGCTACGAGGTTATCTAGATGTCATCCACCGAGGCTATACGTAGTCAAGAAGCTGAGTTCTCTTAGTCAAATTGTTGTAGGACGGCATGTACCAGCTATTCTAATCACTTCTATGAAATAGATTGAATCTATATCAAGTTCTACCCACACAGTACACTGAGCGGAAATAACACCAAAATCTACAAGTTTTGTGTTAGGTCCCTGATTGCTACGTGTAGAAAAAATAAACAAGATTGAGAAGGTAGGATATGGTAAGCGTAACAAATTGAGCAAGGCTAACTTACTGTTCATCTAGGTCGTCATTATTGGAGCAGGACCTGCTGGGGTAGCTGCAGCGCTATGTTTGTACCAGGAACACCAGATATCCTGTACAATCTACGAAATCCACCACGAGCCAACTACACTAGGTGGGGCAGTCGGTATTCCCTCAACTGGTCTTCGACTCCTGCAACGCCTGAATCTTTACGAAAGATTGGCAACTAGGGGTGCAGAGACGTCGAACCTTACACTACATTCTTCGTCAGGGAACGTTATGGTGCTACCTTTGGCCAAGTGAATACACCGAAGACTGGTGCTATCTTCGGCCGAGGAGATAGTGCGCCATTTCCTTAAATTGTCTGCGGCTTTTGGCGTTATTACTTACTTGGCACTCGATAGATTTAGATTAACTACTAACTAGATTCTCTAGATCCTTTACAACGTAGGTTGATAATATCTTTAGTAGTCTCTAAATACAGTAGGGAATGTAGTAAATATAGCACACTACTACTTAGCCTAAATAAAACATAATATTTAACTTGTGTATCTATATTTAGAAGGAGTAGTATATTACGCACACAACTTCCACGTCTTCGAAGGGCAGCCTTAGTTAGCTTCTCCTCAGCTTATTTATTATGGTTGCGATAAACTCATTTCTTTCGTTACTCTCCATGAGCAGAGCAAACATATCAACAGTGGCGGAATTTCCTTCCGGTGTCTTTGCTGAGAACCTGGTTGTTCGCTATGACAGCTCTATCCTCGTCACCGACCCAGCAGCGAAGCAAATCCACTTTGTCCCCAATCAGATCAACAAAATTTCGACACCTGTGGCCCTTCTTCGTTTTGAGCAGTCACCGATGGGTATTGTACAGGTCCGACCCGACATCATTTACGTTACGACAAGCACCCCTTTCGACTTCAACAGCACTAAAACCTTATGGCGCATTGACATGCGTGGTTACGAACCTGGAGCGCCAGCCCCCATACCTACATCCGTTTTCGAGTTCCCACCAGAAGCACTCTTTCTAAACGGTCTGACGATGCTTTCGCCCTCCGTTCTACTATGCGCAGATTCCCGTTCAGACCTAATCTGGCGCATCGACTTGCCAGAAAGAGGAACCAAAGCGTCATTACGTGTCTGGCTCAAGCATGATATGCTTGCGTACAGCACAGCCCCGGGTAAAGAAGACGTTCCAGGAGTGAATGGGCTACAGGTGGATGGGCACAAAAATTATCTGTACTTCACCAACACAGCACAGCTAATATTTGGTCGCGTTCGCTTTCACCCTTCGACGCTCGATCCTATTGACGAACCTATTCATGTTACGGATCGCTGGATGCAGGCTGATGACTTCATTCTTGACAAGGTGGCGGGACTGGCATACGTCACGACTCATCGACAGAATAGCATCGTGCGCGTTGACCTGAACACCGGTGTTAATTCAACTGTCGTTGGGGATCCTCTCAATCTAGAATTAATAGGTCCGACTGCAGGCTCTTGGGGCCCAAAGCGGCGAGATTACGGTAAAGTAGCATATTTTGTTACTGATGGCGGATTCAAAAACCCATTTAATGGCAATGTAAGGGAATCAAGAGTTGTAAAAGTTGTATTCCCCACAGGAAACTTGTAGTAGAGTAGAAAGGTTACAATATATAGTGTATAATAGAGTGTAGGATTAATAGAGTTAAAGTAGAAAATAAATACTAAATATATTAAGAAAGATAAAAAAAGGTATATCATACCTTGTAGTAGTTACTATATCTATAAGTCTAGTTTTTATTTTGTATAGAAAAAATATTTAAAAGTAAAAGAAATAAAAGTAGTTATTATAATATATAGATAAAGCTATATAGAAAAATATTTAGATATAGAGTTCTTAGAGTAGTGTTTCTAGTAGTTAAAGTAAGGTATATAATACTATATCTTTTATATAGAGTAGGCTTATTAAAATATTCTAGTATATTTAATACTACCTATATTAAGAGTATAAATAGTACTAGTGCTAGCCTAATTTATATTACTAGTATATTAAGAAAGATAATATAAATACTATTAAAGTTAGATATAAGTTAATTAGGTATATATATATTTATAGTATCTTAAGTTAAATATTTAACTACTTAGAAAAAGATAAGCTTAGGTATTAAAGATAATAAAGATAATAAAACTATAGCTATAAATTATACTTTTATTATAGATAGTATAAAATTTAACTAGTTTATAGTCTACTTTTACTATAGAAACTAGCTTAGAGTTATAGGTCTTTTATAGTATTATAGGTTAAATATAGTTTAAAGACTTAAAAAATTTCTAAACTTCTATAAGGCTACCTAATATATTAAACCTATACTTATAAGTAGCTATACTTATAATTATTAAGTTAAGTTAACTTTAGAGTTATATATATAA
This sequence comes from Boeremia exigua, assembly GCF_020726555.1. Taxonomy (NCBI): domain Eukaryota; kingdom Fungi; phylum Ascomycota; class Dothideomycetes; order Pleosporales; family Didymellaceae; genus Boeremia; species Boeremia exigua. Next base: position 1,608,207 of record NW_025763529.1, on the reverse strand, counting down.
GAGTTATGTAATATATTATATCTCTAAAGCTCTTAGAAACTATATATAATTTATAATATATTCTTAGAATATACTATACTATAATAAGTATATAATAACTCTTATAATATATATTATAGGCAAGTAGCATATATAGGCAAATAGCATACTTTTGCTAAGACCTTACTAAAACACTAACCTCTACTAATACCTCTATAATAATAATAGCTTAACACATTAAAAGAATATTAGATATAGCTTGTAATCTAAGCTCTTAAATAAGACCTAGACCTCTCTATATAATATGCTATAGCTATCTATAGCACCTCTAAAATAATACTATATATAAGATGTACTAGATAACCTTTATATATTAATACTATAGCTAATTTATAGAATCTAACTAATACTAAGAAGTAGATAATTATTATATATATACTTAAGCTAGCTAAGCAAGGATAACCCCCCTAGCTTATAGATATAACTAATATTACTAATTCTCTATAGAAAGAGTATAGTTTAGCACCTATTAGCTTAAACTAGGCTAGCACGTTTATTTTGCATTAGAAGGAGCTTAAAGTAGTTTTTAATTATAAGTATAACTATAAGTAAGCCCTCTATAAGGATTCTAAGGTTATATAGGGCTAGTTTAACCTTATAGCTAATACTAAAGCTAAGTATAGCATTTAGGATAATAATACTTATAACTTTAATAAGATAGGCTTTATAATAGGCTAGATAAGCTCTAGAGTAGTTATTATAGCTTTAGAGAACTATAGATAGGTAAAGGTAGTCTAGCTAGGCAATTATAAGTAGGTAATAGTTATCTAGGGTATTAATGCTATAGGGTAGGCTATTCTGCCCTATATTATCTTTAAAGCCTACTACTACTAGTCTAACTAGTATAAAGATAATAACCTGCCCTAGGATTAGATTATTACTATCTCTAAGAATAGCTAGACTACTAATAAGCTTAGTTTTAACTAGTTAAAGCACTTTAATAATTATATAAAGATGCATACTATTAGCACCTACTATTTGCTAATTATTAATAGCTATAAGAGCTATAACTCTATAGAATTTAAGTAATACTATAAGGATAATAATATTATAGGTCTATATATGCCTATACACTTATTATACCTCTTATAGCTACTTAATATAGCTTATTTTAGCCCTCTAAAGAAGGCATATAGGGATAAGGTTAATTAGCTAATATATAACTAGATTAACTATATTATAAAGTAGAAGTTCCTCCTATGCTTTATAGCAGCTTATAATAGAGCTATTACCCCTAGTAATATTTAAGGAGGGTTCTAAGGGGCTAGATTAGCTCTATTTGCTCTAGATTATATTATATTAGCTCTAAATATAAAGCTGCGCACTCTATTGCTACTACTCCTCTAAAATAGCCTGCTCTAGCAGTTGCAGACTCTAAGCAATACTCTAGAATTTAGGTTGCAATTAATGCTTATAAAGAAGAGGATTTAGAGGTATATAGATAGCTTACTAACCTCTATAGTTAAAGCATTTAAGAAGGTCTTAAAGAGGGCAGCAATTATTGCGCACAAGCTAGCTTTAGCATAATAGGAGAACGCTGCACTTTACGCAGCTCTAGCAGCTGCTACAGAACATAAATTGCGCAAAAGAAGGCATATCTAGATAGAGGGAAGCCTTATAGTTAAAGAGGGCTAGCAGCAGACTGCTCTATTAGAGTTTGGCGCACGTAGTAATAGAAAGAAGAGGAAGACATAGGTGCATGCTGAAGGAGGTAAATTATCCTAACAACGCTGTAGAAGGTGTAGAGAGAGTGGGCATAACGCGCAAACGTGCAAGAATAGAGTAGAAGAGGTCTCTAAGTAATATTATAGCTTGTTTCATCTTATGCAGCACTAATTTGTGGTGTTTTAGGCCATAATATGGTATGATGGGGGAGAGTCTTGGCAAAAGTGCGCCGTTCGCCCATGTGCGCCGCTCGCCCGTGATGTACGTTACTATAGGTAGAGAGCCTTAGCCTATTTTATAAGATTTTTTATAATACACTAAGCGAAAGAGAGGGTGGGCAGCGCCTCAATTTGGTGAGACTCAGGGATGATTGGTGCCTGGATGGCAGGGGTTTGACGAGCATTGGTGGTGCGAGAGGGGATCACGGGGTGAGAGGTTGTTCCTTTCTCATGTTCGGTGCGGGGACGGCGGCAACGCTGGCAGCGATCCTGCTGGATGCATTCTTGTTGACGTTTGAGGTTGGCGATGGTGTTGGTCGGGTTCTTTGGATCAGGGTAGAGCGATCCGCGGAGACGGTGGGTTGCGCGCGGGTGAGTTCCACGGAAGATGCCAGCAACGAGGGCGTGGGACAGTCGATTTCACATATTTATGGAAGGCCGTGCTGTTTAGCATTGGATGCTTCTTCGGTACAGATTCAGGCCGCCCTTCGACCTTTGTTGACACCTCGTGACATCGGCATGCAATGTACGCTAGTACTTAAGTCCATGGTATGAATGCAACAATAGGAGATAAGGGCTACCTCTAACCAACAAATCGCGCAGACTGGTTTCATTAGAGTAACCATGTTTCTTCGAGTTCTAACCCTCCTCGTGTAAGCTCTACTACTGCTTGTAGAAACGCTAGTATCTGATTTTGTACAGCACACCGGCGTTAGGTCACGCGCTAGCTTCCATTAACCTAATTGCCTCTCCAATATGTCCAGCCTCAACGCTCGCAATCAGCACGTATATCACTACTATTGAGACTTACATAACGCGCACAACTCTTGCCGCGCGACGCTGTCCGACGCTCACCACACGGGTCGACGGTCCTGCGCCCACGATCTCCTGCACCTTCGACTCCAGTAGTTGCGACGAACCGCCATATTGCGTGGTGCGTAGCAAGATCAGAGCCCCTTGCACGACAGACTCGTGCTGCGGACAGCTTGTGACTGAAACAGCGTACAAACCATGCCCGACCCAGTGTATGATGGACTGCAGAACTTCATATGTGGTAGAGACCGTGTGCTCAAAGCAAAGTGGCGGACTGAGCGCAGGCGCCTCAGCAGCCAGTGTAAAGACCATAGATGCTGGTCCAAACACTACAGCCCCCTGGCACGGTTCCGCGAGCCTCATTGCCTGGCCCACTTCACAAGCAGCATCAACCTTGTCTACTACCACGCTTACATCATCTTTCGCTCCCGAGATGACTTCTATAGAGTCTGTGGTGTCTCTTGATACGTTCTCTGCGTGTCCTACCTTCACCGTTCACACAACACCTACGTGTCTCAAGCCCAAGTCATGTCGGCCAATAGACTGCATTGCGATAGGCACGGTACTGGTGCCAACGGCACGAGAGGGTTGCGGTCCCGTGTCGACAATAACAACAGGGCGCACTTGTGACGGCGAGTGCTACCACGGTTGTAAGACGTAATGGGTTACGGTTAGTGAGGTTGCAGCCTCGTCTAAACAATAAGTCGAAACTAGGGAGAGAGAAAGAGAGCACTTCCCCTAGATCTTTACCACTTTAAAGCGGTCTCAGTCTTCTACATAAACCAAAGCAAAAACCAGCACCCTGTTTACTTTTCGGCCCCCCTCTCTGTTCTTATTGGGATAATAAGAATAACAATCTATTACTACATCTATGCAAAGTAATAATTATAACGCAGCTTGTTGTAACAGGGTCAGAGAAGAGAGGTAGGCCATAGGCTATTCAGCCTGACGACCATGAGTAGGTGACGGCGACAGCAGCTATTAACCCTGGTGGCTAATCAGTCCCACCGCTCCTGATCTTTGCCGGCAAGTACCATCTCTCCGTCTGGGATGAGGCAGAGATCCCACGTAGCTGGGCGTTCGTAGTTAGCGACTATAATTGGACAAATAACAAGCTCAGGGTAGAGTGGCTAAAGCACTTTGATGCTTGTACTAAGGCTCGTACAGTAGCAGCACGTTGCCTACTTATCCTTGATGACCACGTGAACAACTTGAACCACCATTCTCTTAGATTCCAGGAGCTCTGCAAGCAGTACAACATCCACACGCTCTGTATGCCACCTCAACGGCACCTCCAGCCCTCGAGATGCCACCTGCTACGGCTAAGAACAGTGACCGATATCAAACCACAGTCAAGGACAATTATTGCCAGATGATGACCATGGACTTCACACTTACCGTAGACGACTTCCGAGCATTGGACACTCGGGTTGACAACGAATACACAAATTTATAGGACAATGCGTCGTATGATGTGGCTACCGCCCAAAGAAGTAGTTCCGCCCTGAGTCCAGTAAACCTCAGTACAAACGTTGGCGTCCAATTCATCGCTCACGACAGCTGCGCCTCCTGCACCAATTTGATCTGGGGCCTCAGCAGCATGCTACGAATAGATCAGTACGTTACCATCGACGGAATTAGTGTTATCTAGTGTGCACAAAATATGAAACCAGCTTGGAACATTTAAGGCAATGGAATGCCATTTGGATGAGACCTGCAGTCACATGTGGCATCAAATCCTAGTTTCTCAACGATTCGCCCCAGAATTGGATCTATGTCCCACTCTCCGCAATCTAGCATGTTTGCAAATGATCAGTCTTACACAGGGATTGCGCCAGCACTATCAGCCAAGAATGCTTCCTTCGCTAACTGCATCTCTTCGCTCTGTGCTGCTGATATGCGCCGTGCAAGGCGACCTTGCTGGTCGAACTACTTTAATCTACCGAGCCACTCCCTCCTCAGTATTTCGAACCTCTTAGAGTTGTACCTCCCCGTACTCCACACAGACTTTTGGTACAACACCTGTAACGATCTCCAGCGATTAATCGCTTCCCGCAACTTAGATACCATCTTCTCACTCGGGTCACGTCTGATCTGTGCTATGGCTAGTGTCGGATCTATTGGCAAAAAAAGCTCCTAGATGCAATGCCTTGGGAGCATAAAGGACTCTACAAGACTCGACGTAGACCAGGAGATAATTCGTCAAAGTAAGGTACCCATTCCAAACTGCCAAACTTCCACAGTATCCAGCGAAGACTGCTTCGGTCGGGCGGCTAAGAGACTGGCCCCATGACTCTGTGTCTGTGCAACTCCACTCGATGATCTTTTCTACGCGGATTCAGCAAGCCGAACTCATCGCAGCACGGTGTCATACGTGCGCGTTTTTGTATCGAAAATCAGATTCATCCCACACTGCCCTGGATACATTCGCCCGATCGACAATCGCAGCATCCAAGGATGAAACAACTTTTGGTAACATGTACTCGTCGTCCCAGCGTCAATGCTCGAATCACTGTGTGTCGCGTTCGATGTCATAGCTGATAGCTTGCGATCTCGGAAGGATCTCTGTACCGCCATTTTGGAACCCCCATGCCACATCACCACGTAAGAACGGGATAAGTCTCATGAGTTGGATGGTTTCAGGCTCGGAACTGAGAGGTTAGTAATTGTCATCTGATATGGTTTCTGTGCTGTGCGGTAGCTTTAGCATTTCTTCTGGAGAGATATAACACATGTCTATTAGTGTGGTGTAAATCTTGTTCAAGCTCGAAATGAGCGTCGCATGCTTTGCAGCTATACCTTCTATGGTGCTGCAGTAGTCTGGTGCAGTCCGTGGTGATAACACGAGATAAAAGTGCAACTACCCCTAGCGTGTTGGAGTCAAGCAGTAATAGACTAGGAGGACTGGCGCTAGGTGTGCTCGGATCTGGCTTGCCTGATCGTTGCGGGAGCTCGGAGCATGAGTTTCGCCGCGGTGCTGCAATGCAGCGTCATCCCTTTGGCCCCACAGCTCAACAGGAGTCGTCATCAGCACAGCCCTCAGTAATTCGCAAGCTTTGTCCAGATACGCATCTACTGTAGCACTCAATTGTATCGGATCTGTTGGCCTCCACGTTCGGCCGATTCTGATCCTCCGTGACAAGCTCCGGCGCGGCTAACTTCCCGGAAGAGCCATCGACCAATCAGCATCCCTACGTCTGTCAACACCGACCGAGGCAACAACCCAGCAGCTATCAGATCATCCTAAAATCTTTGCGAGATACGCGACGTGATTTGCGAGAGTTGCGGTGTGTCCTCTGTGGTGTCGTTTCATGCGCGAACGATACAAGTAGCTTCCGACGCAGCACAAGACGAGCACAACGCTTTCAGGCAACAAAAAGCCAACGTTTCCTGTACCCAAATCTCCCATCAATTGTTCTTTTTGCGTCTCGTTCTACTCCATCCGTTTCACGTTTCAACTATGGCTTCATCAGACACAGCAATAATTCCTGGTCCACCAGGTCTGCCATTCGTGGGCAACGTATCAGATATCGACGCTGAAAACCCCATACAGTCGATGTGTAACCTCACCGACACATACGGTATATCAGTCTATTGGGTTAGTAATGACTTTTTACTAACTCTAACAGGTCCAATATGGAAATTCAGCCTTGCCGGCAATGATCGTGTTGTGATCGGCTCACAAGCGTTGATGGACGAGATTTGCAACGAGGAGCGCTTCTCGAAAATTATTGCAGCCTCTTTGAACCAAGTTCGAAACGGTGTACATGATGGGTTATTCACGGCGCGAGGTCCAGAAGAAGAGAATTGGGGGATTGCACATCGGGTACTGCTTCCCCAACTTGGTCCCTTGGCGATCCGCAATATGTTCCCGGAGATGCATGACATCGCTTCACAGCTGGTTATGAAGTGGGCACGTCATGGTCCTAGCCACAAGATCAAAGTCACGGACGACTTTACACGGCTTACACTTGACACCATCGCGCTGTGCGCAATGGACTATCGCTTCAATTCTTACTACTCGGAGAGCATGCATCCCATGATACAAGCCATGGGGGACTTCTTAAGAGTTAGCGGTGATCGTTCGCGAAGAGATGCAGTAACACAGATGTTCTACCGTGCCGAGAGCCAAAGGTACCAGGAGGACATTGAACTCCTACGAAGAACAAGCTTCGATGTGATCAACAATCGCAAGGAAAATCCGACAGACAAGAAAGACCTCCTCAACGGAATGCTGAAGGGTGTGGATCCAAGAACTGGAAAGACTATGTCGGTCAGTATCTGCATTTGAGCTCTTTGCCACTGGAACTAACAATTTGTAGGATGACAGTGTGGTTGATAACATGATCACATTCCTGATTGCTGGACATGAGACGACATCTGGCCTCCTCTCTTTCACGTGGTATTATCTACTGAAAAACGCTGCCACGTACGAAGCTGCGCAGCAGGAAGTTGATAATGTGATTGGCAAGGGCCCAATCACCGTTGACCATCTTACCAAACTGCCGTACCTGAATGCGGTACTACGGGAGTCCCTACGACTATCACCAACCGCACCATCAATAGGAATCACTGCAAAAGAAGACACCGTCCTTGATGACAGATATCCAGTCAAGGCCGACACGCCACTCGTCGTACTCCTGCCCAAGATCCATCGCGACCCTGTTGTGTATGGAGAGGATGCAGAGGAGTTCCGACCGGAGCGGATGCTTGATGAAGAGTTCACTCGTCGTGAGAAAGAGTACCCTAACAGCTGGAAGCCGTTCGGTAACGGAATGAGGGGCTGCATTGGCCGGCCATTTGCCTGGCAAGAAGCCCTACTGGTGATGGCTATCCTTCTGCAGAACTTCAACTTCTCAATGGACGATCCGTCGTATCAACTCCAGGTCAAGCAAACTCTCACCATTAAGCCAAAGGGTTTCTACATGCGTGCGCACCTTCGCAGCGGCGTATCTGCCACTGAACTCGAGCGCAAACTGGCTTCGGCCGCGCTGAACGACCCGCCGCCAGCGAACGGAGCTCCACAGGTGCGAAAGGAGAACTTGAAAGGCAAGCCTCTCTCTATCTACTACGGCTCGAACAGCGGGACTTGCGAGGCCCTCGCGAACAGGCTGGCCAGCGACGCGGCGAATCACGGTTTTAGAGCCGATGTTGTTGATACTCTGGATACTGCCAAGGACAACCTACCAACGGACAGACCGGTCGTCATTGTCACAGCGTCGTACGAGGGACAGCCAGCTGATAACGCCACTCATTTCGTACAATGGGTGGGTACACTGAAGGAAAACGAGCTCAAGGATGTGTCGTACGCTGTCTTCGGCTGTGGCCACCGTGACTGGGCGAAAACGTTCCAGAAAATCCCGAAATATCTTAATCAGGAGCTGGAAAAGGCCGGTGCTACCCGTCTTGTGGAATTGGGCGCCGCAGACGCTGCTCAAGGCGACATCTTCACCGAGTTTGAGAGCTGGGAAGACCAAGTATTCTGGCCTGCTGTACGCGAAAAGTATGGATCCTCAGAAGCTGATGGTGATTCCCTAGAGGCTACCCTCGATGTTGAGATTTCGACACCGCGAACCTCGACACTGCGCCAAGATGTCCGCGAGGCACGTGTTGAAAATGTCCAGGTTCTTTCCGGCTCCGGTGTTTCTGAGAAGAGGCACATTGAAATCAGTCTGCCTTCGGACATGACCTACTCCGCGGGCGACTACCTTGCTATACTGCCCCTCAACCCCAAAGAAAATATCCACCGTGCCATGAGATACTTTGGCTTATCTTGGGACAGCATGCTGACCCTCTCGTCAACTGGACCAACAACACTGCCTGTAGACCAGCCCATCAGTGCTACTGATGTTTTTGGGGCTTACGTCGAACTCGCACAGCCGGCAAGCAAGCGTAACGTCCATGCTCTCGCAGATGCGACACGAGACGAAAACACTCGATCTGAGCTTTCACGCCTTGCAGATGATGAGTTCGCTAGTGAGATCACAGCCAAGCGAATCTCAGTCTTAGATCTGCTCGAGCGCTTCCCTTCGGTTCAGTTGCCACTGGGAGTGTTCCTGAAGATGCAGCCGCCTATGCGCATTCGCCAATACTCGATCTCTTCGTCACCACTCTGGGACTCGAACAACGTCACCTTGACTTACGCTGTTGTCGACCAGCCAGCATTGAGCGGCCAAGGCCGTTACATAGGCGTTGCTTCGAACTACCTGTCGAACCTTGCGGAAGGCGACAAGCTACACGTCAGCGTCCGGTCCAGCCACCAGGCATTTCATTTGCCAAAGGACTCCAAGAAAGTACCCGTAATTATGATCGCAGCTGGTACAGGTAAGCATGTCCCCACGCCGCAAAAATGCGGAACTAACACTCTCCAGGTCTGGCGCCCTTCCGAGGCTTCATCCAAGAGCGCGCTGCTCAGCTCGCAGCCGGCCGTGAGCTTGCCCCTGCTCTCCTGTTCTACGGCTGTCACGGACCCGACAGCGACCTGCTCTATGCCGATCTGCTTCGAAGGTGGGAGGAGCTCGGCGCAGTTTCGTTGCGATTGGCATTCTCCCGAGCTCCGGAGCAGTCGGAAGGCTGCAAGTATGTTCAGGACCGCCTGTACCACGATCGTGAAGAGATCGTTGAGCTCTTCGAGGCCGGTGCCAAGCTATTTGTGTGTGGTAGCAGGGATGTTGGCGATGGCGCACAGGAGACTCTGATCAAGATTGCAAAGGAGACGAAGACGAATAAGGATGGAGTGGAGGTGGATGATCAGAAGGCACGCGACTGGTTCGACGCCTTGAGGAATGAGAGGTGAGTACAAGATTATGTGAAACTGAATTTACGTAGCTAACGGAACATAGATTCGCAACAGACGTGTTTGCTTAAGTAGCCAGAATAGTTGACGGACGGGCTAATGACGGCGACGCCGGCATGGCGGAAGTCTAAAGGTGTCGTGCACAGTACAGGAAACGGCAGGGGATGCTCTACTACTTAGTATAGCCGTGCAAACGATGGCGATTAGTTCCGAGGGTCGCTCGCAGCTCGGGTACCGGCTACAATATGTTCCGAAACGTCTTATCGCACGCGCCGTTGACCCACATGCGGTTCGGCCCTCTGCAAATTAGGGTACAAGTGTGCAACACCGAGATCAAGGCGCTTTGGGGATACGGATGTAAAGGATAATGCAGTATTGGCGATCTAACGTTGCCTACAAGACTGGGAAGAAACGCCTCGCATTTCCCGCAGAATAGCATGTTCCTCGCAATTGATATGAAGGATCCGACAATTCTTTTTGCTTAGTTTACAATCGTGGTCCGCCGTTTTTACCCAAGCGCCTCGTCGCCGACCTACAGGGTGGAACGTGATTACATCGTTCGAGATTTCAGTCAAATCAGATCTGATCGGAACCCTCGCGATCCGTCGGAGCCTCTCTCGGTATCAAGGTTCAACTCAAGGAGTATATAGTACATTGTGGTACACAACAGGCAAGACATCACCTACACCACGTTCTTACAGAATCCTCTACTGAGATGACAGACAACCCGTTCAAAGTTATCGTTGTTGGGGGCGGACCGGTCGGATTGACCGCTGCTCATGCGCTGCATTTGGCCAATATCGACTTCGTCGTGCTGGAAAGAAACGATGACGTTGCCGTCGATGTCGGAGCGAGTCTTGTGCTTGGAGCACAAAGCATGCGATTCATGCAGCAGTTGGGTCTGCTCGACAAATTGCTTTCGATTGGGGAAAAGTTGCTTTATAACAAATCGTTCACCCAGGAGGGTACAAAGTTCACGGATAGTACATCTATCCAGTTGATGAGAAGGAAGTAAGTGCTACTGTTTACTTGATCAAACGATTGAATCTTGACTGGATATGGATTGACTTCCAACTTTAGTTTTGGCCTCGAGTTGATCACGTTTCATCGAGCCGAACTTGTTCGAGCCTTACTGAACGGGTTGCCAAAGGGTGCAAGAGAGAAATACTTGCTCAGTCAGAAAGTTGTCGATATCTCAACTAGCAAGTCCGGTGTAGTCGTCACTTGCGCCAACGGGAAAATATACTCTGGCTCTATGGTGATTGGAGCCGATGGTGTGCACAGCCAAACACGAAAGATAATGCACAGGCTTTCAGCCGAGAGCAGATTTTCTGCCAGCAGAAACCCAGAGCCGCCCTTTCAAGCCAGGTACCGATGCTTGTGGTCCAACCTTCCGCGACCATGCGAAGCTGGGCAGGGAGCCGATACGCAAGGCAAAGACCGCTCCGTCATGTGGCTGACCGGCCGCGATCGCGCCTGGATATTCCTTTACGAGAAGCTGGATGAGCCAACCAACGAGCCCAGGCGGTACACCAAGACGGAGATGGATGCGTTTGCAGCTAGCTTCGCAGATTGGCCTGTCAATGAGGAGTTGCGAATCAAGGACGTCTACAACAGCTCAACAGCAGGTATGTCGAATCTGGAAGAAGGGATACTTGAGCATTGGAGCCTGGGGCGGATTGTCCTTGCTGGGGATTCATGTCACAAGTTCACCCCCAACGCAGGCCTCGGTTTCACAAATGGAATTCAGGACATTGCATTGCTTTGCAATCTGCTGCACGATGTGGTGGGTTCGAGCATGACCTCTGATATCAGCGAGGACACCCTGCATCAAACCTTCAAGGACTATCAGGACGCTCGAAAAACAGCCCTGAACTTCGACTGGGGTGTATCGTCTCTCACAACTCGCGGGCACGCTTGGGCGAATCCGATTTACTGGTTTTTGTATAGGTTCGTTTGGCCTCTATACGCTTTTCAGTGGCTCTTGCAAACGGTCATCGCCGCTTCACAGATAAAGCAAGGCAGAGTCCTCAATTACGTCTTGGGTGAGGACCGCATTAGAGGGCGCATTCCATGGATGTATCCAATCTATACAAAAGGAAAGGACGTTTAGAAGAATATCTATGTTCCAGCCTTAGAGGACAGAGGATCGATGGTGATGCTAAGTCTACGGGTCTAGAATATCAAGCTATTAACAGCCAGCAAACAAATCTTAGCTTTCCTATTTTTTACCCTTCTGTATTATAGGTAGAGCGGTTGAACTCAGATCGAAACAAAATCGGCGACGGTACACTCCATTATCTCCAGAAATTTCACCTGAAGAAATTACCGACTCTTACGTATCACACCCCCGAGACCTCAAAGATACCTTTGTAGGTCTAGCGGACAATACGCCTCCTGACCTTATACATTACGATCTGCCCAAAAGCCAAGGGTCGTCAATGTCACGCAAAGCCCCATCAAGCACACCCGATCACTCAATGCCATTCGCTACGCGAGAACAGATGTGGAACAGCGGCTAGAGCCCATCGATCGTTACGCTGGAGAACGAGAGGCCTCGAACGACTTCCTGCGGATGAATGGACTACCTACCCTCTTAGTGTCCCGACTGGACGTAGGCTGTAAATCTACGGACTGTTGGAGCCAGCAGTCAGCGTCGGTGATTGCTGTCAAAACGCTTTTCTTCATCCGGTAGTACTTCTAGTGACGCCGAAATCAGGGGCCCTCCTACCCTTGTCGATTCAGTCAGCCTCAAAGTGAAAGTGTCAAATTTTCTTCAGGAGATCGACAAAGAGACTCTCTTGCAGTGGTAGTTTACCATTACCAAAAGTAGAGTTCTTCATGACACGATCTGGAACGGATGTGGCAAACGAATATATCGCGTTCGCCATAAGTGCAAGTGTAAGGACTTTGAGCTCTGCCCCATTTGTCTTGCCAAAGCGACAACTGAACATCCGAAGCACACATTCCAGGGGCTAGTATCCAATAGCGCCGACAAAATAGATATCATCACTTAGAATCTTGCTCTCATGAGTACAAGAGAGCGTGACCATCTTCAGCACCGACGAGGCACAGAGCCGTATTAAATGGAAGATTGTCAGAAAACGCCGGACTCGATACATTTGTCCGGTGCTATACTGGAAATGAATAGATTGATTGCAGGATGTTGCAGGTAGTTTGCTTACAGTCAGCTTATACCGGTGTTACATCACTTTAATTCTCAAAGATCTATCCTGAAGCAAAACTTATTACAAGGGAACAACTGCCAAGTCAGTGACGGCCACGTTGCAATCACTAAGTGCTAAGTAAGCAAATCCTACACTAGCTATTATTCGGACGTGTGAGAAAAATAAACTATATTTAACAGTTACTCCGAGGGCAAAGACATACTCCGTAGGGATGACTCCGTAGGAATATTTAACGATTACTCCGTAGGCCCCCGAACAACCACTACCACAGCTTTGTAGCCCTATTCTTACCAACATTATCTTTAGATCCCTTGCTGATGATTATGTTATCAGCTCGCGGCCATGTGTACTCGGCTTTAGATCTAGCAGCAGGTTACATGAAGGAGCGAGGGCTTCTGTACGATAAAGACAAGCATCCGAGTGGCCTCGTATCCCTGACAAACGCCGAGAATGTGTGGTTCCATCAATTCATTATCTTACTTGTAACCACAGGTGCTAATAGATGCATTAAACAGTTCCTTATGCAAGCGAAGATGCTCCACTTCATGCAGACTCGGGTTAGTAGAAGGTTTAACATTGCCTTGGTGGACCTGACTCAATCAAATCTTAGTCTTTGCCATTGCTCGAACGCTACACCTTAACCTATCACCATGGGCCTTTTGGTTCCAAGCGCTTGAGACAAGCGATGGCCAACTTCATCAACACTGGATTCTTGCCGGCCGTTCCCACAACAGTTGATGAGATATCTTTTGTCAGTGGCGTGACCGCACTCAACAACATCTTGGCTCTGTGCACAACTGCAGAAAACGAAGGCTTACTCGTAGGGATGCCAATTTACGGATCCTTCGCTCCAGACCTACAGACTATGTCCAAGTAAGGCATTACTGAGATGATATATCACAGAGCGGCTGACGGGTTGCAGCTGTAAATTGGTCTACACCGTGTTCAATGACAAGGATCAATTTAGTGTTGATGCAGTTGATTGCTACGAGCGCTCTCTACAAGAGGCAGAGAAGAGTGGCACAAAGATAAGAGCGTTGGTCCTTACCAATCCTCACAATCCACTTGGTAGGTAACAGACAATTGCTCGAGGATCAAGGAGAAAAGTAACTCCTGCAGGTCGATGCTACCCTCGGGAGACTCTGGAAGCCATCATGAGGTTCTGCAACAAGTACAGCATTTATCTTATCAGCGATGAGATCTACGCATTCTCTGTATACTATACAGACGAATCTACCCCGGGATTCACCTCAATACTCTCCATCGATCTGGCCGGAATAATCGACAGCCAGCTTGTCCACGTCCTCTATGGTTTTTCCAAGGCAGGCCGTGTCACCTCAAAAAGGTAGCCACTCATCTGACAGCTATCCAGGACTTTGCTGCTGCCGGCCTGAGATTGGGATGCCTGGTATCTAGAAATCCAGAGCTTACAAAGGCTGTGCGGTCTCTGGCGTAGGTCTCGCGAGAACCATATGCTTCATCTCCGCTAACTTCGTGTTCCAGGCGATTCCATGGCGCAACACCATTGACAGATGCTATCGCTACTAGCATACTCGAGGACAGAGAGTTCTGCACACAGTTCCTAGAAGAGAGCGCTCGCGCATTGGGCGAACATCAAGCGATTGTAGTGAAGGCGCTCAACGATGCTGGGATCCCATATGTTCGCAAAGCGTAAGTGAAATAAATGCCAACATTTGCTCGCACAAAACAACAACTGACGTCTGGTGCTTTAAGAAATGCCGGGTTTTTCCTCTGGATTGACATGTCTATATGCTTGCAAAGTCTGTCGTGGCAAGCAGAAGACGACCTGAGGCAGAAGCTCTATGACAATGGCGTGGAAATGTCGGCTGGACATGCATATTACGATGAAAGCCCCGGAAAGTTTCGTTTTATCTTCTCGGTTGACAAGGACTCCTTAGTTGAAGGCCTTCGGAGGTGAGTGTCCGTGGATAAACAAGTTGTTTCTACGATGATGCTAAACAGATTTAGGGTGGTCTTGTTCTACAATAGTCATAGACTAGACTGATCTGGGACCTTCAAATGGAGAAAGGATAGCAACGGTTTCTTGCACCAGAGCAACTCATATTGGTCATTTGTCACGCGCGTCTATCTCTCGATCATCACACTAGACTCTAAATCTCATTCAGTTAGTGTAATCTCCAATCAATTCAAACTGCAGTTGCTCCGTCGTCACCATCTAGAAGCATGGCGCAAGTAGTTCAGCGAACCCAGTCGCAGCAAAGCAGTACAGCAAACTCTAAAGACGTAGAAATGTCTTCCGAGGACGTCGTCTGTTATAAGATTCTCGCTCCAAGGTGAGCCTTCTCGTGAGATTGTCAGCATTATTCTGCAGAGTTGCGTTTCTCTGGAGCCATTCTCATATGTCGGCTGGATCGAGCGACACCACTGCATGGGACCGTTGAAAACTCATTGCTGCAACGTCGACACTCGTTGCGCTACTTATTATTCAATGATGCCACCTAAGAGGGGCCCATCTCTCTAGGATTTCTGAAGGATCTTGGTCTATACCCAACGCTGGCAGGCTATCCTAGCCACCATGCTTCACTGTTAATCGTTGAAAAGTCTCTAGGGATCAATCAGCTTACTCTATTTTGGCCGGAGTTCTTCAGCCGGACTAGATCAAGTATCTGCGCATCGAAGTGTTCAGCTCGCAATGGGCCGGCCGTTATCCGCTCAGTGTCTGTAACTCTGCAGCACTTCTGGCCATGGTATTTCCGAACTTGAGAGGCTTTCATCGAGATTCCATACCGGACATGGACGACGTTTTTGCTCTTGAGTGGTATTTCGGGTAAGCCAACAATACTGATTTCAAATACGAACTAGACTACGGTGAATCTACTTCTCCGCATGCTGAAACTCTGCTGAGCACATCCGAAGCTTGAAGAACATCTTGAAGACTGAGAAGCGCAGCTTGGTAGCGAGTTTTAGCGTTAGTAAACCTATACTAGCACAATAACGCGCTATGGTTGTCGACAGAGGTCGAGATTGGAGTAAACTCGATGTTAGTATAGAATGAACCAAAAGGGTGACATGGTTGCCAAGTGCTACGTCTAGTCCCAGCGAGGATGTACAGGCGGCGGGGTGTTCGCCTGTGCCGTTTGTCAATACACCGTTCAAGCTGCCTACTGTGGACAGGCAACGGTCTGATGTCAGTCGCTGAATCCGAACATCTCAACAGCTCCATGTACAATGCATACACGATGTACAACATAGAAACCTTGCTGAGACGACTCCATAGTATTATTATGTTTTATTGTTACTGTACAAGCAATCCAATCCGACCACATTAGCACCTCACCGCGAGGTCCGTCATTACTCATCGAACAGCCATGTCTCGTCGCACCATACAGGCTAATAACTTAGACAAGTATTTACAAGGCAAAGAGAGCAAGAGCGGCAGCGCCGAGAACGGCGGCAGCCTGTGTAGCGTGGGCGGCAGCACCAGTGAACTCGGAGACCGATGAGCTGGTAGCAGGCGCAGTGCCGTTGGAAGTCGCCGTAGCAAGGTGGCTGCTGGCGGCGCTGGCAGCGCTGGTGATAGCGCCAGCAGCACTGCTCGCAGCGGACGCAGCAGCGCTCGACGCGACGCTCTCAACTGAGCTTGCCACGGAAGCAGCAGCAGAGGCAACAGAAGAGGCGGCTGATGCAGCAGCGGAGGTCGCGGATGCGACAGCAGAGCTAGCAGCGGATGTAGCGTCGGGGATCTCAATTGGTACACCGGCGTCCTGGCACGTCTTCTCGACGGCCGCAATGGTGGTGGCCTGGTCGTCGGCTGTGCAGGCGCCTTGTACACAGGGCTGTACGGTGCTGAG
Source organism: Boeremia exigua (assembly GCF_020726555.1). Lineage (NCBI taxonomy): Eukaryota > Fungi > Ascomycota > Dothideomycetes > Pleosporales > Didymellaceae > Boeremia > Boeremia exigua. The sequence goes on along the minus strand of NW_025763529.1, from coordinate 1,591,655 downwards.
CAGCTTCGCGCCTTGCTTGCAGTGGCAGGCAAAGTCGGTCAGGCCAGCGCAACCATCGCTGGTGAGAGGGCCGATGAAGCATTGCAGCTACGGAGCGTTAGCAGAATAGACATGGGTATAAGAAGGAATGGGACGTACGGCGCAGGCGGGAATGTTGCTAAGCTGGGCTGTGGCAACAGTGGCCAGGGCAACGATGGAGGTGAGAGCGAAGGTCTTCATGGTGGTAGAATATGGACTGAAGTGACGGTCAATGACTGGACGAGGGTGTTGGACTCGGTTTGTGAACGACGGTGATGCTTGATGAACTGGGAAGTCAACGAACATGCAATGCTTTATACCACAATAGGCCGCATTGGCCCTGAGCAAGGAACACTCCGTATTCAGGAGAGCTACTCGCCATCATCGTCACATGCAGCTCCTGAACTCCTCCGTACTGTGCCAGATCCCTTGATGTGTTGAGAAAATCCTCACTTGCTTGGGCTGGATCGAGGGGGAAGCCTGTTCGCCGAGATGATGTCCCCTTTCCGCAAATGAGATTGAAGCTCATAGAGGAGCAACTGCCCTTCACGATCAAGTTTTCAGACGTTCTGGGGTAGCCTCGACAAACCCTTTTATTGTTTCGGCACAAAGCGAGCGGATGGCCCGGAATGATTGGCCATGAGGCATGCGCTCTTACGTCTGGAGCTGTTGCGGCGGTAGCAAGCGACGGGGGTGTGTTCTTGTTAAGACACCAAGACCGGTGCCCCAGACGCCACAAGTCTTACTTGACTGGGTGTGGTGCTGCAGGTGGCCCGCGAGGACGATCGCGGCGGGAGCTAGTTTGGGCATGGCGTGATGCAGAAAATCCGGGGTGGCTTGGCTATTCACAAGCTCACGCGCACCCAGACCCAACGTCCTGTGGTGCACGAATGTGAGGCATGTCCTGTGTTATAACGCGTATATCGAGCCGTTCGATCGATACCTGTAAGAATTCAAATAGGTAGTCCTGATGATCAGTCGTAAGGTTTGCACCCTTGGTCCCGTCTCATATCTCCTTTCTTGGTCATCTCCCGAGGTGGCAACTATTCGCGCAAAACCAGGCCAGTCATGGAACGGATGACAATGCCGGGCCGCACGCCTTGACGTTACACTTGGTGGCCTCGAGTGCGCCAGGAATTAGCGAGTGGCGTATGGTTCTCCGTGGGCAAATTGAATTGTCTCGTGTGTGCTTTGTACCAACACTGTACCTGCATCTGCAGCCTCAAACATAATCCCATCTCGTAAAATGGAATCGCCACTCAAATCGAGCTCCTTCAGTGTTGCCAATCATGTAGATCAGGTCAGGTTTACTGCAGGAGCTGCGAAATGTTGATGCCGATCCAAATGCGTTCCACGATGGCGGATGCGACGGCTCGGTTTGTTGTGAAGTTCCTCGGCAGCATGTGCGTGCACATGAACCCCAGCAGTCAAACGCAAACAATCTGGGGAAAATCTGGGGTCGGAGCATGCTTGGCTGAACGTAGCTTGATCAAATTACGTGCAGCGCAACTGTCAGAGATTAGAATTGACGAGGATCTCATTTACAACCTCCAGTGGCTTGCGTTGCAGTACGGCAGACTGTTCGCCTGGTGGGACATGTTGACGTAACAAGAAAGACCGAAAGGGGAGATCAAGTTGTTGGATCTAACCTGAAAGATATCGCGCCTCAGCGATTCTTAGAGCTGGAGAACCTATAGCGCTGACTGGTGCGTTGTTCCTTACATGCCACTCACGTTGGCAGGATTGAACTTATCTGCAGCGTATGTTTTTTAGTGCGACTTTCCGAGCATCACCTACTGTACTCGAGATGTCTCGCGCTCTTGACGTGAAATTTACACCACGTCAAAGTGTAAATATTTGCTAGGATTTTCAGTCCAGGGGAAGTCACTGGCTAGTTTTCCTGTGGATGGATATCCTGTTAATCACGTGCCCTACGTACTTGCCTTTCATATATCGGAGAGATGAAGGCCTCAGACCTGCCTACTGCCGTAAGAGAGTTGGAACAGTCAGATGGCGCTCTTGAGAAAAGGTTGACATGCGAACAAACTTCATTGACGACTTGTGAGGGTAAGCATTCCTGTACTTCTTCAACCATGATCGCGAAGGTCCAGTGAATAGAAACTTCAGGATTGATCAAAGCTGGAATTAAGAGGTCGCCAGTGACATCTTGTACTCGATGCCTTGTGATGTCGAGATCAGACTTCGGTGTTGCGTGATTTCAATTGACTGCTGCTTCCCTCCAGCTTATCGATACAACACGCCAAGACTCTGGTTTGATGTCGCGCTAAGGAAATCATCATTGAGGTTCGTGCCGCGGTCCAGACAACGACAACAACGCAAAGATCCCTCAACCTTTCGTCAGTTCAGTTAGCTGTCGCCGGACCTTCTAGACTTCCTTCATCGCACATACGCACATCAGAACGACGCGCGATGGCGACAACGGAACCGATTTCAAGCTCCACCGAGCAGCTCGTACGCGCATCGGGAAAACGCACAAGAGAGATATTCGCCGCAGACTTCGCATCATCAGCTGCTCTGAACCATGCGTCAAACTCGGCATTCTCGATCACTGCTACAACCCCCGCGCCCTCAACGGCTGCCGACCAAGTCAATGTCGCCGCGCGCATTCGCAACGAATACGAGCATGTCCGCGAATTACCACCAGCTCTTGCTGCCAAGATGGCCGCAGCAGCCTCTACGGCAGCAGAGCGACGCAAGAAGATCAAGAACCAGAATGCAGAAGAGCAGGCTTCAGACCCCAAGATGCGCAAGATGATTGCAGGCGCATCAGAGAAGGCGGACAAGGCGAAGGACGCGCAGTCAATGGCATTGACGTTGAGAGCGGGAGGGAAGGGCGCAGCACCTAATGCGAATGGCCCTACACCGAGCAGAAATGCGACGTCGAGCGCGCTGGTGCGCAAGGACACGGTCCGGCAGACGAAGCCAGATTGGCACCAGCCCTGGAAGGTGTCGAGGGTCATGGCAGGCCATATGGGATGGGTGCGGTCGCTGGCTGTGGATCCGGACAACAGATTCTTTGCTAGTGGTGCAGCTGACCGGACAAGTATGAATTCTTCCATCCAGATCCACAACCTACTTGCTAACGCTTTGAACAGTCAAGCTCTGGGATCTCGCGAGCGGGCAGCTAAAGCTTACGCTCACTGGTCACATCAGCGCCGTCCGTGGCCTCGAGATATCGCCACGCCATCCATACTTGTTCTCCTGTGGTGAGGACAAGATGGTAAAGTGCTGGGATCTGGAGACAAACAAAGTCATCCGCCACTACCACGGCCATCTTAGCGGTGTCTACACCCTCGCATTACACCCCACGCTCGATGTACTCATTACGGGAGGTCGCGATGGCGTTGCTCGAGTTTGGGACATGCGGACAAGAACAAACGTACACGTTCTGAGTGGGCACAAGGGTACCATCGCAAGCATCAGGGCACAAGAAGCGGACCCACAGGTCATCACAGGGTCCATGGACTCTACCATTCGCCTCTGGGATCTGGCAGCCGGCAAGACACAAACGGTTCTGACACACCACAAGAAGTCAGTCCGCGCACTCGCATTGCACCCGAAGGAATTCACATTCGCATCCGGCTCCTCGCAGTCGATCAAGCAATGGATGTGCCCACGCGGCGACTTCATGCTTAACTTTCAGCCCGCCAACAGCATTGTAAACACCCTCTCTGTGAACGAAGACAACGTCATGTTCTCCGGTGGTGACGATGGTTCAATGTCCTTCTGGGACTGGAAGACTGGGCATCGATTCCAGCACACCGAGCAGATCGCGCAGCCTGGTTCATTGGATGCGGAGGCTGGTGTCATGTGCTCGACATACGACAGGACTGGGTTGCGATTGATCGTTGGTGGTTCAGACAAGTCGATACAGATCTGGAAGCAGGACGACAACGCGACTGAAGAGTCGCATCCGCTTGACTGGCAGCCCACGCTTGGCAGGCAGAAGTTCTAAGAACGGCATTGAAGCACGTTGCATTTGCATTGGGAGGTGTTGAGGCGTTTGAAAGAGATACCATAGCTGTAAAGTAGATGAGTCGCGAAGATCTAGAAATCACGTACCTACGTCGTATGCATTTCAGAGGTCACCTTTTGCTGAGGCCTTCGTCGCTGCCATCCAGAGCGTTCCATCCCTCCCAGAGCGTCGCCTCTCTCCTGTTCCAGCACGATATTTTCTCCACATCTGCGACTGATCTGATCTCAATCAGAAAGACATACTTGGTGACTTTGGCACTCCCTTCTCTGGCCGCGCGGTCCCCTTGGCCGTATATCGTATTCTCGGTGGCCCGCGCACTACCGTATCGCCGGCGCGTCGCTGCCGACGTCAACCTCACCGACTTCCCAATCTTACCCAACCCCACGCAAGATGCACCTCGCCAAGGAAAGACTATGGCCCTGAAGCGCAGAGATGTAGTCCTCGCCGCCGTCGCCACATTCATCGCCTGGGGATACCTCACCCACTGGCAGCCGAAGCTGCACTACCTGCCCTATGCCTTCGTCGCCGGCGCATTGGCTACGCTGGCCGCAGGAGCTTGGCTGACCTTCACCACTGCCTGGAGTAAGGAGTTACACTACACAGAGACTGGGTATGGAGCTCGGCATGCTGCGTTCATCAGGCCAGAGCGATGGGCGGCGGAGGTGGCTGCGCTCAACAAGCGCAACGAGTACATGATGGAGCCCATATACCCCGCCTCGTTCGTACTGTCGGACAGCCTGGACGTACTGATAGGCTTGATACTACGGGACTTCGTCAAGGGCTGGTACGGCAGTATCAGCAAAAGCCCAACCTTCGTCAACGAGGTCGACCGAGCGATTCGCGGCGCGCTTGGCGAGATCCGAGACCACATTCTCGCAGTAGACGTGGTCGAGATGGTCGTGTCACGCATCATACCTATAATCACCGACCACTTGCGCGCGTCGTACGAAGCCGAGCAAATCGTGCGCGGACGAAAGTTGATGCGCAATGTCACTGAGAGCGAGGAGCTGGACCTTGCGATTGCGGCCAAGTACAAGGATGGCCGTCTACATCCAGCTGCATCGCTAGCATATTCGAACACGAAGCCGATTCAACAGCAACATCTACGCAGCCTCATCTCCCGTATACTGCCGAAGATCATGTCGCCCAGCATGATGACTAGTCCGGCGGTCACCGTCCTGATCAAGGAGCTAGTGTCCTGCGCCGTCTTGTCGCCTATCATGCAGATGGTCGCTGATCCAGACATGTGGAACCAGCTGATGGAGGGTTATGTAAGTTGAAATATGCCTACACAATAGCAGGCGCTCATTACTGCAGGGTCGCACACTGCTCCAAGAGCGTAAGACAGTCCGCAAACTTCGCGCCGCTCTTGATCAGCAGACGCCGCCCTCGCCCAAGATTCCCAGAAATGTGCAGTTTCCAAAGCTTGCGCCTGGTGACAACGAACGGCGCTTCGAGAAGTTCATACGCGCAATCCGACAGACAAATACCCTGGCCGATGCCCGTCGATTCCGCAGCGAGATCTCGAGTCAGTTGCGAAAAGACTCACAAATTGAGGGGCAGGATGCGGTGTATCTGCGGCGTCTTGAGACGGCGCGCAGTATACTGGATCAAAAGGTCGCAAACTTGAGTGCTGGCGGCTCGGTGCGAGCTAAAGTGGCAGCCAAGGAGAAGCCCAAACATAAGCGCACATCGTCCAGATTCGCCAATGCATCCCTTCGGGAAGTGCTGTACGATGCTTCTGGCCTATCTTGCTTCATGGAGTTCATGGATCAAGCAGACTTGATGCGGCTGGTGCAGTTCTGGATCGTTGTCGATGGGTTTCGTAATCCACTTGAGGACGAATTGGACGAGGAGGCTGATAAGATTAACGGCCCATTGCCGTCTTGGACGGATTCAGACCGTGCCGATATTGCGCAGATTCATGACGCGTATCTTTCAAAAGCAGAGATGAAGATACTACCCGAAGCTAAAGAGGCGGTCTTGAAATTTCTCAAAGCCGGACGCGTGGCCACTCCGCAGCAGTATCACGATGCACGACGCTCCCTACTCCGGGCCCAGACTGATGCCTACGATCAGCTGCAGGAGCCGTACTTTAGACGGTTCAAGAGGTCGAATCTGTACTACAAATGGCTCGCGATGGACGAGGCTGCGAATCCTAGCAGAAACATCGGCACTCAATCAATCGCGCAAACTCTGGACAATCCTTCTACCGCAGCGCCTGCAATGATGAGGTCGCAGTCATCGCAAAGACCCATGCTCAAGCTTCCGACAGGAGACCTTCGGCGTGCCGTAGCTTCATCATCTGACCTCAAGAGCCAGAACATGATGAAGGATTTCGAACCGCCGCTCAGACGGTCGCTAGACATGCAATCCCCCAACACACTCCGTTCTCCACTGTTCGACGATGACTACGACACTGATACGATGGCACAGTCGACTGCAAGCTTAGACTCTGACTATGGTCAGACCCATACCAACGGTAACAATAGTCAGGTTGTGGATGCTATGCATGCTGCATTGACAGATATCATGGACGAACCTGAAGGCTCACTTTTTCATGATCCAAATTTGAAATCACCTCAAGACATTGGCTCCCGAAAAGGATCAGTTGAAATACCAAGAGCCTTTTCGCCACGACCACAGATGCAAAATAGAAAGGAAAGCGAGAAGCCGAGTATAGCATCGCTGGGACTTGTTGGTGCACCACGGACGCGCGGTGTCTTCAACGACGATCTTTTTGGCGATGAGGAAAAATTTCTTGAAGACGAGGTTGAAGACCCGACCTCTATCGCTGTCAAGACAGATGAAGAAGACATCCATGAGGCTGCTCCCGGAGACCTGGGCCTTGCAGAAGCAATTGATGCACTGACCGCGGACATTGAGCGGTTAGTGACACAAGAGTCAATCGTAGACTCGCTCACCAGCAAGGCGGAATTGACGAATAATGCTGCGGAGTTGAGGATCCTGAGAAAGAGCAAGGCCAGTTTGCATAGAGAGATACAGAGAAAAGAGCTGCAGCGGCAACAGTACATTGTTCAGGAGAGCGATAATAGTTTGTACGGACGCGCTACGGTGTTCATACAGTCTATCATGGTGGGCACTGAAGAGGATGGCAAGGAGTATGCTATGTGTAAGTCAATTTCCACCGTAGCTCGTCAAAGTGTATTGAACCTAACCCAAACAGATGTCATCGAGGTCAAACGCAGAGCAGGTGACCAGATGCCGGCTGCAACATGGGTGATCTCCCGTCGCTACAGCGAGTTTCACGAGTTGCAGAAAAATCTTCGCGCCAAATTCCCGCAAGTCAGACACCTTGAATTCCCCCGCCGCCAGATGATGCTCAAGCTTCAAAAAGACTTTCTGCACAAGCGCCGCCTAGGCCTTGAGAAGTACCTTCGAGAGCTCCTTCAGATACCATCTGTGTGCCGATCACGCGAACTTCGCTCCTTCTTATCGGCATCCGCAATCAACCCAGCAGACACCCTGAAGAACCCTGTGGAAACTAATGATTTCGTCTCTCGCATCTACAGTTCGGTAGCTGATGGCATGGAAGAGTTTCTGGGCAATATTCCAGTCCTAGACCAGTTATCAGTCGCGGGCCAAAACCTCATATCAGCAGCCACAACACAACTCGCAGCAAACAATCAGCCTGGCGATCCCACCGCTCCGCCAGGCTTCGAAGCAGGTCTCGGTGTGGGAGATGCAGAAGCCGAGGCAGAACTGTTGGCCTTCGAGAGTAAAGAGTTTGAGCCGCTGGTAAAACCAATCTGCGACCTGTTCCTCGAGGTGTTCAATTTGAACGCACAGAATAACTGGCTCCGAGGACGCGCAGTTGTCGTGGTTCTACACCAGCTACTCGGAGGCACTATCGAGCGCAAGGTTCGCGAGTCCTTCACCTCCTTCACCTCTGGGAACGCCATCGCAGGGTACGTGGACAAGCTCGCCGATACGATGTGGCCTGGTGGCCGCATGAAGCAGCCTGACCCCAATGCGCAGCCTCGCACGCAGAAAGACAAAGATAAGAGCAGAAGAGAAGCCAAGGCGGTACTTGAGACTCTTATCCCGGAGCTGGCGAGTAGTGTGGTCGGAAGGGGCAATGCGGTCACGGCGGCTCGAAGGCTGGAAGGGATGATCAACAATGAAAGGTTGAATACACATTTAGTGTTCACGATTGTGGATGAGGTTGTGGGGGTGTTGTTCCCCGATGCGTAGTACAACAGCTGTAAGGCAAATCGAAGCTGACACTATCAACCTATGAGAACTAGACTAGATCGTTCTAAAGCGATGCAGGGATGCCTGACCCCTCATCTTGTAGCTGACGAGTCTTGGCTTGTTTCTTTTCTTGTTCTATTGTCTCGCCTTGTTCTTGTTTAACATTTCCTCGACACACCAGACCACGTTCGCATATTCATAGACGCCTCCATATACCATGTGGGCTCTTGTGCCACCACCGAATTTAACGGTACTGGGGCTTGCGATCGCACTTGTCGTATTTCTTAAATATGCGCTTCGATTCAACATTCATCCACAAGAGCCACCTGTCGTCTATCCCAGGATTCCCTTGGTTGGGCACATCATCGGCATGCTCACCGCCGGAGCCACCTATTTCGGGGAGCTGTAGTCAGTGCGCCGTGTTTATTCCAAGATTGTTACTGATAGATAACCATAGTGAGATGCACGGGTATCCAATCTTCACGCTACCTATGTTCACGGGTCGGACCTATATCGTGACGTCACCAGAACTAGCTTCGGCTGTGCAAAAGGCGCCCTCGAGTCTGGAACTCGACCCAATCTTCGAAGAAATCGTTCCTCGTCTGGCCGTCCTAAACAGACACACGACGTTGATCATGAGAGGCACCGCTGCTGGGCGGAAGGAAGGAGTTAGCATCAACAAGCTCTCACACAAGATCTTGACATGGCAATCCATTTCACGTGGCTCGCATGCGCAACTGGGCTTCCTTGGAGAACTCATCAACAATGTTGAGGACTATCGCGATGTTGATCTTTTCCGTTTTGTTCGTGAGACTGTCTGTGAGGCATCCAACAGAACATTTTTCGGCCCCCAAAATCCGTTCGAAAAGGATCCTAGTCTCCTAGACAGTTTCTGGGATTGGGAGAACGGCCTCACAGTTCTAATGATGGGTATTTTCCCCAGCATCACGGCTCGCAAATCATATCGGGGCTTCATGAGATGCGCCAGAGCCTTTGCAGCATACATCGAAGCAGGCGGGTACGAAAACGCCCATGAAATCGTGCAAGCTCGCAACGAAATGCACCTACAGCACGGCATCTTTGATGTGCTGGAAAGAGGAAAACTCGACGTCGCGATGCAATTAGCTACGAACGTAAACGCCAGTATAATCACATTCTGGTTGCTAAGTAATGTTTTCAGTCGTCCGGACCTCTTAGCGCGGCTACGCGACGAGATCACAGAGAACGCTCTTGTAGGTCCTGCCACACTATCGCTCGAGTTCCTTCGCCAGTCGTGTCCTACCCTGGTCTCAGTTTTTCGCGAGATTCTCCGCCTGTATGCCCCACTGAGCAGTGTACGGTACATCGGCGCCGACACCATGCTAGCAAACACCTACCTCGTCAAGAAGGGCGCTATTATTCAAGTCGCCGGCAGCGTGATGCACAAAGACAAAAGCCACTGGGGACCGGACGCAGCGTCGTTCAACCCCGATCGCTTCCTGTATAGTACTAGCGGCACGCGAGTAGGCAGTGATGGCCGCGTCTCAGAGGACAAGTCTAGTAATCTGCATCCAGCGACGTTTCGAAGCTTTGGCGGTGGGACGAGTATGTGTCCCGGACGCAACTTTGCTCAAGCAGAAATCCTCAGTCTCTCCGCAGTCTTACTGCTGGGATTTGATATGAAGGCGCACGATGAGCTTGCTTGGAATCCGCCACCGGATACCAAGAGACCCCTCATCTCTGCCATGAAGCCGGTGAAGGAAGTTAAGGTAACGATACGAAGGCGCAAGGAGTTCAAGGGTGTGAAGTGGGAGTTGAAATTGTGAATTAGAAAAGTTCGATAATCCGACGAAAGGTTGATTCTTTTGGATGGACCTCGCTGTTGGTCGCGGGTTGCACAGATGATCGTGCGTGTAGGTAAGATAAGATCTATACTGCAAGCCTTATGTAGGTCGATCTGAACCTCAAGTTGTTGCCGCGACAAGAGCACTCGTATATCCAGAATACCATGGACTTTTCATAGTGCCTTTTTCGCACTCAAGGCATCCAATCGCCTTCCGATCTCGACCATCTCCTGATTGGGAATGACGGGTGTTTTCGACCCATTGACAGCCAACTCCGCCACAGCCGTTCCCAGCTCTTCACCTCGAATGACGAACCAGCTTGTAAATACAAATTGTGCAACCTTGTTCACGAAGGTATCCCCGCCCATGAGCACTCCACCGGGTTTGATGACAATGGCTCTCAAAGTGTCGCTGTGTTGGTGTGCGAACGTGAGTATCTCGGTCTGCAATAGACCTTTCATGTGCCGTTGGGCGGGGAGGAACCACAACCACTGCGATTGGTTGGTCTCAGTGAATGCGCCACCTAGAAGAATGAATTGTATCTTCGTCGTCTTGCCATCGCGTATATTTGAACGCTGTACAAGGTGCCGTTGGAATTGCAGGGGGTAAGTGAAATTGACGTCTTCGTTCAAGGTGTATGTGCCCATCGCCCAGACCAGCGTGTCGGCGTCTCGTATTGACGACCATGTCGCGTCTGAGAGGTCATCCAGGTTACCGAAGTCTTCGATAATAGCATTATGTACTCGTGGGTCCGTTGACGGTAATGGTTTTCGCGTTATCGTGACAATGCTATCAACGTCGTCACGTTGAAGAGTCTGCTGCAAGATGATGCTTCCAATAGATCCGGTTGCGCCAACAATTGCTATCTTCATTTTTGATCGAGATGATAACCAAAGTAATAAAGATAGCCCGATTCCATGGTTGTAGTGATGCTGTCGATTTATAGTCGACAACCTGTGGAGCTGGCGGACGAATAGTCGAGAGTCAGTCCGTTATCGCGGAAGGAGTTAAGAGGTAGGGAGACTGACTCGTCCGCATGAACGTATGCGGCGGGGTGGCGATTAGTCCGTGAAAAGTTAAGCGAGCTCACTGCTTCCGGACTTGGGGAGGATAAAACGCTTCGCATGGCACAATGCACCTGCAAAACAAGAGTCAGTACAGTAAGTTGACCTCACTTTCCTGGTATATCTATAGAGTCCTTTGTTATCCTGGTACCCTTAGGCAGGGCATGGTGGACAGATGGCAGCCCGGTGTCGAACACAAAACTCTCATCGTCGAGTTGATCCGGATGAACACCAAACCATATCATCAATGCGTAGGTCGCGGGTACTGATAGCCTTATTCGATCAACGCGATCGAGACCTGACATGTTGAGAGCTTTCTGAAGTGACCACCAAGTCGAAATCCCAATCCATGTCTCGGTCCCCACATCGAAGATCTGTATGGCCGTTGACAAAAGTATGGTGGTCGCAGTCTGTTTGCGATGGTGAGCAATGAGTCTGATCTCGAAAGGTTCTGCTGCAGGTTTGTCCAAAGGGTGTGCGATAGCATGTATACAGCCATGGTCCGTCGGATCATCTGACTGTGTGTTGGTGCAGAGAAGAAGATCATCGCGCGTGAACTTCAAACGTGGAGCCCCCTTGCAACCACTGAAGCTGCATTTCACGCTTCCTCGCATACGAGGTATGATCGAATTTGTGGGCATGACTCGGCGGATAGGGATGCGCACGCGAGTATCTGGTTTATGTCTGACCGATTGAACAAGAGCCCAGGGGTTGACGACTGTTCGAGTCTGTTGCAGTTGATCGCCGGCATCTTCTTCCAGCAAGGCTACTTTCAAGATGTCCACTAGTTCTGGTGAGTCCCCAGCGTTGAAATGTTCGCTGACTCGCCAGAACAAATCTGCGACGCTCTCGTCGTAATTCACCAGAAACCTGTGATGTCCTTCAATGAGCCCCAGTAAGCTGTAGATTCTGTCGCGTTTGTCGGTACAGTCTGCGTTTTTGTGCATGTGCATCAGTGACCAGAATGAGAAGAGCTCGGTCTGGGTCGAATTTGTGGGCCCTCTAGTGGAACGCTTGCTCGTCCATTTATCATCCCAAAATGTCCAGAGATGAGCCGCGTGCTCATCTTGCAACTGATGCAAATTTCCAGATCTTGCGATGGCATTGCCAAGTATGGCCCACTCGATCTTCAAGCCTCCAAGAACGACTGTCACTCTCTTTGCCAACAGTATCTCTTGTTTAATCCAGGCTCGCTGCCAATAGGGGTTGAAACGGACTGTGTCCCATTGCTGGCGCAAATGGGCAGGACACTCGCGGCTATGCGCCATGCGCAGCCAGTTATGGAAAGCATCGACCAGCTTACCCTGGCTGCCGAGCCACACGAATACCTCTTGTGCGTTCGAGTAGATCGTACCCATCCGCTGAACCTGGTGTCCACGCTCCACGATGCAACTCTGATCGATGCATATCGCATCAATCCAGAGTGGTTGGTTGAAGCCACGCTGCGCCCAAATCTGTACTTCTTGTAAGAACTTGTGGAGGTTCTCGCTAATGAGCAAGGCCTGACCACCTATAAGTACTTTGTGCTGACGCGAAAGCGAACCCCATTGATATGAAACGCATTGGTACTGAGCAGTAAAGACGCTGTGCCACAGAGCCAACTGAAGATAGCCACGCTCGGACCGTTCCGGGAGTACCCTAATCAGACGGATCGAATCATGGGTCAAATCCAAGGATTGATATTTGAAGTCGCTTTCGTCGGGTCTGTGCGCGCTCTCGACATCCGTAAACATCAGCGACATCTAACCAAGGAACGGATGTATGAAGTCAACAGGAACAAATGAGACTGTGGTGTAAGATACGAGTGCCGGCATTGACATTATGTCATTCGGCTGCGCCCCATGCATCCTGCTGCAGCTCTTCTGTAAGCGACATGGGCCAGGCAGGCTATGTACACTTGGCAAACCATCAAGTATCGCCAATGTCACCGAGACATGTCCAAAGAGCCTTTGAACCGAGCATACTGCTCTTAGGCACGTCCGGACAGCCGGCGTCTTCATTTCATTCGATTGCTATCGTTCTAGCGAGTGTAATTAGGTACTGCAGAGGTAGATGTCTTCGCTACTTCTCATCACATTTGTCGGTGGCTCCCCAATACTGTACGAGCTCATCATGTATTATCGCCGTGTTGAGGCGAAACTTGAAAACTGCATTCCCTCACAAATTGATCACGGGTGCAGTCGTACCTGGCGCAATCTGTATGTTGATGTCTGGGTCTGAGATGAACACAACCATTACAGCTGAGAACCTGCGTTTTGTCAAAATTGTTTTTCAATGCGAATGCCCGACGGCAGTGAAACTTACGCAGCAGTAGCGGCAAAGATTTCTGTTCTTGAACTCGTTCCTTGTGTTAAAAAGATGAGTCCCGCAGCAAAGACAATAGCAAAACCACTGATGCACAGGAGCAAATCTCGGGTACGAGAGAGCTGCTTGAGCACAACAATGGCAACGACAGGGATCAAGCAAGCAACGATTGTTGACAGGCTTGAAGTCAGGCGCAGCGCAGCTCCCTCTGACATCCGCTCGACGGTGTTACGATCTGGCTGTTCATTCTCTTCCTGCTCTTTTGGCTGTTTCTCTTCGTCCGACTGCCCTCGCCGATAGTCCCGTAACGACCACCAGTAGGGGAATAGATAGTATACCGTCCACTTGGTCAGTCCATCTATCTTAGATTCCGGATGTGTGACAACGAGATCAGGGTCGCTCTTTGGTGGCGGCTTAGCCCACAGCAGTGCGCTTAACACTGTTCGAAGATCGCCTTTGTGCTGTGTATCGTTCGCATCACCCCATGCGTTCACTGTACTGCCTTTCTTACGGATCCTTCCTTGGCCGTAATTGCTGCTCGAGATCCAGGAACGGAGAGATCGCATATTGTACTCTTCCGGGTCTTTTAGCGCGGAAACTTGTGACAACTGTAGCAATGCCTCGTCTGTGGTGCTTGAATGTCAGCTGCACGTCACTTATAACAAACCCTCGAGCGATAGGACATACTGTACTCTCGCAACAAGCCCCTCAACTTGATTAAAGAGTCATGGTAGGCCGAGTTGCCTTTTTTAACGATTGTATCATAACGTTCGATGTTCAAACTTTCATCCAATTCCTGCATCTCAATCTGGTGGTGCAAAAGTTCCAATTCTACCTGGTAGTAGAGTAAGTTTTTCATGTTGAGCTCTCGAAAGCGAGGGAAGGCTGCGAATTCTGGCACCTTCGACATGACCTCTGCAAGGCGCGGCCAGCCAGGACGATCTTTCCAGTGATGGGATTCATTAGCTGTGAACATTTCGAGGGGAGAATGCTCTTGCAGTGCAATCTCCGGTTTTGGTGCAGCCGTATCTGACGATGTTCGCCGCTCGCCATGGCCTTCCAGCCGGTGCTTTGGACTTGGTGGTGCCGAATGATCGAATGCCGTGGATTGATTTGACTGATGGCTTGCCATTGAATCGCATGACGATCTCATCTCTACTGACTCCATTGTTTCGCAGGCAGCAATAGCTGGCGAGCTCGAACATTGGCTGGCAACCCAGTTATAAGACCTGGAGTACTAGCACAGCCTCAAAGATTCTGCAGTAGGAGCACATGTCAGCTGCCCGTCTCTTGCAGCATAGCCCGGATGATACATGCTTCAAGAGAGGGGTTTGCAGCCAGCCTGCATGCAAACATAATGTTCAGCCTCGTGCGATCCAATAGCATGTCGATGATAAAACCCTGGCTTACATATTGAATGCGCTTGCGCACATCTCATGTATGTTATCGGTGTCGCAACGGTAGAGATATCATGACGGGTTTCGGTGAGGCGATACTGAGTCCATGCAGCTGCACGGCTTTGACTGCTGTTTACAGGAAGGGGTTGCCTTCTGGATGCCCACGAGCATAAATAATCTGGGTTGCCTCGCGACTGGTGTTGGCATCGACCTGGATCCAAACGAGACAGTGTGAACAACCTTTCAAGGGCAGCTCCAGGCCTATTTCTGCCATGAAACCCGTGACACTATACTTACGGCACCTGTGCACGTCCGATCAGCCACTTGGCACTTTTGTAGGAATCAACCAACCTTCATGGCAGCTGATAAGCTACAGAACTACAGTGAAATACCTCCGTTCATCGTAAAAAGAAAGTGTTTTCTTTCCTGATGCTACATCTTGCCAAGTAGCCGATCGGACGTGCCCGGGTACAGTACTGTGATGGGGCTGTTATTGATGAGATCTGAGACAGGTGAGTGCTACCTAGGCATTCTCACAGCCCGAGTGATGCTCTAGATATTCTGCGTTACGATCGTTCCCAGGGTAGTTTGTGATACGAAAATGCTGTATGTAAAGGCGAAAATGATGTCAGTGAATCCGCGGGATAAAGCGAGCGTCATGGAGCCAGGCGCTTGTGGAAGCGGGGGAGCCCACGCTAGCGCAATCCTCGTGAGTCCTTTTCATGTGCGCAGGCCATGACTGTTTCTGATGTTATTTGACTTAGGGAAAATTCGAAGTCCAAACTGTTCGGGAAAGCCCTGAGCCTAGATTGTCGGTTACTGTCAGCTAGACAACTACTCACCGGTTGCACAAGGATCCTCGATACGTGCTGCGTCTTGCTGACCACCCAAAGCGCCTCGTTACGCTAGGCGGCAGTCAGCTCAGCAATTTGCCTTGCTGCCTCTTCTGACAGTGCATGCTACGTTTGCCTGTCAGATCTTCGCGTCAGTCACACTACTCGATGGGTGAAGTACCCGCTCGTCGTGACAAAGGTCCAGCCTGTGCCCAACCATTACAGGCCACTCAGCTCGTTGTGCGCCTGTGTCCGGGCGGACATGACCGAAGAGAAAGCAGCAAATTTGACTTGCGCTGGACAGATGTAGAGGGGGTGCAAGAATGCGTTACTGTTGCGTTTTCTATTTGGGCGCGAAGATTCGGCTTACAGATACAGCCTCTAGATGCACACTACCCAACTAACTATACTTCTAGAATAAACGGGCGTTTAGAGATCGAATGTTGAGCTGGTGATTGGCACACAAGGCTTTGGATTGAAGGACAACTCGCCATGGAGGCAATTTCAAGCCCCGGACCCCATCACTCGCACAGCCCGAGCACAAGGATTATTTCGTTATCACGCACATCTCGTCGCCGAAGACCTTCTTTTGGGCCCCCACACAGGATTATCGGAGTTTCGGACGAACCATCCCCTACAGTCGGTGAACTACATCTGGGTTCCTTGTGACCGAGACCGCACACTTCCGTCCCAGCCATTGTTGGTGGTTGCGCACGAGGTCAAAAGGCTGAACGAAACCGTACCTGCGGCCGAACGCCAACTTCACGTCTGAGCCACTACTTATATTGGATTTGGGGGCTTCGACTGTGCTTATAAGACACGCAATCCTAGCTGTGTTGTCTGTCGCTTCGTATACGCCTCATTTGGGCGCTTCACACCAGAATTGTCGAGTCATTTTTCAACAACTTACTTTATTACGATGGCTGAGGAAGACATACGGGGTAGGTTCAGCCAGCTCAACCAAGCTCAAATTCCAATAATCGAGAACCAGATACGAGGGCTTCAACCCCTCCATCAGACCAGTTTCTTGCTGCACCTGTTATCAACGTTGGTCGTGGTCGTTCTTCGTCTGCCGCTCCTTCGTTTCGATCATTTCAGTCACACATAACCACTTTCGAGGAGAAAGAAGACATCCAAAGTGTTGACAGTCTGCACTCCAACGGAATACAAGTGCAGCGGCAGCAGACATTCAAGATTGGACGCAGTGTGAGCCTCATGGATCGTGTCAAGGGCGTTTTTTTCCCGAGCACTCTGATGGCGAAGATCGAGAACTCCATCGAAGTGGTGAAGTCTGATGTTCCAAATGATGAAGTAAATATCCAACTAAGTATTCTTGTGTACATAGCGCTGACTTTGCAGATGTTCCATCGCCAGCCATCGCCCTGGATAGTGGATGTGCATGTCTCGCGAAAAGCCAACAGCAGGGATCACCACAAGACGCTGTGCCTTCTAGATACAGGTTGTTTGCATGGTAACATTGTATCGAAGGAGCTTGTAGAGACTCTTGGCTTCACAGAGACTGACTATCAAGAGCTTAGCGAATTGGAGCGCCAGGGCGGAGTCACAATGTCTGGCGAGCCTTTTCTTGTTGAAGCTGCCATCTTTCTCTCGTGGCATCACAACTCGAGTCTCAAAAGATTCCATCGGATGCGGTTCTTGGTAGCATCCCATGGGAAGAATTTCGACATGATCATTGGCGCGCAGACCATATGCAAGTACGAGCTCATGTCACGCCCAGTGTTCGGCCTGGACAACGGCATTGTCAAATCTAGTGGCAGCGGTAAGCATTGGAATCGATATTTCACGGCGCCTCTGAGAAACTGACCTATCTAGCAAACAAGGCTGAAACCGTGCTGACGAATGAGAGAGGCACGTTGCAAAGCGATGTCGAAGATTTGCAAGAGTTGATAGACGAAGAGAAGAGTCTAGAAAAGCTGTCGCAGCTCAAGGCTGAATTATCTCAGTTGAAGCATCTCTTGAGTCTCAAAGAAACCGAACTCAGCCGGGAGCAGGCCAAGAAAGTGAATAAGCATACGTTCGATGTGGAGATTGAAAAACAGACCAAGGCTTGGGATGATAGCCACCCGAAGAACAGCACTACGAAGGAGATCAAATCTCGCTACAAGGCTGCTCAGGAAAAGAAGACCACATCCAGCGACCCAGGCAAATCCAAAGCGGTCAATGTCAAGCAGACCAAGCCCAGCAGTCTGCTCGATCCAAAAACGGCCAGTAGCAGCTCGAAAGGAGTCAAAAGATCCCAAGGCTCCACTAGGGGCAGACGCTCTAGCAAACCTTAGCTTTTATGCTCAGCCAACTACAGGTATAGCGCAATTGTTAAGGGAAGCACTATGAGCCGTTCCGGCGTGAATCTTTGCGAATTTCATACTTGATCTGCTTTTGAACCATCTATGAATGGCTTTTCGCTCTTTGATATGCGAATGTCTTTCGTTGAGAGACCACGTTATTTGAAGTTTTATTAAGGAGTTCAAGAAGAGTACGTCGCAAGACACTTGTTTTGCTTTGTTGGAATATGAATAGCTACCTTTGTAGCGCATAATTTGACTACGTCTACAACTGAACGTGTGCCCAAAGCAAACAAGAATCAGTGACAGCCTTTGATCCTAGCTCTGCCATCCTGAAACAGCGAGAACTTGTCGAAATTGCAAGCTTAGTGAAGCACAAAACTAAATGTTCAATAGTAATAGGCATTCGCCAGTTCCGACAGTGATACAGGCATATGCGGACCTTTTGCTTTCCTTTTTTGAACAGCAACTCCTCAGGCCTTTCACACAATGAAAACTAAGTGAAAGTTGCAGGGACAGCGAGATTTAGACCGAGCTGTATATCTGGCAATAGACTCAGCGCTCATATCCGCTTCCGAGGCCCCAAGGATTCGAGAGGTCGAGGTTCGGATGCTATCGATAATCAAATGGGATTCCTTCTTACTTAGCCTACTTAGCCTGCTGCCTACGACATCTGCCGAGCTTGTTCTATGGATCAAAGGAGATATCTGAATCTATTCAAAGATGCCTACGGAACTATGATCCGTATCACGCACCTGGGTCACACGACTGACTGACCTATTCTTTTCAATTTATCATAACAAATTCCTCGGCTAGGTCTGTATGCATGCATCAATTGTGCAGTTGAGCACATGCCTGAAATCCACTGCACTTGACCGCACTTAAGACGTTCAGACCCTGGAGGTGCGCGGGAGCTGATAGACGCGATTCCTGTAGTCACTACTGTGAGTGCACAAACATTGAGTTACTGAGAGAAGTACCCGAGCATCTCAAAGCTTGTGACTTTAAAACGGCATCCGTCGCTTAAAAAAGATGTGCTATTTATAGATCCTGGTTGCCTTATACCCTTGGCACGCCCCTTACCAGGTGTGTCCAGTCTTGGTTCCTTCACGATAACATCACAAGCACGTCGATAATCCAACGAGGGAGCCACGCTCAAAACCAAAGAAATCGGGCCTCCACGTTTGTCGGCACGTTCAGATTCCCGACGAAACTGCTCGGACCCTTCAATTGCAAGCCAACCGACGTTGTCTGTTCTCATTTCGTACTGGATCCAAGATGGCCATAACAGACCTGACGCATCACTACCAGAGCCAGCACTTGCGCCCGCTCCCTCACTATCGCACCTACTTCCCTGCCTTAGTCCAATCCTGCAACCCCTTCGTCAGATCTATTGCGCTTAGCCCACGCCGCATCGTCTTCCTGCTCATCTTCCTCATGCGCACCGTACAAACGAGCTACTACCTTTTGCTTTCAGTCATGAGTCTTACCAGTGGCCATGGGGTCTGGCTGCTCGTATCTATCTGCTTCGTCGCATTTACCTTGGAGCTCTGGAACTTGCACCTTATTGTTGAAGCCGAGGGAGATGGATTGGTGTTCGGTAAACGGATCCCTGCCGGTGCTTTCAGTCTGTTTTTGTTCTGGATGGCGGTTTGGCACGTGTGGATAGTGCCACTGGAAGTGAGCGGTATAGCATTTTACGTTGGTGCCAAAGAGACGCTGATAGTGGAGGGCTTTTGGATTGCAGTTGTCGGCTGTGTGGCGCACGTTGCAAATAACGCACGGGATGCAGAAAGAGTAATTAACCTAGTATAGATTTGCTATACAAAAGTAAATATAGTTGTAACAGTCTAGGAAACTACAGAGAAGTTTGTAGCTGTGATAAAGTAGTCCCGTTGCATTCACAATTGTTACTGCTTTGATTACCTAGCAGGCTGATTGATCGGGCAGAGAAGGTCACTGTAGCACAAGTGGCAAGATCGATCTTTGTCTGTACGTTTGGTCACAATCTATACTTTACACAGCTTGCCTTTACATGCTAGGCCATTAACAATCAGCGCAGCCTTGTATACAAAATATAATAGGTTCAGTCGTTGCAAGGTGCATTAAATTGCATAACTCTATCATCTCGCACACCCTGCCTCAAGCCAAAGTTAGGTGCAGCTGGTTCGCCGCGCACTCTTTGACTCCATCCTGACCAGGCCTCGATATTGAACTTGACGATGACCTTAGAGCTTTTTCACACAGCATCAACATCGTTATCCCTAAAGCCCATCAGCACTTAGCCTCTATTCTGTGTCCCATCAGCGTTATAACTCCTAATGAACTACAGCTGAATATATCAGAAGCTATAGATGGGTGTGAGGATCTCGTCTCGCTGTATAGAGGCGCAGGGCGTGACCGTACCCTGATGGTCACGTCTACAATCAAACTAACCATCAAGTGTGCCTTGTGTGTGATGTGTTTAATAAGCTCCGCTACGGTCTATCAAGTCAAACAAATTGGTTATTAACGCAATGCACCCTGGGTCTATAATAAAGACAGGCTTATTACGCAGGACTAGAGAGTCGTAAAGTACACGGGGAAAGATTTGAGGCAGATCATACTGATTTGATAGAGTTAGTTACAAAAAATCACCAAAGGCTGCAAGATTTACCCGCGTGTTTATTTCAGACAAGATATTCCGCGCGTTATCAGTACACTTTTCTCCTGGGTGCTTGAACCCCAAAATGACGCATCGTAGGCGATAACACTTCGTCCGTCTGCCCTCACTTGAAGGACTTCGGCATTATAGTCTTGAATCTTATCAACCGGCTTATGTACATCCTGCTCCCGTCTCCGACCCCCTAAGCATATGAAAATCAATATACAGTCTGATAGAGACACCGGATACCCTCATCAATAGAGCTGCAGGAAAGACGATCAGCTCAGATGCAAGAGAAATGGCTGTGATCTACATCGACGACCAGACTGGGCTCACGATGGTCTCGCTGTGGATTGATCTGACCACTTTCTACCCTAGCTCTTTTGAACATGGTGCAAGTCTTACGGAAAGAAGATTTTGATTGCTTTCTCGGATTATTAGCAGGTTCTAGTGTTCTTTAAAGATGGTGGTTGTTCCTGGTGAACGTCAGCGACTACCAAACCACGAAGTGTTGCGTTCGTTGTTATAATGATGAAGCATGGCCCGCCATCATAGAGCGAGGCTGCAAGTCCGCGCAGCGTGTGCCCCTGCTTTCATTGTAATGATGAAGCACGGCCACTTCCGTGCATGTTTATAACTACTGATTTGATGTTGAACGTCCGCGCAGCACGTGCAGTAGATGAAGCCCCGCGATGCGGCCATCGCCGGATATATAGAGGTGTACGCATAGTAAACAGAGAGCAAAGCAAGCTATGTGGAGATATAGTTAGGTAGAGATCAACATACAACAGCCGGGGTATGCGGCAATGCGCCGAGTGACAATCTAATTATAAGTCCGTAGAAGTGGAGCCCAATCAAAATCCAGGGGTCTTTAATAACTCAGGTACGAGATACTTAGCAACGCATTAAAAGAAGAAGAGTTTGTTGAATCTGTTCTAGGATCCAAACGTCTTCTGTTGTTCCTACATTTCCTTCTCTTTACATAGAGTAAGGTTGTAAACTAGCTGTCGGGAGCGCAGTCATCTCCAGCACCCACATTCGTTTTCTTCTAGCATTTAACCATGCGGAACTACACTCGTTATATGCATTTTGCATTTTCCTTGTTATTAATATCTGTACCTCAGACCTCTGCTTCGCAACAATCTGTTTCTTACGAGCGCACGACTAATATTCAACCAAACTCCCCTCCAAAATTTCTCACCGAGGACCCGAGAAGCCTTTCCAAACGCCAGAGCAATGGAACGGGTAACTCGCCAGTTTTCTTCAGAGACAACAATGTCTGGTATCGAGATACGAGTGGACAGGAGAGTCAGATGTCAACGACGGGAACGGAAGATAATCCCTTCAGCAACATAACGTACCCTTCACCAGACAACAAATTCGTCGTTGTATTCCAATCTAGGCCGTCCCAGGAGCGCATCGTGTACGAAGTAGAGTCGAGTCCATACGACCAGCTGCAACCTCGCTTGCATCAAATCCAGTACCTGAAGCCTGGTGACAACGTAACCATTGATCGGCCTCGCATGTTCGATCTGACCAACAAACGCGAGGTTTCCACAGACAACACACTATTCGAGAACCCGTACCAACTTTATTCACTGGATGGTGGGTGGAATCCCGAGGGCACCGAGTTCCGTTTCATATACAACCAAAGAGGACACCAAGTCGTGCGCGTGGTCGGCATGAGTACTAAGGGAGATGTGCGCGCCGTTGTCGAGGAAAAAAGCGATACCTTTGTTGACTACTCGCAAAAGCTGTACTACAGAGAGCTCCGAGGGTCGAATTCGAGTGCAAACTCGAATCAATTGATCTGGGCAAGCGAACGTGACGGTTGGAACCATCTCTATCTCTACGATCTGGTCAGCGGAGAAGTAGTGAACCAAATCACGAAAGGAGAATGGGTGGTGCGTTCCGTGGACTATGTGGATGTGATGAAACGGCAAATCTGGATTAAGGTTCTTGGCGCTGTGCCTGGCCAGGATCCCTACTACGCCCACCTGGCGCGAGTGAACTTTGATGGCTCGGACTTCAGGATCCTTACCGAGGGCGATGGCGACCATTACTGGGATTTCAGCGAAGACAGATCGACCTTCACGGATACATGGTCTCGCATGGACATGGCCGAGAAGACCGTCGTACGTGACGCCGAGACTGGAAACAAGACTGCCGATGTATCGGAGAACAATCTGGACTGGGTCCTATGGCCCATTCCTGAGCGCTTCGCAGCGCCAGGCAGAGATAATTCCACACTTATGTACGGCCTCGTGTTCCGTCCTTACCAGATGGACAATGCCACGAAATACCCCGTCATCGAAAAGATCTACGCCGGTCCACATGACTTCCATGTACCGAAAGCATACATGAGTCACTACGAGGCCCATCAAATTGCAAACCAGGGGTTCGTTGTTGTCCTCATCGACGGTATGGGAACCAACTGGCGCTCCAAGGCTTTCCATGACGTTTGCCACAAGAATCTCAAGGATGCAGGATTCCCCGATCGCATTGCATGGATGAAAGCGGCGGCTTCGACCCGCCCTTGGATGGATATCAGCCGCGTTGGAGTATTTGGCGGCTCTGCTGGTGGTCAAAATGCCATGGCTGCTCTCCTCTTTCACAACGATTTCTACAGTGTGGCTGCCGCAGACTGTGGATGTCACGACAACCGCATGGACAAGCTATGGTGGAACGAAGCATGGATGGGGTACCCTGTCGACCAGAGCTACGCGGACAGCTCCAATGTTGTGAATGCAGGAAAATTGGAAGGCAGTCTCCTACTTACAGTTGGCGAACTCGACTCGAACGTAGATCCGGCAAGCACAATGCAGGTTGTGAACGCGCTCACTCGAGCAGACAAAGACTTTGACTTGGTAGTCATTCCGGGAGGCGAGCATGGTGTGGCAACTACAGACTCATATGCGTTGAGAAGAACAAGAGATTTCTTATATCGGAAGTTGAAGGGGACAGAACCACCTAAGCTCTAGATCTCCAGTCAGATATAATCTAACGTACTCGCATGCTACAATAGATAATGTTACAACATACCTTGTAAAAACAATAGCTAGATTGTGTGAAATTCTCTGTACTAATTCAGATTATCCAGCATGTGTCGTCGAAAGTAGAGTTACTTTAAGCCGGGCTTGCTGCCCTGCGTATGAAGCGACGCCAAAACGAGAGAGCCTTTGGAAGCAATGCGACAGGTAGCTAGATCTGCAACAGCATTAGGAGGATCATTGAGGTGCGAGCTTAGAGAGAGGAAGAGAGATAGAAAGAAAATAAAGTTTGTCATAGCCACAGAGAAGAGCAAGGCTAAGAGCGAGTGTTGTAAAAGGCAGCATAATCTCGGAATTTTTACTGCCCTGCGAAAGGCACTCGTATTTCTGGGCAGGTGCACATAGCTATGGATACGCTGCGCAGAGACGTCTGAACGACACCGGCAAAGTTTATCACCAGCTCAGAGTTTCGTTAGCAGGTCCGGAGTTGCCGTGATCCACTGAGATGCGTCGTGGATATTGTAATGCTTGCTTTGCGTGAGAACCCAAGTTCACATGCGAGCGGGGAGCACTGACCAATCGGATGACATCATTCAGGCCGCGCTGTTAGCTGCCCTGACAACGCATGAGAGGCTGGGCGCGTAACAACACCCGCTCGGGCGCAGTCGAGGTGGTTGACGACACTGCATCGAGTGAGAGACCCTGTCGCAGCCACGAGCAATTGGTGCTACGTCAAATCATATCGCCTCAATTTTGTCTGCGCTGTCCATATCGTCGCTTGTGATTGTTTACCCCACACCTCCACTGCACCTGCCGCCCGGTACCTGAGCATTCCACGGCGCATCCACATTCCACGTCTACGTTATCGAGGCTCAATTGAGACACTCATCCACCATGCGCAACGTCTTCGCGCCTCTTCTCCTCGTGTCGCTGGCCCTTGCAGCGCCCGACACACTCGCCGCCTTCGAGCCCGCGCTTGAGCCGCTCGACCAGCTCGTCACCTCCAACAACGACACCAGCCTTATCGACAACGTCGCCGAGCTCCTCAAGCGCCAAAACAATGTCTGCGGGAGCAGCAACTACCAGTGCAGCAACGCCCCCAGCCTCTGCTGCCCGCGCACCGCCATCTGCTCTGCCGACAGCAACAACATTGTCGGCTGCTGTCCGCAGGGCAAGGCATGCACTGGCACCCTCGGCGCATCTGTCACCGGCATAGCCACAGCATCAACAACTCTCCCCATCGTGAGCGCCTCCACGACATCCGGCCCCTTCGTCCAGACCACGACTGCCGCCGGCGGCGCTTCAACGGTATCCAACGCCTTCTACCCCTTCCCCTACATCGCCACGACTTACGACAACGCAGCTGCCTGCTCCAGCGCTTATACGCGCTGTCAAAGCGATGCTGCAAGCTGTACGAACGCGCTAGTCGGCGGCGCGCAGGGCGTCACAATCAGTGCGCCCAACGGCGGCGCGACCATCACCGCAGTGCCGAGCTTGGGCACGCAGAGTGCAAGCAGCATCTGCGCGAGCCTGAGCCAGGAGGCGTGCTACGGGCTGCAGGTCGCGGCCTGCCAGGCGTTCGGGAACGCAGCGCCCACGCGGTGCGCGGGGTACATGGGGGCCGTGGGCGTTGCACTGGGAGTTGCCGGGCAGCTGCTATAATACGGGACGAGCAGACACCAGGCGGAGAGTATCAAGCGGAAATTACGAGATTGGGGTTTTCATTGTCGATATTCCAGCGCGAAAACGGGCGCGCTTGGCCTCGGCCAGCGCGCACTTGCACTTGCACTTGCACATGCACACGGGCGTTAATGTTTCACGCCTCCCCACGAAGTTGATAGAACGAACAAGTCACGAACTGCCACTTAGCCTTGCATATGTACGCACTTCCCTAGCCCCGTCTCCCGCACCCGCTAGTGCGGCTCACCCTAGCGCCGCCCCAACCGTTGAAATCCACATTCCTCGCCCACAATTCCACCGACATCCTCGCCATATGTTCAATCCTTTCTCGCGCACGCCCCGCGGCGGCGCCGCCTGGTTCAATGCAGGCCCTGTGTCCGCGTACCCGCTGCTGACGGCCGATGATGGGCGCCTCGCGCAGCAGCACTTGTGCGAGGGCGCGTGGGTGGCGGGGTGCAGGGTGTTTCACGTACCTAAAGAGGATGCGGGGGGTGCAGTGCAGGTGGTGATTGATGAGTGGAAGGAGGGCGGGGGAGACACGAAGGAGCAGGTGATGGTGTTTAGGTATGAGGGGAAATGGGTTGCTGTGAACCATGTATGTATGTTTATTTGTGGTCTTTGAGCAGTCTTGTTGCTGCCGAAATTTCCTTCTGTGCTGGCTGGTTCCTTGTCTAAATTTGTTTGTTGCGTTTCCACGTGCAGTCTGGCCCGGAGCGCCTTCCAATTCGTGATGGGACCCAATGCTGATGTTTGGCAGGAATGCCCACACTCCTCGTATCCACTCAGTAACGGCACACCATTCGATATCGAGGATTTTGGAGTAAAGCTCAGCGCGGGCATTTCGTGTCCGAAGCATGACTGGAGTTTTGATCTATTCACTGGGAGGAGCGACAGGGGGAGTTATCGACTGCAGGTTTGGGAGACAGAAGTGAGGAAGAGTGGGAGTGGGGAGGAGGAGATTTGGGTCCGGAGAAAGCAGAAAATTGGGTAGTTTGGTTGCGAGATCGGTATTTGAAGCAAACATGGCGATTCTCGAATTGATTATGTGCTAGATCAATCTAAACTCTCGCATCTCAGCGGAACGGCCCACTAGTTTCCACTTGGACGCATACAAAGGTACGATAGCAATTCCAACAAAGGAGTGGCCACCTTCCCTAGCACGCAGAATTGCGAGGAAATTCGATGTCCGGTGAGAACCCTCAAGCACCACAAGCTGGTCATCAACGCGCACCGCTGTCGGACCCCAGCCAAGGTGGCCCTGTCGCGTTAGGAACATCGACCGGCCCTTCCACAAGTCATTTCTGGCGAATCTCTCGTATTCCTTAGTTCCGGATAGGTGGTGGTTTGACTTAAAAGAGAGCAACATATTTCTCACCAACAAGGGATTTGCGACATGTGCAGCTAACAAGCCTTCCTATCAACGCTGACCTTAAAATCTCCTCATACTTTGGGTACATTCTGCTACAGAGCAGTTTCCTCAACTCCTCCCCACCCTCTCTCTAAGACATCTCTCACTGTAAGAACCTTGATGTCGGGGAAAATCTGATTGAGGGTCTTCTCCGGGCTAAGGTTGAACAAGCCGTCGTGGAAAAACCGGCCAAAGAGTGACATGAGGCCCTGAGCATCTTCTTTCGGCATCACAGGGTAGATGGCGGAATGACAGGGAAGCTCAGTCACCTTCCCTGTGCTTAGGAATTCGAGTGAGTCGTGGGTGACTTTGAACTTTTTGCCTGTTTGAGCATATGTCAGTCCTGTTTCAACACTCCTTTCGAGAAGGTACATACCTTTTACTTCTTCCGCAATCTTCACGAATTCACTCCAAGTAACCTTCTCACCAAGGATGTAGCTCTGCTCGTCCCACTTTGGAAGATCCAAGCTCGCTGCAACGAATTTGGCGATATCGGAAGAGTGCACAAACGAGACCGGGGTGTTCCCCGAGCCTGGAAGAGCTGCTACCCTCGTTTTCAATATCGATAGCCATGATCATAGGAGTCTGATACGTGGGTACGCGAGGATAACCCCAGTAATCCAAGAAGAAGCCCATGTAAAAACGTGTGTGCTCAAGAGACGTTTTCTTCAGGACCTCCAGTCCTTCAAGCTTGACCTGGCCGATCACAAAACCAGTAGCTTGCCTACAGGTTACGCACAATATTAGCGTTTTGTAATCAGACGGAGCTTTGAAGCTTTCAAAACAGTTGCCAGAAGATCGGACTCACTCTGGGGTTATCGGAACGCCCCAAATGCTTGGAACGAAGCGCCTTGTCACCTTTGAGGCGTCCGCAGCGAGAGCAAGGTTGTTCTGAGGCGTGGCTGAAGTCGTGAGAAATATGGTGGATATCACCGTGTCGATCTTGTTATCCTCCAAGATCTTCGTCATACTCTCGATGTTGTCATAGTCCACAGGAATTATTTCGCAGCCAATCTCGGCTGCAAGCTTAGGATTTGACTTCTTGCGTTAGTACAAGAGTTTTCCTAAGATAGAAATAGTTTCTGTTTACCGATCTGCTGAGAATCTTTACTTGGTGCTTGCGTTGGCGGATAACAACTTCCGCAATAGTGCGACCTAAACCACCTGCACCACCGGCAATGGCGATAACAACCATAGTAGAATACTTCGGTGAGATATGAAGGAGCTTTTGATGAGGGCGCTGCAGTGACAACGACTTGAAGGACTTAAGAGGCGTTGAAACAATGCTTTATATGCCAATTAGAATGGCCGACGAACGAGTTAGAGATATAACGGACGTGATAACTCGGACAAAAGCTAGATTATTCTATAATCCAGCACTGATCTTTACCTAGAAAAGATTTGGTAGGTTTATAAGCGTTTACCTTGTGTACATGTATTTAATCTTTAGTCTTATTATTATTCGTTTGTTTTATAATAGAACTCGCTCTAACGTTACATTTTGGTACAGGCTTTTTAGATATGGCATCATGAATGCACAACCTCAACGCACGTTGAGCATGTAGGCAAACAGGATAGCTAGATAGCGAAGTGAATATGCGAACTATATAGCTTCAAGTTCTATCTATGCAAAAAAGATGAAGGCGCGCAGGCTAAACTCCTCAGTTACAGCTTAGTTTTATTACTGACTACACGTAACAAAACATTAAGACTTTGATTGTAAATGACACTATATGACTTTAGTAATCCAGAACTACGCTTTTAGCAATCGGCAGAGTATAGTGCTTCTGTTGAGCATTGAAGATATGCTATCCGGACGAGCGAATTGCACGCAAGTGTTGTTACAGTAGAAGGTTGGGTAAGGTATCGGCATTTAAGAAGCACCGGCGGCCTAAATGACAGCCCGTGTCACCCAAAAAGAAAGTGTTCGTTACCGTAGTGAAGCCGACTTAAAGCTGGCCCACGTCTTAGATCGGCAAGCGGACAAAAAGAGCTTGATTAATAAACACCCAATCCCTGCACACGTCTCCAAGTATAAGGCTTTTGCTAGTAACCACAGTAAGGGGATTAGCAACCTTTGCTAGCAGCCCTTCATTTAGCCAAAGTAATAACGCAGTCCTTGTGCGACGCCTTTCCCGAATTTTCACGGCCCTTGCCTTTATCAGTGGGCTTCTTGCCGGCTCTGCTAGCATCTGCGTCGGCAAGCTCGTCGTCGGTTTCAGGAATTCCTAATTCCTCGTGCTCCTGGCTTAGTGTGGTGACGAACAGACAGGTGACCTGGGCAGGACTCATCAAGTATAACGGTTGCATGTAGATAGTACCAGACAATGGAAATTTCGGCTCACTGAAGTTGAATTGTTCGAATCAAGTCTCTTTTCTAGATAGTGTGCGGAGAGGGAGGGCTGACTGTGAAGCCGTTATGCTATATAGTCATTTAAAGAAGTATTATGCGGGTCCTTCTATACACATCTCACTGTAACGAGCTTAGTCTATTGCAACAGGTAGTCTGAAATGAATGCAATGTTAGCGAGGGAGGGCTCCTTACTAACAAATTACAATAGGAGAAGTTGTAAAAGTATGAAAGTAGTTAGAAGCACACCCTGTAGAAGCAAGATACTTTAATTTTATACCTTGCTTCTCTTTAGAAGAACTCTCGCAGTAGTTTAACTTAAGAACAAGCGATCTAGCCGCTTTTGTTTGATTTCTGTTTGACAAAACAAACACTTTCTACTTAGGTTCACATGATCCTTCCTCGACTATTTTTGTCCACTCATGAACTGTCTTTACTTGGTCTGCGATGATAGGCCAGATCAGGTTGGTTGCGGCATCCTTGTGCGCAGTTGAGAAGCCGGCTGTTGCATCGGTCCTATAATGAAGCTATGTTAGCGCAACAGAAGCAGTTCTAAAGTAGTTGTGAGACGTACAACAGAGTTACATGATATCCACTGTTGCAAGCAAAGTTAGCATTTTGGTCACTAGACTAAATCTGGACAGATAAAGCGAAGACTTACAGCTCACGGGCATATCTTGCAGTAGATTCAAGACAAGTGTTGGCGATCATTCCTGCCATGATCAAATGAGTAACCTCGCGCTGGTGTAATTGATAATCTAGATCAGTGTTGGCGAATCCACTGAGTATCGAGTTTCTTATGTTAGCGCAAGAACAGTGTGATGGCCACTTTTCCCGTATGAGAAATAGCATATCCGTACTCACCTGCTGTTCCAGTGCTTGCTGACAATCACATCGTTGTTGCCCAAAACATCTGGCTCTAGGCCTGGGAAGATTTCCGCTCCCCAGCTTCCTTCCTCAAGAGCTCTAGATTCACCGAGTCCTGTAGTGGTGGCGTTCATGTGTTTCCATCCCTCATAGTTTCCTGGCCGCCAGTTCTGATGCAATGCATAGTAAATAGGGATACGAAATTTGCGGGCCACATTGACAACGTCCCTTAGGTGCTGTATAGTATTGGACGCTGTCATTGATTCGCTGACAAAGCTGTTGATTTTACCCTCAGGGTGAAGGAATTCGTTGTAGACATCGACAAGGACTACGGCGGTCTTGCCGGAAACAAAGCCTGAAGGCAAGGACGGGATAGGAGTTGTCATTTTTTACGCTTTCTTCTTGCATAGATCTTTCGGGTTGTGTTGAACTCTTAAATACGGGAAGAGTCTCGGCACTCATGTCAAAGTTGCATACAGATGCCTGGTATCCATGTTTGGTCAACATCAGTGCACAACGGAGTCGGGCCAACACACACACCTTCAACGCTAGGGCAATACTGAAAGGTCCGCTGTAATGCCCTTTGCCTGCTGCGCGGAGGTGAAGTTCTGCCGAGATCCGTATCTTATGACGTTGGCGAAAGCTGACGACATAAGATACGGATCATGATCACTAAACATTTTCACCAAACACACATGTAGCGAACGATGGAGAGAGTAGCTTCAACTGTTTAATCCGAAAAAAAACCCTACTGGTACTCCAGATACAAGTTAAACGAGCGGGACAGCTTTATCCACAATCCCTGCGCTTGATTGCCTGTATATCCAGTCGGCGACCACAATGTAGACACCACCTCTTGTTATGGTCATAGCCAATTAATTGTTTTGATGTACCAACCTCTTCAAGTGGTACATTTATCCCGGTTTGCTGATAATCTCATCCCAAATTTCTATTGCTATTGATTGATATGCTCGCCGATCGGATCGTTGCTAGATATACAGAGCCGCACGAAGTGTGAGTGTCGGAGATGATCGATAGCTACATGCAGACCAATTTGGGACTAAGGGTAATTGGATCTATTCGGCTATGTGCTCTGCACGAGGAAGCGGACTAGCGTCAATCGTGACCCGTACTGTGCTATACCATCTACAATTGTCTGTAGTGCTGCATCGTTAGAGAGCGGCGAGACTTTAAGTATGTCAAGCTCAATCCCTCTCTCGCTGAGGATCCCGGTCCAGTGGTCGACTGCGGCCGAGTATAGATTTTCGACCTGGGGCTGCAGAGACATGCCTCCAAGATTACTATGTTTAATAAGCTGATTGAATTGGCTAGTATATCCCCATCTCGTAATCAGTTTACCGTAACCCGAAGTCCCTTTGAGTCGAGTCTTGGAAGTGCTAGGATAAAGTCGTGCGCCCGAACAACGTCACTCTCGTCGGTCTCGAACAGCTGTAGAGCTGGACCGTCAGGTCTGAATAGCATGGCAAGGACCAGATACAGCTCAGCCAACCCAAGGCTATGGCATTTTAGTGAGACGCTTAGTGAACTTGACATAAGACGTACTATTGACCTAAACAGTTCCGCGATCCTCGCCCAAAAGGCACGTAGTTGCGAAGCATTTCCGGAGTGACGTTAGTCATCCATCGCTCAGGTCTGAATTCCAACGGATTGGGGAAAACATCTGGATCGGTGTGCATGAAGTAGTTGGACATGCCGACTGGGATGCCTGGAGGTATAGTGTATTGTCGGTACTGTATTGGTACATCAGGCGAGATACGCGGAAGACGATGCATCACACCGTATGAGAGACTGGCGTTGTCAACAATGATGGGTCTGGAGTGAGCATCTCTAACCTACCGAAGTGATTCTTTGATAATTGCAGTCAGAAAGGGAAGCTTCTCAAGCTCAGCCTGTGGAGGAACGTAGGAAGGCCATCTTGCCATAGGCAGCAGCAACTCTTCTTTTAGCTTCTGTCTGAGCTCCGAGCGAGACAATACATAGCAACAGGCAAATCTGTCAGTGTGAGATGTGAAATATTTGAGGTCGATCTTGAAAGTCAGGGCACTCACGCGAGGGTGTGCGACGTGGTCGCAGTGCCGCCAGCAAGCAGTACTTGAGCTTCTTTCAGCAGCCGCTCGGGTGCCTTTTCGCTTGCAGGCATATCGCTGTTTGCTAAATGAAGAAATATAGAACCCCGGTCCTCCGTTCTGACACCCTTGAGGTCGTTTTCTTCTTTCAACCTGATAGCCTTAAGGATAGACTCAAGTGAGAATTTGCGAAAGTCCGCAAAGACTTTTCCAGAAGGAATTATCTTGAGTATAACATCTATGGGAACCAGATTGATAATTTGAATGATCCAAGGAAAGCCAGTGAATAGTGGTAGGGACGTTATCATGGTGTTGAGACAATTGAACCACTCGGGGGAGAAGTCTGGATGACTGAGAAAATCAGAACGAGGTTCCTCGTTGGGGCCATCGGCTAGACAGAGACGGCACATGACATCGCTACTGAATGCGCTGAAGGCGTGGTCCAGTCGTATTACTTGGTGTGATCGTTCGTAGTCTCGAATCCGGCTTTCCAGTTTCAGGACCATCTCTTCTAGCATGCTCTTCAGACGTTGTACCCCAATCCTGGAAAAAAATGGATCAAGGGGTTTACGTCGCCGCCGATGCAAGTCATGATCGCGCGTGAGTATGTGAGAGCCTACGCATGTCAAGTTAGAAGG
This sequence comes from Boeremia exigua, assembly GCF_020726555.1. Taxonomy (NCBI): domain Eukaryota; kingdom Fungi; phylum Ascomycota; class Dothideomycetes; order Pleosporales; family Didymellaceae; genus Boeremia; species Boeremia exigua. The sequence goes on along the minus strand of NW_025763529.1, from coordinate 1,559,037 downwards.
GCAAACTTGCGAACATGACTAGATCAAACTACCCTCAAAGTCAATGCCACTGGCAAATGCGTCATAGTGCTCAGAACGACGCTGGTTGCCAGTCACGTAGAGTTCGTTATAAAACATCGAGTCGCGGATCGATATCTCATCCGGATTGACTCGAATGATTGGGCCTAGATCACGTAACATATTCTGTTTAGCAAAGTAGACTCCGGTGTGTTCAAACAGTGCTCACCGTACAAAGCGTGCATTCGCTCGATTTCAAACGTGTATTTCCCTCGTTTCCAAAAGTCGAAGTAAAACTCGTACCATCCTGTTGCTGCAGCCAGCTTGGACCCTGGGAATTTGGCCAAGGGGGAACAGAATAGACGCCAAAAAACCAGGTACAGGTACTGTGTAAGCCAAAGAATAGCAAAGATGCAAAGAGCTGGCCAGCAGCCAATCATCGTGCTCATAGCGCGTGTGCTTGAGGGTTCGTTCAAGATGACGGGAGGCTTCAGAAGAGGCTATCAAAACTGCAATTTCCCTATAGCTATTGATGTTATGATTCTAGGACTAGATGTTGGGCCGACGCGAAGGATTGTAGCTCTTTTAGCGCATGCAGTAAGACGGCATCTGAACGAGATTACATGCCGGTGTGCCCACAAGAGAACACGAGCCGATAGAGCCGACTCATGTTCGGCGCTGACGGAGAGATCTTTGAGAGTGAAGCCAGATTTTAGGTAGTACCTGAAAGACTGATACTGTAGGAGATGCCAAATGAACACGAAGTACATACAGGACGGATCGCGGGCAGACATGGTCGCAGTTGTATGTAGTGGGGTGGCGGCGGCGGCCCATGAGCCCCGCCTCATTTCTGTACATTGCAACGATACATATCAGCTTGGGCACTAACGAGGAAAACAGCGCGTTCTAAACCTGCTTTGCGGGCTCTCTATGTAGGGATGACTGCATTGCGCTGTTCCCCGGGCGGCACAGAGGGCTCTGATTGCAGACAGTCCCGGCTGCCTCGCCGATATAGCCAAGTTCCGCAATACTATCAGCTGAGTGCATTAGTCGGACGAATTCCCTTGTAAGACGGTGCGCAGAGGATTCGCCATACCTGTCGCAGAAAGCGTTCGTGACTGTACACAGCATAGCTATACTGTGGTACAGGGCATAAGTAGAGGGCATGGTCAAAGCGGCAGCACAGATCACCACTCACCAATCGGACAACGTGCCCTTTGCCCGAGCACTGACCAATGCCCTCTACTTATGCCTTGTACCATATGTTCTTGTAATGGATCCAATCTTTTTCCCTCGAATTGCCGACGCACTGTCAGTCCGGGGGCTAAAAAAAGCCCGATGGTTTGATAAAGGATACAATTACGGCACGATTCAACAATATGACGGTTTTTCCGCCCTTTTCCTCACAGAATATGCTCATCGACTGCTCGGGTACGATCTGTTTCACTCAATTCTGTTCCACTATAGTCTTCTTTAATTACGGTCACAGATGCTCTCCCGCTACTCTGACGTTGTAGAGCGCAGCTCATATCGAGATGATGGATTGTCAAATGGTATCGAGCTCCGTGTTCATCGGTCTCAGTATATGGAGATAATTGGCTCGCTACATGCACAACGCGATTGGAGTGATCTCGTCAGCCCGGTAGTCAGATACCACGGTGGCCTAGGGGATAGGTTCAATTTTGTCAGTGTTACCATTCCGGACTGCTTGCCAGAGCGACTGGAAATCATAGCCTACGCGAATGAGTATGCTTTCCTCTATGACGGTAGGTTGCTATATGCTGCATGTTTCAACGCGAGTCAGATGTATTAACAAACATTTAAGATCAACTGGAACGACTAGATCTGAAGCAGGTGTGTGTATACGACTCTAGATGTTAGTTTAAAGTGCTGACTTCCCAATGACTAGTTTAAAGAGGGCCGTGACGCCATATTGCAAGTCTTTTCCGAAGATGCACTTGCGCCGACTACTTCGACCGAGGGTGCAGCCTCAAGGCCAGAGAAAGATATCCAATTGCAGATCTTCACTCGAATGAAGGCCATCGATCTTGACCGCGCAGTCACCACAATGGTAGCATGGGCAGATTTTGTAAATCTTGCCTCAAGAACACGGATGAAACCTTTCAAGACCCTGGACCAGTACCTGCCGAGCAGAGCGATCGATGCTGGCGAGCTGTGAGTCTATTTGTATCCATGACACTACCTTACACTTACTCGAACTCACTAGGTTCTGGTTCGGCATGCTCACTTTCGCTCAAGGCTTGACAATACCGACTTTCGAGGTTGAAACATGCATGCGCCTGGCCCGCCCTGGCTATGAAGCTATCAGTCTCGTCAATGACGTCTACTCGTGGCCGAAAGAAAGAGTTGAAGCCGATGAGGCCGGTCAAGACTACGTCTTCAATGCTGTATGGGTGGTCATGGGAGAAAGGCGCTGTGATGAAGAAGCGGCTTTGTGTATCTGCCGCGAAAAGATACAAACACTAATTGAGCAGTTCGAGCTGAACTTGGAGCATTCGGAAGACCTTAACTTGTCAATCCAGAGCCAGCAGTATCTTGCATGTGTTAGGCAAAGTTATGTTGGGAACCTGATCTGGAGTATATATTGCCCACGATACCAAGATGCTAGTGTTTAGGAATTGTTTACTATTTGGCTTGTGCTCCACCGTAAAACACTTCTGTACATCTGACGTAATCTTACTTATAACTTTACCACCATGGCTCGGGGCTGCAGAGACGATAGTACAGAAGCCACGGCAGCTCTGACCGCAACAGTAACAATCTATCACTGTCACCCAAGTTACAGTTGAGCAAAGACACTGTGATAACTTTGTCACGGCTTTTCGCGGCACCACTTTGAGTGACTAATGTACCGCCTAAAGATCATGGAGACGCTCACGATCAAGCCCAACGGCTTCCACAAGCGTGCTCGACCACGGTGCTGGGCTGCGCTGCCGGTGCTTCTGCGTACAGCAACCATCACTAGCACTGCGTATTCTTCAAGCACCGCACCGACTAGAGGGCACAAGTACTCAAGACTATGATTAACATCTACTATAGCTCTAATACAAACACATACAAGTAGCTTACTAGATAGCTTGTTAAATACGGAGTAGACTATATATAGCTCTACTATTAGCGCATATCAGCTCCTGCACGACCCAAATGCGTTCGAACCACTGTATTTCCTCCAATTCCGCTCTGATACTGTTTTTCCAGCGACGCCCATGGTAACACCTGAAGAACAGCGAGAAGGTCCTCGCAGCTTTGTTATCAACGTCCAGACCTAACCAGATCAGAACGCCTTCTGCACTAGAGTAGACCCGCCCCATATTCTTGGCCTGGTGGCCTTTTTCCCGGATGTCAGTCTGATTGATACACACCGCATCAGCCCACAGATTGCGAGGCTGGTCACTATGGCGGGTCTGGCGCAGCGCCTGCCCCAAGTTCGTCGTAATCGAGATCTCACCATGCGGCGTTGATATAGTCTGTGTATAGATCTGGTCGCCCCAAACGTAAGAGATGGCTTCGAATGGAATCCAGGGTTTGCGACGAGACTCTCTACTCTGCAGGTCTTGGGCGCCGAATGCACAGAACGTGTCGCGTAGATCTTGGAGGAGCCCGTGTCCGCCTTCGTCTCTTGGTTCAGAGTTGTTCAAATCGGTAAACAAAATCTGCCCGTGCAATGGCTCGTCGCCTTCACCAGGCTCGAGCCTGAGAATCCGGATAGTTGTGAGTGTTTCGAGGCTTTGATAAACATATGATTCTGATGGCGGTGGTACTATTGCCGCTCGGTTTCTATCTCCGGGGGTGAGTGTTGCAGCCTCTGCCTTCCCTTTCACTCTGTGTTCCGTCACAACCTCTCCTCCAAGGCTATTGCCGCGGGAATTTGTTGTACCTTTGGAGTCTGTCTTCGAGGTGCTAGCCATGATGGATAAGCAGCTTGGGAAAGACTTGTCTCATGTTGCCGTCTGCGGTCTTGTCCTACAAGGCTGAGCTCGATTCTGAGGTACTGCCCCGCAATTACTGGTGTGAGCGAGGTTGTGCACAGGTCGGTCGCCTGACCAATCACGAACATGCGCTAATCTCATTTTGTAGACTTGCACCATCCCATAATGATCTACACTTGAACTGAGCCTATTTGTATGAATATCGTAGGGTTTGTGCTGAAGTGCTGGCTAAATCTTGTCGTAAGTATTCAACGTTTGATGGGTCACACAGTGTGTCACGCTTTCTTCAGACTACCTTGGAGCTGTGATATCCCGTCCGGTGGTACAGACGGCGCAACACTCGGTCGAACTATCCAGTACTTCGTGTAAGAGACAAACCGTAGTGCACCTATGCTCGCCGTAGTCTGTTCAGCTACGCCAATCTCGCCCAGTGAAGTGCACATTAACCTGTCGACAGACTTCCGAGAACGACTTCAAATGCAATAATTATGTCCACCACCACTATTAACGAGCTGCAACTAGTCGAAGATGCGATCGCCTTAGGCAGCCGACCAAGGGCAGTGTGTTGAGACGCCTCTACCGCATCTGAGATTCTTAATCAGATCGAGCGACGCAACCAGCCCCCCTCCCAGCGGAAGCAAGCAAGCATAGCCCCTCATCGCGACATCCAGTGTCTAGAGCCCCGAACAACGCTTGCGGCACCGCGAACGTGGGCCAAGCATTCCCGCTTCTTTATTTACATACCACGGCCCCAGCCCGCAGCACCATCATCAATACCCACAATTTTACGTCAACAATACACTCCGAGGAGTCGTGAACTGTAGAGCGCGCTTGAGCGGCACTGAATAGCGTACCTGGGTAGGACCCGCATTTGCTTCTAGCGGAGCCTCGAGACTGACTGGAACACACACAGTTCGGATGCTACGGCAGTGACAACGCGTGCCAGCAACACAGCACCGCACCAAGCATAGCCTGCGCCTGCGGTCACTATGCGAGCCCTGCTCGCGCTCTTCGTGGGGCTCCTGATAGTCGCAGCGTGCAAGACCTGCGCAGCACTCATCACTGGTCGACGGTACTGCGGCCACCGCCTGCTAGATTGGGGTACGCTGCTCTTCCCATCCACTGCATGTGGAACTGTCCAGTATCGCAGCACTAACGAGCCAAAGGATTTCCCTACGACCAACTGCGAACCGAGTTGCGGTGGTGGAACGCGTGCGACTCGCCTTCAGGAGTCAACGAGGCGCTATTCCGCGTTTACGAGACGTGGTTCGGGGACTGGATGGTTTCGCTCGATGATCCGTGTTGCATGGGGTGTAATGGTAATCGCACGAGGACGTGGGAGGATGGGTGTTTGCCGCGGGTTGTGAATGCTACGTGTACGTTTGTATGCGACTGAGGACTGGATATCCTTATCGGAGCGATTTTTGGCGGCCAAGCTATAGCTTGCTCGGATAATGGGTGGGAGTAGGTAGTGGGTGTTGATATATACAGCCTCATAATACATTTAAAACCATGTGGCTGACCTAGGCTCGGCCAGGCCCTCCTACGTGGGGGCTTGGTGCAGAAGTAGATAGGCCGCTAATACGTCTGTTTTAGTACAACGAAACCCAATACTCGGTTTCTGTCTTGGATACTAATGACTCGCGGTTAACAAAACAGATATTGGGGTCCAACCCTTTCCCCATCTTAGAGTTTTGACGTAGCTCTTCTCAACATACGGCCACTGTTCACCCATTACCGTAATAGAAACTGTCCACATGACCTTACCAGCACCCCAACAAGCTAATGCATGTACAAATACAACCTCTGAGCAGTGTGTCAAAATGTCACATACCTCACAGTTGCCAGACTTGTAATCAGACAACCTCGTATGTTCGCAACTACGTTCCGGCCTATCTACATCTACGGAACTGGCGCTGTCAACGTCTACTCTAATTCGCACATCAGCCACCATCGACCCCTCCCCTCTTCACACCTCAAACCCCATCCCCGCCAACCTCTCCCTCCAAAACCCCAATCTCGCCGCATCACACTCCAGCCCCCCACCCCGCTTCTCCCACATATCCCCTCTCCCAGTCTGCTCCCGCCCCTCTTTACAAACCTCATCGATCTCCTTCCCTGCAATGCGCAGCCACTGCGCCGCAGCAGGCGCATGCAACTCCGCGTTCTTCCCAAGCCACGTCTCACCCGACCACTCGAGCGCCATGGCCAGCGTGCGCAGGCCAAGTGTGATGTGGCGCGCGAGAGCCGGGATATCGTTTACCCTGGGATCGATAGTCTTAAGCGCGAGATACGTGTTGACATTGCTCCAGGCCTGAGCTGCTTGTGCGGGGGTGTAGGGTTCGACGAGGCGGTGGAGATACTGCTCAGGGCCCTGGAAGGACTCGGACAGGTTCCAGGAGTACTCTGGGAGCCCGCTCCAGAGCGTGCCGCCGTCCAGCTCGATCCGTTGGCCCGGTTCGATTGTTTCGCGGCCAAGTGCTGTTTCGATGGTCTTCGGGCCAGGGCCCGAAGTGATGGCGTCGGGGAGGCTGGCGAGTTCGATAAGGTAGGCTGCGAGGAGGCGGAGGGTTTCCTCGTCGGAGAAGTTTTGGACGGCGTGCAGGTGCATGCCGACGTGGTTGGACCAGGGCGTGCTGATGTCTTCCTCAGACAAGATGTGGGACGCTGTTTGCGCGGCGGCGTCTCTGGGCGAGATGTTTTGCAGTAGGAGGCCTTCTAGTACATTGAGAATTCGTGCTTGTATGGAATCAGGCGGTAAAACACGATTGTCGTCGTCTTCGCCGGTGCCGTAGAGCCGACAGAGCCAGCCTTCACGTTGAGATCTCGCCCAGTCGCTTGCCATCTCTTAGTGTAAAGACTGAGAGGCCAGTGTAGACAGAATTAACCACATGCAAACAAATTCTGGAATGGACTAAGTAGAGAATTATAGTTGGTATGTTGCGCCCTTTTTTGGTAGAAAGGCGGCAACCTATAAGTAGCCTCGACTGTTACGTCATAAGAGTGGCGCTCTCGATACATCAATTGCAAGTTGCGTGGACAGACTCTATAGAAATGCAAGTGGAATTCTTTTAAATTCTTCGAGCTAGAGCTACAGGTCTTGTAACTGAAGTATCGCACTACAATACTTGAGAAAGCTAAAGGTTGCAAAATACATACTCATTGCTACTATAGCAATGCTAGTGCGGAACAGCCCTTTGTTAAAAACAATGCTGAAGTGCACTTATACAAGACTACTATGTACAGAATGTTAATGTATAGTAGTTAGGTAGAATCACGTACGGTCACAGTGTGTTTTATGTCGTGGACCGCTAGAGCTAATTCTTCCTCCTCTTCTTCATTCTCTACCCTACTAGAAAGAATAGATAGGATCATAGACCTGTGTAAAGAACACTACTATACGTGTGAGAAAAATTACTATATGTAGAGTCATCCTCTGCGCGGTGCTCTTAAGGTACTTTCTTCTGTGTTTGTTACACGTCAAAGCTCAGTACTTTTCCCGATTTTGCACCTCAGTGAATTCCAAAGATAGCGACATCCTTTTACATTGGACTTCGCCATGGCTTCCGCCCTTGAAAAACCATATCATGCCTCAAGGCCGACGCGCATTGTCCGAACTGACTGAACAAAAATCTGTCTCAAACGAGAATGATATCCCTTGGCTCTTGCTTGAGGAAGACGCCGCTATGTCGAATGTACGCCCAACCTCTCCTGCGATACGTACTCTCCTCTCCGTCAACCGGAGCTACGATCAAGGCACCGGTCAATCTATCGGATTCATCGTCGTTGCATCCGTTGCACCATTGGACACAAAATATAGTTCCTCCTTCTTTGGGCAACGCATCCAGCAATGTATCAAACGTGAGCCAGAATTTATGACCCGATGTGTTTGACTCGATCGTGTAATCATGAGAAGAGAATTTGTAAGGGTTGGTTTTCAGGCCAGCGGCTTTGATCGCCGTCGACCTCGTCACGACTAAATTCCCAACACAGGCATGAGCTCTTATCTGGCGCTCGCTCATAGAAATTTTGGTGGGAAGAAACTTTAAACTGAGTTTCTTGTATGGCACGAAGCGTACAGGTTGATTCGATGTTGCCCACGACCAAGAAGGTACACCCGGTAAGCGTTGCCCTGGTGTCTCCGAAATATCGGATACATGCCAAGCTAGTTCTCTGTGAATGGATTGCTCGAAAACGCCAGCACTGTGGTTTCTTCCAGAAACTCCAGCAAGATTTGTTGCTAAACCTGTAATTGCCGGTAATCTATCTGTAGCAACCGTCAGGCTTTTTTCGGTGAACTTTCCTACAAGTTTAGTCCACAGTTCATCTTCATCGCCCCCCTTGAAACTCTGGACAAGCTCCTGCATTGTTGGATAATCGGGGAACATAGAATTTTTCACCAGTAACCCGTATTCAGAAGTCTTGAGCTCATTACACTGCCAAAAAACACCTTCATCTGTGAAGAACAGTGACCGTGAGGCAGACATGCGTTCTTGCAACACCCAGCCGCGCCTGGACAAGGCTGAACCCTCCACTGCTATATTCCAATTCGGTTGCGTAGCTTCCATGATCAAGCCACCATCACCGCCCAGTGAAAGCGACCCGCCTGAAAGACAGTTGTCCTTTACTGGCCAGCGGGCAGGTTCAATCCGAGAGTAGAGACCGACACTACTATTCTCAGCCCCACTTGCAGCGATCGTGAATAAAGAATATTTGTATATCTTCCCCATATTGGTCAGCTCCCTTTGCCAGTCGTCGTTCACTCCACTCGTAACCTGGATGATACAAAGAGCATCGACCCAAAGATATCGGATGCCAAGAGAGCGAGTCACCTCAACTGCGTCTTGTATTGTTTGAGGCAACGACTCCACCGGGATGGCTTCCAGTCGTTCGGTCAAGTTTGCTTTCGTAGTACGAGCTGCGTTTTCCGGATTTCCCCAGCAGTAACTGAGAGTGGCGTACTGCATCTCTTGTGTCTCGTCTGAATGGACAAGGCGGATAGATCTCTGTCCTGGAATTCCGATATCTAGCAATCTCGTCGGAAGAAATCGCTTTCCATCATCACTCAAGGGTTCGCAATGCTTGTGCTGGGTGCAGCACGTTGTTAACCATTCACGGCCCATATCCTGAATATGTTCTGGGGTCTCGCTTGCTCTTCGAGTCTCGACAACCTTTCGAGATCCGCTTCCAAACTTCCGAAAGTATCCATAATACTCTTCGCCAAAAATGAGCTGCCAATATAAGGGGACTCGTTCTTTACCAGGGAGTCGTAGGACAATGCTACGATCAGCATCCTCAAAATGAGGTCGAAAGATGTAGCAATCATTGTCATAACAATAGAACCAGAGCTCACGGCAAAGGTATCTGCACATCTCGCAACAGCTATCTGCACAGGACGATAGCTCGGCGTAGTTCTCGTGTATCACGAACAGCTCTCCTGAGGATTCTGCAATCGGCTCGGGACTAAACACTCCGTCCCTGAACTTTTGACATCCTGAGCACAAGGCCATTGTAGAGTCGGGCTATGGACGCCCCTTCGAATGTTGACTGATGGAGAGACGTCGAACGGGCAGACAACGATTGTAGTGATGAGAAGAAGTCTACCATTTCGGTGAATCCGATACGTCTGGTAAGATTGACTACTGCCTCACTCAGCCACACACGCAGCCTTGTCGTCTGGAGGCAGTGCAATGGAAAGCCGAGTGACGAGATTCACCGGCACCAACGTTTATACAGCCGAGGATACTTGCTGCCGTCAAAATCAAGGCAACTGGGGATGGGCGAATGTGGTGGGAGGGTGTGGTGGAAGAGTGATCAGACAAGGAACGGGTGCGGTGGGGTGTTCATGCAAGTCAGATGCGGCAAGTGCGAACATGACAACCACAAACCACCACAGAATGCAAAGTCCCGCGGGGCACCAAGTCCATCGACTGTCCCGGGGACAGCTGAGAGGGGGGAGTGTTGTTTCAGTTGGGTTGTGTGTGATTGACTGGTCACTTGATGTGCAGGATACTCACTCATTCGTACTCTAGCATCTGGCGTTACAGTAGATGGCGCAGAACGGATAGCACAAACCGGACTCGCCACTGTATACACTGCGAATTTACTTTCTCACCACATTTCACACGCGTACTCAGACATGATGACACATTCGTCATGCCTGCATCTGACTCGTGAAGAAGTGATGTCGTGCGGCCAATCTCGCGATTCAGCCACAGGCCAACCAGCCTTGCCCGCACGCACCACACCCGCAATTTCCGACCCACGACACGCTCCGGCATGATCCCCACGTCGGACCATCGCTATCGATATCGACATCAGCATCGGTTGGCAATCGTATGTACATTCGCGGTGACGTCGGGCATGCGCTGGAAGACATGTGTGCGCCACAGCATGTACCCTGCGCCACCAGCGCCTTTCTCCGCACGTCGGTGCTGCAAGGCGGTCTGGAACAGGTTGCGCAGGGCAACGATCAACGAGCGCGCTCCGACGCAACAAAGCGCCTTCGACCTCGCTGACCGCCGAGCAAACAGGTCGACCTGTGCAGCTACTACTACCTTTCTATATTGCATCTTGAAACTCTGCTACTTTGTTTGTTCGTTCGTGCAGCCTTGTTCGCGTTCCCATTACAGCGGGTAAACAGTGAAGTGGAGTAATAAACAGACAGCGCTGATGCAGCCAACGCATTGGGTGGCCGACGGCGCTGGCTCGCCGGGCCCCGGTGCATATGTCTCGCCGCTGCAGATGAGTATGCAGTTCGATCTTGCAGGCGCTGCAGGAGCTGGCTGACGTGGTGTAGAGAATTATGCGAATGAGCTCCGCAGCCGCCCTGCGCGTCCCACTGGCTCGCGTCCCACTGGCTCGCGGCCGCCGCCAGCGCACTTCAAGACGTGGGCAAGCAGGGAGATTCCGACGTTTGACGCGCTGCATAAGAAGAATGGGGGAGAGGATATACGGACGGCTTCACCACGGGCGAGGGAGGCTGGGGAGACGGCGGGCAAGGCGCTGGTGCAGCCGCCCCGGGCCACAGAGGCTGCAGATCCGGACGTCGCGGCGAGCCTGGACCTGCAGGCCGAGGAGACGCTGTACGCGGCGGCGCGCGACGAGGCGGCGGAGATCGTCTGGAAGCACCGCAACCCGAACGCGCCGCAGAGCAGCCCCCACGCGCCCTACGCGTATCCTGCGCCGGACCGCAAGATGCTGCAGCGCCCGAAGCTGCAGCGCACGCGCAGCCGCAGCGTGGGGCCCACCGACGACGCCGAGCACGACCTGCAGCGCGCCAACTCGACGCTGCGCAAGCGACACTCATTCACCAGCTCCGCCGGCAGCAGGTCCAGCAGCCTGCAGGACCCCGTGCCCGCGAGCCCCGAGGACTCGCCCACGCCCAGCCCGCTCTTCAGCTCGTCGCCGTCCAAGGCCTTCGACCTCGAGGTCCAGCAAGCCGCGTCCGACCCCAGCCTCTCCGACCTCAGCACCTCCGACCTCAAGATCCGCAAAGCCGCGTCCGACCTGCCGCCGCAGCGCAAGACCAGCGGCTCGCACCGCAAGCCCAGCGGCACGCTCTTCCAGAACCCCAACGACCACATCTACGAAGAGACGGACGAGGAAGCGCCCCCGGCCCCCGCACCGACCCCCATGGCAGCCGAGCCCCCCGCGCCTGCTCCGCTACCCCTGGGCATGCGCCGCAACCCCTTCACGCGCTTCCAGTCTGTCAAGAGCAGCGCCCCCGGCATGCCGCGCAGCACCACCGCTCCCGTCGTCAGCATGCGCCGCTTCGACAAGTACGAGATCCACCGCAACGAGCCCACCCAGTCGCGCAACGCGGGGTACACGCTGAATGCGGGCAAGTCGAAGCTCAGAGATGTGAGCCAGGCGGATGTCGAGAACGCGCCGGTGAGCGTCGAGGACCGCCAGGTGAGGGCCGAGAACAAGCCGGCGCGCGTCACGGATAGGAAGGAGGCCAGAAGCGAGGAGCGGTTCGATAAGTACGAGATCCACCGCAACGAGCCCACGCAATCGCGCAACGCCGGCTACACGCTGAACACGGGCAAGCCGAAGCCCAGCCAGCCCGATGTCGAGGACGAGCCCGTGCGCATCAAGGACGGCAAGGAGGTCAGGAGCGACGAGTTGCGCGCCGCCACGGGCTTCAGTCTGAAGAACCGCAGCCCGAAGCTGCCCACGCCGACCATGGTGTCCGATGCCCCGGGGCGCCCAATTGTGTCGTTCCAGAAGGACTACAACGTCATCGAGCTCAAGGAGGAGAAGTCGATTCTGCCCGCCGACCCGAAGCCCGAGCCCGCGCCCGCGCCCGCGCCCGCGCCGCCAAAGCTGGTCGAGAAGTCGGTCACAGAGCCAACGCTGCCGACGAGAAAAAGCCTCTTCGAGCGGCCGACCAGCAGAACCGGCGCAGCCCCGAGTCCGTACGAGCGGCCCGCCAGCCGGTCCGCGAGCCCGTTTGACCGTCCAGCCAGCCGGTCGTCGACAGCCTCGCCCGCGCCCCTGAAGGAGATCGCGCCGTCCAGCGCGCCTGCGTCGGGTGGCATGCGCCCGTCGACGCCAAAGGGGCCGTTTGCGAATCGCAGTCCGCTGGGGCGATTCAATACGGCCTCGGCCTCGGCCCCGTCGACGCCGCTGGCGAACCGTGTGCCCCCCGTCCCGGCGGATCCGTATGCGCTTCCGCCCAAGTCGACGACGCCTCCGCTGCCGGCGGATCCGTATGCACTCCCAGCGGACCCTTATGCTCTTCCCGCCCCACTCCCCGCGGATCCGTACGCACTCCCCGCGGATCCATACGCACTGCCACCCCCTTCAGCCCGGCCAGGCACTGCGGTGAGCCCGTCGCGCCCGGCGAGCAGGAGCAGGTTCGGCAGACCGCAGTCCGTGTCGACAGTCCCCACCATCTCCGTGAGCGAGTCGCCGACGAGACACGGGCGCGCGGGCAGTATTCCTGCGATTGGCGTCACGCCGCCCATTCCCACAATATCCGTAGGCGACGCCCCCGCTGCGTCTCCTGCGTTTCCTGCGTCTCCTGCGTCGCCTGCGCGCGGCCGCTTCACCAGGGGAGCCACCACCCAGGCTGTTCCCAGCATCTCCGTCGCCGAGCCGCCCAGCGTGGTCAGAGGCCACAGCTTCAACGCGCCTGCCGTCAACCTTCCCGCGGACGTCCCCTCGATATCCATCAATGAGCCTTCCAGACCTCTCCCCTCGGTCATCCCCGCCATCAACATCCCCCCCTCCCCCTCCACCCGTCCCCTCCCCAACCCCCGCAACTACAGCGCCAAACCCCTCCCCGCCCCCGCTCCCCAACCCACCACCGCCCGCTCTCACTTCACCCCGACCCCCGTCCGCACAAACGCCCAGTGCACCGCCTGCGCCCTCCCCATCTCCGGCCGCATCGTGTCCGCCGGCGGCCACCGCTTCCACCCGACCTGCTTCGCGTGCTACCAGTGCGGCGAGAAACTCGAGTGCGTGGCCTTCTACCCGGAACCCGCCGCCAAGCACGCCGCCCGCGTGAGCCGCATCCGCGCGCGCGCCGCCGGCGAGACCCCCGTGCTGCCGGGCTGGGACACGCCGGAGAAGATCCGCGCCCTCGAGGACCAGGACGGGCACGACGAGGCCACGCGGTTCTACTGCCACCTCGACTTCCACGAGTGCTTCAGCCCGCGCTGCAAGTCGTGCAAGACGCCGATCGAGGGCGAAGTCGTCGTCGCGTGCGGCGCCGAGTGGCACCCGGGCCACTTCTTCTGCGCGCAGTGCGGCGATCCGTTTTCCTCGGCCACCCCCTTTGTCGAGAAGGACGGGTACGCGTGGTGCGTCGGGTGCCATGCGAATCGGTTCAGTGCCAAGTGTCGCGGGTGCAGGAAGCCGGTGGTGGATACGGTTGTTAAGGCGCTGGGGAGTGAGTGGCATCAGGGGTGTTTTTGCTGTGTGGTGAGTGCTTTTTCTCCGTTTTCTGGGTGGTGTGTGGAGTGTGCTAATGCAAACTAGGAGTGTCAGGGCCCCTTCGATGATGGGCGGTATTTCTTGCGCGGCGAGAGTCAGGATCCGGTGTGTGTGAGGTGCGAGGAGCGGCGGCTGAAGGCGTGAGTGTGGGCGTGTGCGTGCTGGACGCCCTATTCAGGGTCGTGTTGGAGCGCGGCGACACAGGAGCGTGACGATGCAGGAGACAGAGAAGAAGGAGACGGGCATGTGGACACATGCAGATGTCGAGATACGCAGACAGCAACGCGTATCACCCGTTGGCTGTCCGAGACGTATAAGACGCACGACACAGCACGTCCACCAGGCGGATAAAAGATGGCACGCAAAAGATGGTGGGCTGGACACGTCGGATACGTCCCCCAGCGTCACTTGGGACTTCTCACTCCTCCACCCTCGCCGCTCGACCCCCGCCATGTACGAGTACGAGTACAAATGAGAGTAGGAGTAGGAGTAGCAAAGAACGGCAAGGTGCTCTGGCGTCGCTGCAGGCGTCGGTATTGGCGTAGGACTGGCGTAGGACTGGCGTAGGACTGGCGTTGGGACTGGCGTTAAAACTTGGTGTAGGAGTTTAGCGTAGCATAAGTAGCAAACACATCATAATACATGTATCAGGTACTGCGTAGTGCCATCTTACAGGCCACCTCATCGTGTTGTTTCGTGTCGGTTTGGGTGGTCTGTGGTTGTTAACTAGGCTGTGCTATGTTATAGATGGATGGGTTATGGAGATGCGACTTTGTAGGGGCTGTGGGATGTTGGTGGGCATGTTGGGTGTCGATCCTTGGTGTTGGTTCTTGGTGTTGGTCCTTGGTGTAATCCTTGGTGTTGGCCCTTGGTGTTGGTCCCTGGTGTTCGTCCTTGGTATCGCACCCTTGGTGTCGGCCCACTCGGCGTCGTTCCCCACACCCTCCTCTCCCCGCCCTCTACTATCCTCCATACTCCACACTCCACACTCCACACCAGCGTCGTTGCGCCCGCTCTCCGAGTCCCCTCCCTGCTCCGCGCATTACGCATATTACGTCAGTTCATATATCGTTGCGTCATGTCATCGTCGCGGTACACTACAGTGTAGGCAGCTTGCCGCCATGCCGTGGAGACGTGGGTTGACCATCGAGGCTGCGGTGTTGCCACGACGCCTCAGTAGCAGTGGACGCTGCTCCTGCGTGCGGCCTCAAACGCCTGCGTGCTCGGAATGCGGTGGCTTGGAAGGTAAGGTTCTCGCTGTCGGGGTTTTGGCTTCAGCTGTCGGTGTTTTGGCTTCAGCTGTCGGTCTTTTCACTTCAGCTGTCGGTCTTTTCACTCCAGCGCTCGGCGTTTTCGTGACATGTTTTGTTCCTTGACCGACGGGCGCGCAGCTCGGGCCCGACACGTCTCGACGGGCCCGATACGCCTCTACGGGCCCGGTCGTGGTGAAGCGGTATATCCGCTTTGGGCTTGGTGGGTCAGACCGCGAGACTATACAAGCACGACGAGGGGGCCAAGGCAACTGGTGTATTGCATCACGCAACTACCTCATTGTCTAAGGCAACCGGTGTATCACATCGCGCAACTACCTCATTGTCCAAGTCAACCAGTATATCACATCACGCACTACCTCAATCCACAACAACCTTTCAACACCCCGTCAGATCCGCACCGCAACTATGATCAACGCAGCAGTCATTTCAACCTGGGGTGAAACCCCCAAGTACTCGCCAATCGAGCTTCCCGAGCCGACGCCTTCTCAGGTCCGTATCAAGGTGCTTGCGGCTGGCCTGCACACGCTCGTCCGGTCTCGTGCCGCGGGAAAGCACTTCTCAGTTGCGAACACGTCCCCGCCCCATGTCCCCGGCACAGACGGCGTCGGGACGCTCATCCCGTCTGGCGAGTTGGTGTACTTCAACTGCCTGACCGCGGCAAGTGGTTCTTTTGCAGACGAGATCAACGTCGAGGCCGCAGACGTGTTCACGCTGCCCCTCGGCGCGGACCCGGATGCTGTGGCCGTCCTGGGCAATCCGGCGATGAGCAGCTGGATGGCGCTTGTCGCCCGCGCCGGGGTCGACCCCAAACAAGAGCAAGACTTCAGTGTTGCCATCGTCGGCGCGACGGGCGTGAGCGGCCAAGCGGCAGTGCAGATCGCGGCCGCCATGGGCGCGACGCGCATCGTCGCCATCGGCCGCGCGGGGCCCAAACTCGACGCGACACGCGAGTTGGGAGCCACAGCGTGCATCGAGCTGCGGCAGCCTCTCGCGGCGACGGATTTCTCAGCCGCTGCAGACGTCGACATCGTCCTCGACTATCTCTGGGGCGACGTCATGCTCGCCGCGCTCTCCGGCATTGCCGCGAAGAGGGCGATCAAGACGCGCCGTCTGACCTGGGTTGAGATAGGCGCGTTAGCTGGGAACGAGGTCGCGGTCTCAGCGGCGCTGCTTAGGAAGGCGAATATCTGTCTCCTCGGCTGTGGACCGGGGAGCTGGTCGTATGGCGAGTTGCACGCGCAGATCCCCGCCATCCTGGCTGCCATCGCCGACGGAGGGATGACGACGTCTTTTGTGGTCAGGGGCCTTTCGGAGGTGGAGGACTGGTGGGGCGAGAGGGGCGAGGCTAGAGTCCTGGTTAAGCCTTGATGGGGGCCGACTGGTACCGTGAGTCTGTGTCGAAGGCGACGAGAAGCAGTGGTCGTATCTCAATAGAACCGCCTTTTCTATACCGTGTGATTCAAGGCAAAGCATGTTATCTACCTACTAGATGTACTATGTTCTGTCCTTTTCCACTTCTTAACCACCCTTCAGCTCACTACTGCAACCCTAGCCCCTGAATCTTTAACTGTTAGTGCTTTAACTGTTAGTGCTTTAACAAGGTCTTTCGCTTAGAACTAAGTGGTTGTAGCTTCACATGCAGCTTCTGTATGTCTGTGTGTCTATATATCTATAAGATAGAAGCTACTAGAGAAACTAACAGGTCTATACATTTCAAGGACAATCATATCTTATTTTAAATCTTTAAATAAGATAGACAATGCTGCTTTCTATACTTGCAAGTCCGGGGTCTTGTGTATAGTACATGATGCCGTCAATAAAGCATTCCCCTTCAAGAGTAAACAGACGTCTTTGCTGATAACGTTTGGAATCTTTGCTCGGCTTTATTCGCACTTCCGAGTGTTCTCTAATCAAGAATGGAACCTTTGCTCCAGAAGCGACGAAAATCTTGTCACCAACGCAGGCATGTCCTGGAACTATCCCTACATAGTTCTTCTCGGTTTGGCAAGCAGTCGCAGACGGAATTCTTCCCAAGAAGTTGCAAGCAGTCTGCCAAAATGCATTGATATGACTTTGAGCCTCGGGTGACTTGTTCATCAGCTCTCGGCCATCCACGCCGGGCTTTGCAGAAAGCACATGTTCTTTGAGATCCTGTGGCCACGCTTCCGAGCTTTCCATATTCATCGTCTCGGAGAATGGTAGGGGCGATTTTGATTGTGGGCCTCCGGCGTCTCCTACAAAGAACCTCATCAGCAGCTTTTCCTTCCAATCCTTGCTTTTTACATCGGTCATTGGTGAAATGTATCGTTCGAAATCTGCTAAGGCCTCACTAGGATGAATGACAGTACCATCAGGGCTGATTTTGAGCGGTCGACAGCTGCGTATACAGTCGAAAATTTTGCCTTTGATGGCGAGCATTGGTACGTCATGGTCGCTTTTGTAGTGTTGAAAGACGGTCGAACAGATGCGGATCTGCGGATCAGGCGCATGAAACATCCCAGCACCAGCAGAAAACCCGTGCGAGGAGCCTGAACCGGTTGCCGGCCATGTCGAGATTGTGGGAGCGTAACGATCTGTTCTCCTATGATTCATAAGATCAGGAATCCAGGAGCAAAATCTGCTTCCCCTCTCGCTCCCGGCGCGGTACAATAAGTCCAGTGCATGGCCCGATTTCACAAATTGACTTGCATATCTGCTTAGAATGACCTGGGCGCTTGATTCGTAATCCGGGATAAACGCGTCGTGATTCTCCGTGTCGCATGCCATGTTTATCAAAGCGAAAAGTTTGTCGCGGTGCCTTGAGGATCTGGTGTAGAAGAACATTTCAAGGATTTCCAAGAACTCGTGCTTGTAACGATTGCTTGTTTCCTTCTGACCACGGCCTTGATAGAGCTTTCGTATACGATCCAAGGTAAGGACAGGGCCAAGATTCTGGAGAACATATCTGCTGCTCCTCCTGTCTTGGGCTTGATCGGATTGCGAATACTGCACATACTTTTTGAGCCGACCTATGAAGTTATCCCATTTGATTTGAGAGTCTCCAAGCATAACAACGACATCCGAGCCAAAGACCAGTTCTTGGATTGTCCAAGTGCGTCTGAACCAAGGCCTTTGAAGAAATGCGTCAATATCGGCTCCAGACAGATGCTCTAGATCTTCAGAACCATTGTTTGATATCCTAACCTGGTCTCGAATGCTTCGTTTGTTCGCGAGCAAATCAATGACGCGACAGTCTTTGTCCTTGTTGTTCCCCATCCAGATGATGACCTTCTTGGCTCTGCTGTATAGGGTTCCCATACGTCTGACTTGTATGCTCTTTTCGACAGCGTCGTTCTGATCTATGCAAACAGCGTCTGCCCAAAGTAAGTCCTGGCAAGCACCTCGCCTAAGGCAATGGAGACATGTCCATAGCGACTCGGTAATTGAGATTGTTGTCCCATTTACTTCAAGTAGAAACGGTGAAAGCCGCGACGGCCTCGGACCCCAGACATAGGAGATTGCTGTGAAATCGGTTTCGTTGAGCTTGTACCGTGAGAGGGTGCATCTCAGGGGCGCGTTCTCATCAGCGTTGGATACGAGCCTCATCAAACGGAAACGGTCACCGTTAATTGCAAGACCTTTATAGATCTTATTTGGCCCTACAGATGGTTTCTCGTTGGCGGAGGTTTCCTCCAACATTGCTTGTGCTCTTTCCGAGATGCTAGCCTGATATGTGCTGGCCGAGTCAAGACGGAGTAGTCCCTCGAGATGGAGTCGCCAAGGATCTACGTACAAGGCGATCCCTGGATCATATTTGACTTTGTACACACGTGCCAAGATGAATACGTCTTTGATTGTTGTTTCGGTGGCATGGAACATCGATTTTGCCTAGACGCGCTCTGAGTCAATTTCATCGTGCAAACCCGGCATGATTTCTCTTAGCTTGGTTTAGCGTACCTTCAAGTACTGGCTGTTGGATAATCTGAACGAGGAGTGTAGACCATTATTGGTTGCACAGACTTCGATGTGAAAGGTACACTGTTGATCAAGTGTCGAATCGTTTATCCGACAAGCTCGTACCACTGCCTGCCTGAGTTCCCCACGCTCTTGAATAATAGTGAAGGCAGAGAAATGATCATCTCCCGGTCTGGCTGTAAATGGTTCGTGACCATTCCTTGAGCGCATGGGGCTTGTCCAGTGTTTGTTGGGCTGATATGTTCCCTTCGCTAAGCGCGAACTGAGGAACTGTGACATCTTCAAACATCTGTGAATTTACATACGTAAGGGGACGATGGGAGTCAAACTTACATATAGCTCTCCGAAGTATCGGGTTTCGTTGGTCTCCTTGGCGATGAACATGGTAGAAGGTGGAACGCTGAATGTCGCCCAATTGTTCATGTTCATGAAGTCAAGATCTGACTGTGGTGCCGCTCGTGGTAAGATATCATCGAGCGCCTGTCTGTCGTATTGTGGAACAACGCTCCAGCCCTCGAAAGGTACTGCGTTACGCAAGTCATGGCCGACGCCGACATCTGACCGAGCTTTTTCGCTCTCTGTGTTCAAGGCCCGCTCTCCAAAATTAGGTATTCCTGATGCCGTTCTACTGTGCTTTACAGCACTGCCAGAATGCCTTCCGATATCTGGTAGAGATGTACTTATTTGACGCGATTCCTCTGTCTCGTCTTGGTATACAGGCAAACGAGTTATGTCCATGTCCTGTCCGAGAATTCGCTCGATACCATAGCCCCGCCTCTTCAAATCCGCCAAGTCTGATCGTAGAATTGTCTCAAGTGTTAGGAAGTCGACAGGCTTTGGAAACTTGAGAATGAGCTTTACCAGCTCACGGCTCAGCTCGAATGCCTCAAATTTGCCTTCAATCATCCACAAGATGGGATTTGATCCATGTATTTCCGCAAAAGCATTAGTCTGTCCCGCTTTTTGTACACCTTTGTATGTACAACGCATGTCGATTTGGTTGACAAAGTTGATCTGGAGGTTATTCCTGAGCATCTCCCAGGATAGTCTGACACGACGAACATCCAGACAAGTCATGAAGACTCGCAACTGATCGAGTAGACGATGCTTGCGTGGCGTATAATCTTGTGAATCCGCTGTTTGACGTGGAATACACACTGTTTTCACCGCAGCACTCAGTCTCTTGCACCCTAGACTCAGGCAAAACTGCTCAACTTCGTCTTTCTGTGGTACGATATGCAAGGCATCGCTGAACAACTCAGATAGATGAATATCGTCGTGAACCACAGCCGTATCAGGTTTTGTTAGTACAAAACTCTGCTGGTTGTTGGTGTACCTGATGGTGGGTATGAAGGCATTTTCTTTCGTGCGCTCAATCAAGTCACGACATATTCGACCTTTTTTGTACTGCTCACCTAACCACACAAACCATCTGATGTAGGTCGCTGGGTCTTTGTTCAGAACCCTCATCACTTCCCCTGGGGTCTCCATGAATCTTTCGGCAACAACGTATGCCGATGGCGTAGCGGCCGCGCCACAATGAGCCAGAAACAATCTTGCCCTCTCAACGCGTATGTACACAAAAAGGCCACTCAGCTCTTCGAAATCCTCAGTGAAAGGGCCAACATAACAATCATGTGGATGCACATAAACGGGATCTCCGTTTCTGTTGTTGACATTGCTTGTAGTGCCGTTACGAATCAACCCTGTGGGTACAGGTACGAAGCTCGAAGATTTCAGGCGGGACTTACACGCGTCATCCAAAGTTCCGAGTGAGCTGATGTACTCGAAAATGTCTGCAGCTCTCTCCATGGTGGTTGGTCTTTCGTCCAGCAGTCGATCAATGCATTGTTGTAACGGCGGATCAGACTGTACGCCTAGCTTCATAGAGAAAGGGTGAAAACGTTCCGCCAAGATGTCAAGATTGAGCAGGGTGACTTTCTTATTGGTAAAGCAAGCATTCGGGGCGGCGTGTTGCGATTCGCTTCTTTCGATCGGAAGGATTTTACTCGTCACATTTGTGAGGTCGTGGGCCTTATAGTCGCCGTTGTTCTCAAAGTTGTCGATGAAATAGCGCAACGCACGATCCCGAAGCACATAATCGGATTCGGAAATCGCTTTTTCCACAATGTCAAAAAGCTCAGGTACGGAAGGATGCTGTTTCAACCCTAACAGGCGAAAAAGGTTGCCCATCGGACTGTCCGGTCGATACGTCTGAGGTAAAAATAGGGTCGGCAGTAGTAGCTTCTGCGTTGCAGCCGAGGGCTCGAAAAGCTCGTCTAGTTTGTACTTTTTACCTTTTCTGTGTCCATTTTGGTTCGGCTCTTCTGCATACCAAACCCGTGCAACACATAAAATTTTCTTATCTTCTTCAGAGGGAGGCTGATGCATTTCGATCAGGTATGAGACATACGCTCCGAGTGTCGAGAAGTCGTCCTGTACGGAGTCTAGATGCTTTACAACCTCATTCATCTCAACGGTGCTACGCACTCCCATCTTTTCCAGCAGGGCCCTAGAGACTCCTGGCATCTCCCGAACATAAGAAAGATGGCTTAGATTCTCGAATGGCGTGTCAATACGGAAATACGACGTTTCAGGGGTACGCAGCCCCCCTTTCGTTATTGGAACCTTTGGTAAATACTTGACCACAAACTCGTATTCGTTTTCTGGTAGATTTGAGGAGACCATGGCTAGAATTTTCTCTGCCGTCGCTTCATCCTCTATGACATCTTGCAACCTCGGGTGCAAGCGGCGAATCCACTCCACAATAGGCAATGACTTCCATCCAATCCTCCGAAGCTGCGTCCTAGACACGTGCTCGCGAAGATCAGAATATGCAATGGTGTTCCACGGTACAAGTCCCTCGGGGATTTCATATTCGGAAAAATATTTCACATCCTTCAGTGCGATATTAGTTCTTCCTGGTAGGTTTATCGTTGCGGCCTTCATGACTTGTATGATCGACTCCAAAGATTGCTTGTCAGCGGAGAATCCCCAGTCGAGCAGGCGATGGAACTGAGCCGTGCTGAGAATGTTCTTTTTGAGCTCGTCATGGATGTCTTTCGTACTAACGTTACTGATGAGGCGCCTGGTGTGAAGTGCCGTGACGAATACCTTGAATGTCTTGGCGAGACGGCGTGGCAAAGTGGGAAAGCTAGTTATGAACCCCGATATTCTGGGGTCTGCAAGTCGAACATCGTCACTTTTCCGGACGCCTTGTGTTGAAATGATTTTGATGGAGTTGCTGGCCCTCCAGAAGTAGTCCTGAATGATGCAACCTACGGCGGTATCTGGCACTGAGTCTTTGAAGTAAAATAGTCTGAACATCCGCGTAGCACCAGCCAGTTGACTTTCTCGCTTTTTGGGTACAAGTGCTTCTCTCTGCAGATACAAGTCCACCGGAGAGGGATTAGACTTCTCCATGAGGTTTACAGTTTCCATCCTCTGCGTCCAAATCACACGGCTTACGATCCCCGCAATCTGAAGCAGCTCCTGGTTCCACACTTGGACATGCTTAGTGGTTAGGTCTATGAGTCCACGATGCATATCGAGAATTGCCGGTATGAGAATATGAGCCTGGATGCCAGTAGATTGCAGAGTCGGAAGTCCGGTGATAATTCTTCCAGGCTCTGATTCTGATGGTGCAACGAGCTTGAACAACGAACAGGATCTTGAGTTGTCTTCGCAAGACGTTACGATGGAGACTGAGAATTTATTGGGTACCTCCTTTCTCATCACCGTTTTCAACTCTGATGAGAGCTGAATCAGATTGTGAGTAGACACAGTTGCTTCTGTGATGTGAACAGACATCGTAGCATTTAGGACTGATTCAGACATGCCTCCTGCCTCGCACGAGTGCCCTTGGTGGAGCAGTTGTTCAACAGGTGACTGATATGTGCGAACATAGCATCTAAACCTGTCTCGCAGACTACAGACAAGCCTCTTCCAATGGCCTGCACGCCTTGCAGACAGGTCGCTGGCTGGTGAGCATGGGATCCGAAGTTCCGGTGATTGTGGGTTAAAACTCGGGAAGGGGCCGTTGAATTCCTCAAAACGGGTCGTGACTAGGGGTTCCGCTAGTTTTGATCGTGACACTGGTGGTGAAGACACAATTTCATCGAGTATGCCGTCCAACCAGGTGGCATGCAGATGTAGCATTTTCTGCTTAATTGCATTGATACTCATGTGATCTGTTACAGTCCGAATGTCTGTCAAAGGTAAATCTGAAGTGGTATCGGTACTTTTACTGAGAGCCAGGATTTTCCAGTCGTCTAGCCAGAGCTCCATATTCGACAGGTTTACGAAGGCAAGGCTGCACGCCAGAAACTGACCGAGTTCAGATAAGTTAGGGACTTTTGCAGTGACATCCTTGTACTTCATTATGACCTGGGTTTCCTGTATACAACTCTCCGGCGGAAGTTTCACATGCTTGTGATGGAGCATGTCACCCATCCATTGGAAAGCTACAGCCTCTGCACGAGAAACAATGATCGGCTCGTCCGTTAGTTCGAAGACGCTGTAGAAGCCCAACCCGAACATTCCGATGGTGTTAATGTTTGGGTTCCCTTTCCCAATCTTCGTGAGGCGATCCCAGTCATCTGGGCCGAAAAACTTCCCATTGTTGTGCACAACAACCTCACGAACGACGTTGTGCAGTCTAACAAGATCCGGAGATGATGCTGGTGGAACGTTTGGGTTGGATGGTGTTCTTGGCGATGTTGTGATTTGTATCTTGACCGTTGTCGCTGCTGCATCTGCAGCGTTGCTGATTAGTTCGCGGAAGGCTGCACTGCTCCAGACATCGGGTCAGACTACAATCTCTCGTTGACTTGGGGCTTATCAAGACAGCATACAATTTGGTAGAATATCGTGCTAACACTGTGTTTATCAGAGCTCTTTGGTCTACTGAAACTGCTGCGCTGTACTCATTGGTTTCGAAAAGACGTCGAATTTGATTGCTCTTCGCACCCGCCATTCCTCAGTTCGAACAATTTTCTGGAAAAAGCGAGAACGAGGCCGCACGGATCGATAAATTGATGCGCCGTGGCGATGATAAAGGGTTGTGCTGGCTGTGCTGCCGTCTATACGTGTCGTACACTGGTTGGCTGCGGATCATCCGATAAGGTATAATCCCGGTATGACACGGGTAAACTAATGCGTCGTGGTCTTTGGCACAGCCTCATTAGGCTCTCGTGTAGACTACTCATGGTAACCACAAGTTTAAGAGTCACGTTATTTGCCACTAGATGTTATTAGTTCGATCTTAAGGCGCAGCTTCACAACGCTTGTTGATTGGTGGAGAAGAGCAGCAGCCCAACATGATTCTTGGACTTGTGGTCTCCACTACGGGACACATGAGTAGTACTTCTATTCGAGAATTCTTGTTCTGCATTGACACACGAAAGTACAATTTTCTGGCAATACTTACAACAACCTCCAGCTCTCTTACCCCCCTTCCACACAGAACCCTCCCCCCAACCCCCAACCCCAGACACTCTCTACACCTTCCGAAGCTCCCACCCCTCCAAATCCCTCTCATCCGTATACTGCCCCAAATCAATCATATGCGTATACCTCCCCCCGCCCCTCCCAAACTCCTGACTCGTGAAATTCAGTATCGTCGCCGCATTCCCGCCCTCCACCGCACGGCCCGGAAACCGCTCATCCAGCAACCTGTAAATCTCTTCGGGGGTATAGGAGTCCGGGCCCTTGGCCTGCACCTCCGCGGCAAAGAACTCCACGTACGTGCGCGTGTACTCCAGATCCGAAGTGCCGGCGAAGTCAGTGTTGGACAGCGCGTGGCCGGGCACGATGGTGCGTGGTCCGAGGTCCGCGATCAGTGAGAGGGTCGCGAGCCACGCGGATGTGAGTGCGGGCGTGGCTTGGTCCGCGAGCCAGAGGTGGAAGGAGGAGGCGAAGACGGTGTCGCCTGCGATGAGCGTTTTGGTGGACGGAAGCCAGAACAGCGTTTGGTCGACGGTGTCGCCGGCGAAGGGGTGCAGGAGGTGGATGGGCGTGTGTTCGTTGCCGGGGAGCGTGAAGAGTGTGCTGTTGAAGGGGGTGGGGACTATGGGGTGAGAGGCTATGTTCTGCGGGCCAAAGGCCGTGGACCAGTTTTGTGCCTGGGGTACACGTTAGCCATCAACTTCACACACAATGTGGACATGAAAAGGAGAGGAGATGTACCTGGTACTCAAACTCCGTCTTGATGTGCTCCACAGCCTCTGGAATCGCGTAAAACGGTGTCCCAGGGAATTGTTCTAAAAAGCTCGCGCCGCTGAGATAGTGATCTGGATGGTAGTGCGTGGTGAATGCACCGACGAGCGGCTTATCGGTCGTGTTGCGGACCCAGGAGGCCAGTGTCAGGGCTTGGGGGATGGCGAGGGGAAGGTCGACGATGACTGCTGCTTCAGCACCGATGATCAGAGACGATACCATGTTGAGAGACTGGTCCTTGTTGACGAACGTCTCGACGCGGAGGTGGGGTGTCGTTGTATTTCTGAAGTTGGTGCGCTCGTGAGGGAACGCGACGGCGGCACTGATGCTGGTGGCATACCAGAGCAAAGTTTGTTTCAGCATCTTGGGTGATCAGGTTGAGAATACCAAATCGAGTGGTCGTTGAAGCTGGGCTGTTCAGATTGATGATCTCTCGGTGTGCGACCGCCAAACCTCTTATACAGTGGCATTCTCACCATCTCAACATCGTCTTCCATCTGTCGTGATTACCACGCGAGCTGACAAAGGAAGGGGATTGTTCCGATGAGTAGGCCCGGTTGCTCAAGCTTTTACAAGCACGGTACCTAAAGCTTGAGCCTCAATCTCGCGTGTTGCGCGTAGTCCATCGGAACTGGAATGTACGTTCCATGTCTCGTAGCAATGAGCTTGAATTCAAGTGTTGTCTTCACACCGTAACGTACATGCAGCCGACCACTAAGAAATCCTAGCATGTGAACTTGCATGCACCTATTGCATCTGCACTTAGCCTTTTGATCTTTCCAAGCTCTCTTGCCAATGCTATGCCCTAATTACCATGCTATGTACTACAACCTATCGCCGTAAATCATCATCGAGACATGCATCTGCGCCCACCATAGCCCTGCCCTCCTGCTCCACCCAGCCGAGCACCTGAACCACTCCATCGCGTGCTTGTTGATATCGCACCCTAAAGCTGACAAACTCAGCGGAATTGTTGTGACGGAAAGCCATTGGCACTTGCGCTAGGGCCCCCTGATCTACACACAGTGTGTCAGCGGCCTAGTCGGCCCTTCCTGCAGCCTCGTTGCAAGCTTTTGCTAGGTATCGAGCACAGAGTGTGACAAAGCAAGAAACTTGCGGTTTTATTGATATGGAAGCACAAAAAGAGGACGGTGACTATCGAGTATACCCCTGTGCATATGTGTGATAAAAAAGCAAAGTCGTATTGTCCTGTATACGGAGCAGTGAATCCGAACGCCGTTTCCACGCCACAACGCCAGATGCCCAGAGTGCAAACGAGCGGGTATCCTGCACACCAAGTGGCCAACCCATCAAACACATATAACCAAAAAAAACCACCCTCCCCCTTCCAGCCCTCCTCAGCACACCCCATCCCCTTCCACACTCCCTCCACCCTCACATCACCTCTCCCGCCGCGACCCAGGCACATCGACGTTCGCCCCGTGCGGCGTCCCCAGCACATCCCACCCCATCGGCACCCCATCCATAACCGTCTCGAGCATGTTATTCCACGTGCCCGGCGTCATCCCCGCGTCCATGTCCGCGCCCAACCCCATCTCGCCGCCCATGCTCATCTCGGCCCCCATGCCGCTGAACTCCCAGTCGAAGCCGTTGTCGTACGCGCCGTTGTGGATTGCGTCCGAGGGGTACGCGCTCATGTGCAGATCGTTGTTGTTGCTGCTCATGGCATTGTTTGCGGCGTACAAGGGCGCGAGCGACGCGGTCGAAGCCTGCATGTGAGACTGCAGTTGGGATGGCGTCTGCGAGGGCGTGAAGTGCGGTGAGGCGCGGTAGGGGAGGTGGTGTTCTTGCTGGGCGGGGGAGTACGAGGATTGCGAGGTCGAGCCGCCGCGGGACTGCGAGTTGATGGTGGACGGGCTGGGCTGGTCGCCCGTGAGGTCCATGTCGGTGGTTGTATGCTCGTTGAAGATAAACGCAGTGCCGCCTGTGCTGCGCTGGGGGGAGAAGTCTTGGGATAGGTCTTGGAGGTTGCGGACGGGCATGAATTGGACGGTTTGGGGCGCGGTGTCGATGACGGATGCGCCAAAGAGCGGTGGTGGTTGATGGTTGTCCAGCGGCTGCTGATGGTTGCCCGGGAACTGGGGTGTTGCACTTGTGGAGCTGGGCCTGCCGGCAAACTGGTTGATGGGTGCGTTTTGGTTTTGAGTCTCGCGGATCTCGTAAATTGAATTGCAGCCCACAGGGTCGGTGTTGACGGGTATGACTGAGTTCTTTTTCTCGAGGGGCATGTACGGCCTCTGGATGCCAGCGCCCTCGAGGTCAAGATCCAGCTGAACCAGGAAAGACTCCGTCAGTGGGTTCTTGCGGCGCAGGGCCTGCATCGCCTGGAGGAGGAACTGAAGCGACGAGTTCATCTGCTGGTCGTTGGGCCGTGTCTTGATGTACTGAACAAATACCCTTGCCGCTACATAGACACAGAACGCTATAAACGGGTTCATCTACTCGCATTAGAATTGACCAGACCTGTTTGGTGGGTAGCTTACCGCTGATAGATCCATGTGGCTGATCGTGCGCATGATAGACGCAATCTCTGCGGCTGCAGTCACGCACCGCACTTTGCTCTCGTTGCCAACGCTCGCGGGCAACTGATACTTGTCGGCTTTGAAGATCGATGCTTGATGGAGGCAAATGGTGGAAGTGTGTATGCACATGTTTGTGAAGACCACGTTTGGATCGTCGCGCCCACCTGGCAGGCGCATATGATCAGGCAGGTGGAGAGAAGTCTGGAGCAGAATCTGCTCAAGCTGACGATGACGCGTCCAGAAGGCACCATTGAGATCGCTGTCATTGTCTTCTGCTGTCGGCCGATGTAGGTGCAGGAGGTTACGGCCAAACATTGCTGCCGTCAAGACGATGCCGCCCATTGACTCGAGCTTTGTTGCGCCCATAGGGTTGCAAGCTTGGTCAAGAGAACCAGTGGCCATTGGCTTACTCCTGTCAAACGCATCGTCGCTTGCAGGAAGGTTTGTCAAAACCTGACAGTGTTAGTGAAACGATTTCTTCTGCTAGAAACTCGACCTACGTCTCGTTCATCGATGGTCATGGGCCAGCCTGTCCCAATACTGGCGTAGCGGTCGACCGCAAAGCACATCCAGAACGTCCGTCGCCGCTCTTCTCTCTCAGTCCAGTCTTTAGGCGGCGGCAGGCACTGCTTGACATCCAATCCAGCTCCGTCCAGGCGGTGCAGCTGCATCATCAGAGCCAGCCGGCTCGCGCGGCCAGAAGACAGCCATGCTCTCGGGAAGTACAGATTCTTAAACTCGTAGCTGCCCAGTAGCGTCCACGCCTGACAGTGCGCAACTGTGATGGTCGACTCTCCGTGACCTCGCATCTCGTCAAGCTGAGCGTACTTCCGAGCGCGGTGGTAGAAGTGCTCCTGCAGCTCAAGATATTTGTCCGTCACAGAAGCCGCCATTGTCCACATGCTGTATCGCAGACATACTGGTGGTCGCATGTGAGGGGCAAGATTTAGCGCTGCCATGAACCGTGGTCGATGGATGACTGGCATCGAGGGGTGCATCTTTGCAAAGTAGATCTCATATCTGTATGTCGTCAGGTCATCGCTCGCTCGCTTCTACGGCTGAACTCACAGCTCGTCCATGACATCTTGAGGCGGCAGTGGCTCCTCCAGACCTAGACCAATCAATTCCCATTGAAAGTCGTTATCGCCGGGGACTGCAGCGTCATTTCGGTTTGCGGGTACCGACGCAGTCCTCGAGTCCAGGAGATTCGAGGATTGTGTCCGTGTCGAAGATGCCCCTTGTTGTATGGTATTTGCGACATAAGCGGCGGTCGAGTCTTGTCGAGTTGTGTCCTTGGTCGAGTCGGTCGAGTCCTGGCTCTTGAGCAGTGTTTCGACTTGTTCTGAGAAAGAGTCAGCACAGTTCGATGGTGCATAGCATCGGCTTACGCAGTCGCTGTTCTAGCAGCTTCACATAACCTCTCTTTGGTCCACTCTTCTTGCGCACTTCGTCGTACGCGCAGTCATGCGATAAGCGTTTGCATGTTGCGCAGGTCGGCCGAGCGCCGTCGCATCGCAGTTTCCTCTTGCGACACAAGACACACGCGATCCTCTTCTGTTTGGCCGCGTTGTCGTTGACCGCATCTTGGCTGTTGGCTTGAGTCGGCGATTGTTCGTCACAGTTGGCGTCTGGAGCTTGCTGGGTCAGATCGTTGAAGTAGGATTCTTCCGGCGACTCGGAATCCCGCGCAGGCATCGTTGCGCCTTCGTTATCCGTGTGGGTACCTAAAGAAGTCGCGGTGTTCGTGTGCGGGTGCCCCGCGTAAGCAATGCAGGTCAAAGGATCTTCGACCGGTGCCGAGAAGCTGGAGGTAATCAGACAGCTACCGAGCGCGTAAAGATGGTGTACGAGGTAAGCCTGGGTCGAGCAGGATGGACTACGAGGGCTGACGCTGGGGTAACCCGTTCACTACAGAGCAATCAGGCATCACTATTCTTGAGAGGGTACGATGTTGTTGCAAGCTGAGACGAGGGTTCAGAGAAGTGTTGCGAGTGTAAGCGGACAGTCAAGAGGTCATTGTCAAGGCTCAGGGTGCACTGTTGGCGTGGTTCATCTGCAGCTGCATCCACCAGGCGTCCACTTTGGCGCGTGTCATCGAAGCCATCCTGGACAAATAATCGCGGACCCGCGACACCGAGCGATCGGAGGCCCCACAACGGCGCTGAGGCCGCATTTGAATAATGACAGGCCTCTACTGTCGGTGTATACTAAACAGCTATTCGGCTCAATCAGAAGCACATACAGCTGTTCACAGCATCTTGTTCGTTCACCTTAACGCCGACCTCCGACGTTGGGGCGGGGATTAGCGCCGATGCTGGAAATAGCTAGCCATGCGACGATGGACAGGGGTCCTTTGTCGCTCAATCGCGCTCATAACCACATATGAAGAGGCCAGATATTGATTGTACAGGTGGAAGTTCTCGAGGGAATTGTATTAAGACTTTAAGTAGTCGGTGTCGCAGGGAGTTCAGTGTGACATTTGACTCGAAGATGTCATTGCTTCATCGGCATTGCACCACGAAGCTTGTCTTCTGATGCATCACCATTGGCGACGGTCTCGTATTCAGCAGACGGCACGCCAGGCCACCACAATATAGACTAAAGAAAGTGTTCCAAACATCTCAATCAAGTTCGTATCATGTGATATGATGCTGCCGTCTCAAATCAGCCATGTGTTTAGGCGCATCTCAAAACGGACTCCTGCTTTGGCACTAAAATATGCCTGATCTTGAAAGACATTGATAATGTTTGGTATATTCAGGGGCAGCTGATGATGCAGCCATGTGATATATAGTACAGGTTCGACGGACAGGTAGTAATACACAGCGCGCACGGCTGGCTTATCTCGGCTTGCGCTTGCCCTGGTTGCGTGGTCGGTCCTGGACCAAGAATGTGTGCTTGTTCCTCTTGGCTCGTGTCTTAAAGCCACCCTTGGCCGGAGTGCCCCAAGGACTGACTGGGTGCACGTTACCCTTCGATTTACCTCGACCACCACCGTGAGGGTGATCAGCTGAGTGGGGTTAGTCTTTGAGATTTCAGAGAGTGACAGGTACTGACCTGCGTTCATGGCAAGACCACGGACTTCTGGTCGCTTTCCGAGCCATCGAGCGCGTCCGGCTTTCCCGAGCTGTTCGAAATGCTTCTGGATGTTGCTAGCTACACCAATTGTGCAGCATGCTTGCGGGTCGACTTTGCGGATCTCGCCACTCTGTAGGCGGATAATCACACTCTTAATGTCAACACCCTTGGCCTTCTCCACTTCCTCCTTGTTCACAATAATGGCGTAGGTGCCTGCACTACGACAGAATACACCTCCACCCTTGGCCTTGGACCCAACATTGAACACCTGCGAGCCGAGGGGCACCATGTGGATAGGCAAGCAGTTTCCCCGCGAAGCTGTCTTCGCAGCGAGCATACCAGGATCGATGACTCCACCCATGCTAGCAATCAGGTCCTTGGGGACACCGGTCCTATAGCTCTCAACCTCGTCTCCCGCGCGCATGCCGTCTGCAGCAACCACATATGATTTTTCGCCCGTCTCGACTCGTGTGAGAAGGGCCAAATGTGCGCTTCGGTTGGGATCGTATTCTATCCGGTCTACGATGTGCTTGCCAGGCAGGTACCGCTTGTAGTCGACGATGCGAATGCGCCTCTTGTGTCCTCCGCCCCTGTGTCGCACTGTGACTCGTCCGGTGTTGTTCCTTCCTCCCAGATGCTGTCCCTTGCGTGCGATGGTGAGCTTGAGAAACGGCCGCCCCTTCCACAGATGGTCGTTCACGGCACGCTTGAGATGACGTAGACCGGGCGTGCGAGGCTTGTATGTGCGCAGTGGTGTGAATTTATCCTTCCGGGGGCCCTCGGTGGTGAGCACACTGCCATCAGCAGATGCAGTGGGCGCATAGGCCGGCTTGATGAGCTGCTCGAAGCCCTGCGAGTAGCTGCGGGCGCTCAGCAGCGACTTGCCCAAGCGCGAGGGCTGGAATCGACATATCCGGGGCTGCAGCATTATGTCGAGATGTGCCCGGAGGCGTGACGATGGGCGCGGCGGTGCAATGGGCTGCAATGGCCGGCGGCGATGGCGTGTCGTTGGAGGAGATGGTGGAAAGAAAATCAGGCTGCGCCGGATGCAGCCTAGCGCCTTAGTGGCTAAATGGAAGGCACGTTGCTGGGCCAGTCGCCGCTTCCTGGTCGCTCCCTCTCGAAACTGCCCTTCACCAGCATCCTGGTGCACCTGCAATCGCGCTGCAACTTCTTCCACACTGCTTCGCGACCTTCTCTCGCCCTCTCCAGCTCGCTCTGCTCAGCACCCCGCATCTATTACGCGTGAGTTTTGGGCCTTTTGCAGGTAAGACACTTTCCTACGCGCTCTGGCGTTCGGGTGGGTCCCGCACTGGGCACGCCAGCCTCAGAGTTCACGTCGCCCGCGCGTTGTTGGCGCAAAATCGAACACGTGACTTACCGCACACCAAAACAAACCAGCGGCTACCTCTGCTTCCATCAACACAAACCTTGGTGCAGCCCCGACTCGATCTCACCATCCTCCCCCGCACCGCACTCCACACCTGTGCAGATTGGAGCTGGACTTCTCGCGTCTCTGTCCTCCTCCCTGGCGCTGCCATCCAAGGGTTCGTCGCACTCAATTCCACCCGTCACATCATCGCTGCCGCCCGCCATATACCGTGCTTGGCCTGCCAGTGCTTGCAAACACCGGCCTGGAGTGTGTTCAGCAGACTCTGTGACACGTCTCTCCGCGTATCTGGTGCTCCTGCAGTACTGTCAGCCTTCACCGTCGACGCGTCTCCTGCATGCTCTTGCTGTCGACTCCATGCTAATGCCTCCAAATAGTGCATCACAACACGACCTCTACTCCACATCTCACCCTACGACATACCCAGTCTTCCTCGATACCACTCTAGCCTTGATCAGCATATCTAGTATTGCTCGCAATGCCTACCGTACGTTGCCCTCGACCTTCACCTCCATGTTTCGTCCCAAAACGTCATAGCGGGGACCCACGAACCACGCACGACCCACGCGTCACGGCTTACTAACACGTTCCATCAGGTCAGAGCAACACGACAGCGTGCTGTCACGAACGAGAACGATGAAAACGCCGGTCCTACGCGTATGACGCGTGCTAAGGCTGCCGGCCTGAGCGCGACTGAACACGCTGGTGACGTGCCTAAGAAGACCCTGGCCACCAAGAAGTCCACTGCCACACTGAATGGAGCTGCAAGGACACGAACAACGCGTGCCGCCCTCGGCGATGTCAGCAACACCATCAAGGTTGAGGGTCTCGCTGCCGGCGTGAAGGATGGCAAGAAGCCTGCCGCCGCCAAGGGTGCTGTCGCCAAGGCTGCACGTCCCACTGGTGTTCAGAAGGCATCTCAGGCCGAGAAGGCGCGTCCTGCCCTGGCTTCTAAGCCGCCCAATAAGCGCATTGCCCCTGCCGATGCCAACAAGCCCGCCGGAAAGAAGCTGAAGCCACCCCCAGTGGTGGTGGAGCAGGACACAGAAGAGGAGGAGGAGAATGTTGTACCAAAGGAAGAGGAGAAGCCCACCAAGTCGAAGAAGGAGGTCGCTGCTGCCAAGGTCGAGGTTGTCGAGGAGGAGCTCAAGACTAAGCGCGAGGAGATCGTCGAGGTCTTCGAGGAGGAAGTCGTTGACCTGGACAAGGAAGATGTCGACGACCCATTGATGGTCTCGGAGTACGTCGTCGAAATCTTCGAGTACCTGAAAGAGCTCGAGATTGCTACCATGGCAAACCCCGACTACATGGACAGCCAAAGCGAGCTTGAGTGGAAGATGCGTGGTATTCTGGTCGACTGGTTGCTCGAGGTCCACACTCGTTTCCGTCTCCTGCCTGAGACTCTCTTCCTTGCCGTCAACATCATCGACCGCTTCCTGTCCAGCAAGATTGTTCAGCTCGACCGCCTGCAGCTGGTTGGTGTCACCGCCATGTTCATCGCCTCCAAGTACGAGGAGGTCCTCTCGCCCCACGTTCAGAACTTCCGCCACGTTGCCGACGACGGCTTCACTGAGGAGGAGATTCTCAGTGCCGAACGCTTCGTCCTCTCCGCTTTGAACTACGATTTGAGCTACCCCAACCCCATGAACTTCCTCCGCAGGATTTCCAAGGCCGATAACTACGACATCCAGACCCGTACCCTCGGCAAGTACTTGCTCGAGATTGGTTGCCTTGACCATCGCTTCCTTGCCCACCCTCCCAGCCAGGTTGCTGCCGCCGCCATGTACCTTGCCCGCCTGGTACTTGAGCGTGGGCCTTGGGACGCTACTCTCGTACATTACTCTGGCTACAGTGAGGAGGAGATCCAGCCTGTCCTGCACCTCATGATCGACTACCTGTCCGGTCCTGTTCTCCACGAGGCATTCTTCAAGAAGTACGCCAGCAAGAAGTTCCTGAAGGGTAAGTCATGTTTCCGCAGTCTTGTTATAACACCTTTGCTAATTCTCCGCAGCATCCATTGTCCTTCGCAAGTGGGCCAAGGAATACGTTGTCGAATATGGTAACGTCCTGCAAGAAGAGTCCTCGCAGCCCCGTAGCAAGCGCTAAGAGATTTTTTCTTAACAGGCAAACCTGGTCGTGTTCCCAGCATCCACAGCTTCTATCCATCCTACGGTCTTGACGGTTTTTACCTTCTCGATGGCTACAGATGATGGCAGGATGGGAAGGTCACACCGGCAAGCCACTTGCACTCGACTACTTCTTCATGTTTGCATCTCGGTCTTCAGGACCTACCATGTTTCGATCGGCGTTAATAAAAGGCGATGTTGGTTATTCCACCATCTGTTCTTGGCTTCTTATTGCAGCGGAGTCCCGGCGTCATTTCATTGCGGCGGCGTTCTCGATTTCAGCACTTTTATCATCATTTCTCTGATAGCGACTCTGGATACTCGCTCATAGCACTAGCGACTGGTATACCATGATGGTGACATACGAAAGCTATTGCTTGGTGGATACGTGCGGCGTGTGGGTACATTGGCAGAGGCAACATGAGATATCACACGCGGCTGTATGATTAGCGCTTTGCGTCGCAGGCGCAATTGATGTTTTTAAAGTTCAAATCCGTTCCCAGACGTGCATTGTCATCTTTTCGGATACGTGATGCTCGTGATTTGAGCTTTCCGACGAAACCAGCCTCAGCCTTGTAGTCGCGTCGCGCTTCACGCTTCACGCTTCACGCGCCGATCGGTGATACGTCATGCACGATCGCGTCATTTAGTCGCGGTCCCACGATCGGGTCGCGAACACGGACGCGACTCGAACACAGGGCTTGCTGATGCATCACATATCGCCCAGCCTCCAGCCTCCCAATCCGCTGATCGATCCATCGTGCCCAGTCCTTGACCTCGGCAACATCAACCCCAGCGCTAGCCGCATCGGTGCACGATATCGACCACACCCCATCGCAACACCCGTCTAGCCACCATCCCATCACCAGCTCTCCTCCCAGATCCCGAGCTCTCGCAACAAAAACAGAAAGAGCAGGAACAGCAGTCTCCTCGGTTATGTAAACCCGCCCGCACAGCATGCAGGAAACCGATCTTCACTACCCGCCCGAGGCGTGTCCGTTCTGTGGCATTGCGGCGGCGTATCCGATGCGCGACACGGGGCTGTGGCGGAAGGAGGAGGAGGTGGCGGATGCGGTGCCCGGGGAGGAGGAGTGTGGGGTGGAGAAGACGAGTCCGAGTAGCTTTTTGGTGATGCGGACGAGGGACGTTGTGGCGTTTTTGGATATTCTGCCGATGACTGGTGGTGAGTGTTTCGTTTTCTGTTGCATGCGGATGATTCGTGTGGGTTGGCTGAAGTGAGTGCGTGATGGAAGGCTGAGGGTATTCTTGGAAGTCGTGTCTATCACTTGTGGTCGTGAGGCTTAATGCAACTCGCGGGGGTCTGCTGCACAAGGCGTAGTGCGTGTAACGGTGTTGCAGACCGGTGTGCTGACATACGGGGTGTAGGACATTTGCTGGTCGCAACACGGAATCACAGGGTCAAAGTCGCAGACATGGAGGCGCAGGAAAGTCGAGAAATCGGTGAGCCACACCGGTCCAGCGTATGTGGGGTATAAGCTAATTGGCAGGCTTCTGGCTACCGTTACTCGCGAGGACTGTGGCCAAGGTTACAGGTGTGACTGATTACAACATTGTACAGAACAATGGAGCGCGAGCCGCGCAGGTGGTTCCACATGTACATTTCCACATAATACCTCGACCAGCGACGAAGCCGGAGATCAAGAGCAGGAGTTGGACGATGTTTGGGAGAGGGCAACGCGATGACCTGGATGACGAGGAAGGCGCACAGATGGCGAGCGAGATGAGGAAGGTGTTGAGGCAGGAGATTGAGAAGTTGGGTAAGAGCAGTCCAAGATTGTAAATGTTTTGCAGCTATATCCCTGAGCAATCTGCTATAAATATGACAAGGCGTGAAGATGCGGCGCAAGGTATAACTGTATGCTTGAAGCAGGCTTCGCGCCAATGAGCTCGAGGTCCTGCGCCAGCCCAAAAGAGTTGCAATCTGCATGTCAGAGCGATGCAGCCCAACTAGACATAGTAAGCAATCAAATGCATTCTACCATTGGAAGATAACAGGATTGGCTGCTAATTTCGTTGAGAGGCAACAGTAAACGCCATGGATGATGCAGTCTCACCGTATTCGTTTCAGCCTTGCGGGCGGGTATGTGTATTTAAGACCATGGGATACAGCCCACTCAGTAGAGTCTTCTTCGGTCGTACGTTTCTCTCCAAGCTCATTACCTAGCCTGGAACCAGGCTATCCAATCCTCATTACGACTATGGCTACCCAGGCCGCTGTCCCTCTCCCGGACTATACCTTTCAGAGTTCCGACGAGGCTGAAATGATGTCTCTAACGTCGCCAGAATGGATCTTAACGCCTCTAGAGAGTGACACTGTCGAGCCACCATTCGTACCTATCAATATGAACCTACAGTATGCCAACGAAGCTGAGAGTGTCACTCTGGCCCCAACACCGCCACCAGAACAGCACCCGATGCTCGACCGGGTGGATTCGATCAAATCTGTGCCTCCACGATCTACTATCAAGCTGGTTTT
Organism: Boeremia exigua; assembly: GCF_020726555.1. Lineage (NCBI taxonomy): Eukaryota > Fungi > Ascomycota > Dothideomycetes > Pleosporales > Didymellaceae > Boeremia > Boeremia exigua. Next base: position 1,522,070 of record NW_025763529.1, on the reverse strand, counting down.
CTCCGTCTGGCTAGTCGAAATCACATGCACTTTCATCTCACTTGGAGTCCTCACGGCTGTTGCTTCTATTCTTGGAGTCAACAACGGTCGCCCTAATCCGGAATGGAGCGGCGGCATTACACTCAACACGATCGTCTCTTTTGGCTCAATGTTCTTCCGCATCAGTTTGATGGTACCTGTTGCCAGCTGCATCAGCCAATTGACATGGATTTGGTTCGCTCAAGCTCGGAGGCCGCTTCTCGATGTGGTTCGATTCGACCATGCAAGCCGGAGCATAAGTGGCAGCTTGAGTCTCATTTACACCCACCACTTCATGTAGGTATATCTGCAGCTAATTAATCAGGGCTTAGTCTAATACTGTATCAGGACTGTTGCTTTCATTGGCGCCATTATCACTGTAGCCGGTCTTGGAATTGGCCCTTTCCTCCAGCAAACCTTGGTCTTCTATAGTTCATCTGTACTAGACACAAGTGTTACATCTTATACATCATCTGAGGTCCATATAACTTTGTATGCTGGTCTGGCGGAAGAACGGCTTACTTATTACATATATGCTGCAGTAAACAATGGTTATATATCACTCGGATCCCTAACATCTCCAAAGCCGACCTTCTCATGTCCGTCTGGTAACTGTACTTGGGAAATATTTCCTACACTAGCCATGTGTTTAAGATGCAGGGATGCTCCTGAAGTATCCCGCCTGTATTGCACAGACTACGAAATCAGTAAAGGAATCAGTCTACCGAAATGCAGCATTGTTGCAAAGGGTGAGCAAGAAGACCTGGGCTATTTCAGTCTCTCCAAGCAGCTGGATGTCGAAAACCGCTCTCGAGGTCAATATCGTCCTTCGTTCCACATGGCTGCAGAACTGCGACCCTCCTACTTGTTCACGGCGTCCATAGGAATAAACTGGACTCGGGCTAATGATCTTTCTTTCAATCATGGGTTTTCTTATATCTCACCCAACAGTACTTTGGAGTCAAAGCAGTGCGAGATTTATAACTGCATCCACGTCATCAAGGCCGAGGTGAAGAATGGCGTGTATAGTGAGAGCATAGTCGAGGAAATAATTGTTCCAGCCGCGAGTGAGGATAATGACTACAACCAAACGTGGGCGTATACTCAAAGCAATGGGACCACGGTCAATCTGACTATCGAAACAATCCGACAAGTAGGCATAATAGCAGAGCTATTACACCCTTTCCCGAACAGCATGATCGTCACCGCAAACGGGGAGACCATATATGGAAACGTCACCGCGGTGAATAGAGAAGTCCTCTGGGGACCCAGAATTCTGCAACAGATATACATGGCTTCGAATGTCACAGAAACCATTGTCTCTGTCGTACAAAACGTCAACATCGCACTACGTACTTTCCGCACCTTACAAGCCCGGATCTCCGACTCCAATTTGCCGCCAGATTTCATCTCAGAACGACATCGAGTGGCTGGCTCCGTGTGGAGAGACACGATCCATGTCAGAGTTCGCTGGATATGGCTCGCATTGCCCGCTAGCCTTCTAGTTCTTACGATAATACTCTTGATAGCCACGATCTGCCTCTCGAGGGCCGAGAAAGTGGGCATCTGGAAGGATAGCTCACTTGCCCTGTTACTGTTCAGTCGCTGGAACGATCAGGAAAAGCCATCAATGGGAGTTGCACAGACCCAAGAGGATATTCGGGAAGCGGTGAAAGGCATGCGAGCTCAGTTAGCCAAGGATGTTGATGTGCATGGGAGCGATTTGAAGGGGACCATGTTGATCGAGCGGATTCCAAAATCGCGCAAATGATGGTCTGAATCTGTGGTTGGGAAGTGGTGTTGAGAAGACAAGTCATGATGTACTTTTTCCCATTGAACCTGCAACACAATCTGTTATTTCGCGCCCCATCAGCAGGCAAAGATACTTGTCGACTACCAATTCTGAATCTCATTGTGTACCTAGAAGCTGTCTTCACAGTATACTCCAGAAACATTTGCCCTCTGACTTCTTCCGAGAGGTCAGCTTAAGCAACATGTGAAGGTACAATATGCTTCACCAGAAACGCACCGTTCCACCTACACTAGCATCACAGAGCCCCTCCCCACCCCCAACCTGGCCTCCCAGCCAGCTCTAGACTCCAGAGAACCCCATAGAAAATAGTGAGCATAAAATCGTCACTTTGAGCCTCAGCTCGGCCATGCACAAACCCGTCGGAAACCCATATTGATATCGCTGTCTGGGCGGAGCAGTGAGTCCCAAACAGCAATTTGCACGTGCAAATCAAGCATAAACCCCAAGCGTGAAACCCAAGCATAAATCCCAAATCCGGGGACCAAGAGACCGGAAACGTGAAGAGAGAAGTGCGAAGAGAGAGGGAAGAAGCAAGAAGAAACATATCCCAAAGGCTCACAACTTACAACTTATGATCACTACCGCCAACCACTACCTAATTGACATGTAACTGACATCCACGAACAATATCATGATCATATCTAATTCAAGAACCAAAACTCTCGACTCTCGACTCAGTAACCAAGACTCGAAAGCTTCGCGCACACACCGAGAAAACGTGCAGAGTCCCCCACAGTCCTCAAGAGCGCAGCAACAGTGAACTGGAAAAGCACTGGGTCTGTGAGTGTTACGGACTCGAGCGCCAGAACGCAGGGAAAAAAAGGGGCGATGGAGATAGGGAATGAGCCACGCGTGCAGCAGAACACCTGAACGACGGGAACAGCAAGTGTATACACGCACAGCAAGCCCCTTAGGCGAAGAAGGAGAATCCGAGTCATTCAATGTTTAATCATCAGCGCGTCAAGTTCTCCTATGCAGTCGCCCCGTCTTATATCCATGCCCTGCGTATCATACACCACCCCACCCCCCCGTTAAACATTTACCTCCAGCCTAATACTCAAAGTCATCATCAGCACTAGGCCCCTTACTCTTCCCCACACTCTCCTGCCTCTGATACATCTCCGCAATCGCCCTGGCCGTCGTCGCCTGATCCGGCTTCTTATCCTCCCTCTCCTTGACGAAGCGCGGAAACCTCAGACTCACGCCTTTCCCGCCGCCGGAGACCTCTGCCGCGGCTGCCCGGTAGCGGGGTGACAGTGTGAGGTCGGCGGTTTTCACCTCCCACACGAAGCGCGGCTCGAACCACACGTCGGGCTGGTCTTTGTTGCCGGGGCTGTGGGTGTAGAAGGGCTTGGGGCGGTCGATGACGATGGCAGAGAGTTGGGTGTGGAGGCTCTCGAGCAGAGCTTCCGAGAAGCCGGTGCCGATGTTGCAGACGGATTCGTATTTTTCGGTAGACGGGTTGTAGCAGGCTAGCAGGAAGGCGCCGTACCAGCTTGTGCGCTTGCCTTTGCCGTAGTAGGCACCGAGGACGACGAGGTCGAGGGAGTCGCCCACGCCCGCGAGGTAGTCCTTTTTGACTTTGAGCCAGTTCTGCGAGCGTTTGGAGGGCTCGTAGTATGACTCTGGGCCGTCCAGCATCTTGACCATGAGGCCTTCGCAGCCTTCCTTGACGGAATCTTCGAGCAGTGTCTGGATGGCGTCGAGCTCGTTGGTGTTGCCGAACTTCGCAAGTGCGAATTCGCCTTCGACGGGGATGAACGCGCTGTTGAGGGCTTCTCGACGTTCGCGGAAGGACTTCGTCACGAGGGCCTGAGAGTGTTAGCAGAAATATTTGATAGGGATTAGCAAGAGACATACCTCGCCGTTCAGGTACAGGATGTCGAAGGCAAAGACGCAGACCTTGACTGTCACATCCTCGACCTTGACATCCTTCCTCTTCCTTGTCATAAGCTGCTGGAAGGGCAAGACTTTCTTCTCCACCACGTCCCAGGCCACGGTCTCGCAGTCGAGAACAAAGCTCTTCGTCCCCTCCTTGACCCATGAGGGCAGCTTCGCAAGGATATCTGGGTATTTCTTCGACAAATCTTCAGAGTTTCGAGAGAAGATGTTGGACACACCGCGGTCACTCTTGCCAGGCATAGGAGCTGCCGTCGCCATGTCTATCGTCGTGTCGTGTGCAACAAAATGGATCTGCGCTCGCTCGCCGTCATACTTGTACTCGCATGTGAAATCCTTGCCTTCGAAACGGTCGAGTACTTCAGTAATTGACTTTGTCGGCTTCGCAAGCATAGGCTTCAGCGGCACACCAGGTTGCAGGTTGCAATTCTCGCGCAGCTTTGATAACCCGTGTTCAAGCATAGCAGGAACAATAACCTCGTAGCTGGGAAGCTCGCTGTTTGTATGTTAGTATAACCACTGGGTACGAACAATCACTATGCGTACCTGTAGACAGTCTTCAGCGTGGCCTCGGCTTCAGCCAAGTCTGCTGTAGACGGCGTCTTCCCACTCTGTGACATCTCGTGAAACTTCACTGCTTGTGCAAGCGAAACCACAACACTTCTCTCCGCGAGCCCTAAGCGGAGCTTGCCTTCAAGTGTTCGAACAATGAACTTGGCCTCACTTGCACCGCCCTTGTTCTCTTCTATGTCGACGTGCTTCCCAGCGTTGTGGGCATCGGCGGACGACAACAATTTCTTGATGCCGTCGACCTTTCGCCCTTGAGCGCCCTGCCCTTCGGTGGTAGTCGCAATAGCCATCAAACCTTTGTGAACACCTGCGACAGTCAGAGGCTTTGGCTTGAACATAGTAGGCTGCTTCGATCGACTCTTTGCTGCCACCAGTCCAAGGTCTCCGATTTCCTGTTGGTCGCTCTTGATGTGTTGCAGAGTCCGCCCAGTACTCTCTGAAATAGCCTTCATGATCAGAGACTCGCCAATACCAAGTTCGATGCCAGCATAATCTGCAGCGAGTTTGTTGATCATGAGCATGACTGTCGGTAGGAGGTCTGAGGGTGTCAGACGCATCACTTGACGCAGGAAAAGTGAACAGTGGGCCATAATCTCAAGTCGCTTTGTCGTCATCTCAATCTTGGAAAACGTTGTGCAGAGCGCAGCGTAAGGCACTGGCTCACCAGGCTTCCAATCCGGGTACAGATCGTTCGTCTTTGAGGTAAGTGTACTTTGGACTTGCTTGCGAGCCTTGACTTTGACCTCCTCGGGTTCTTCACCTGAGCTTAGCAGGTCTTCGTCCTCTTTTTCCTCAGACACGGCGTCGTCCTCCGCAACTGGTGTTGGCGATTTTTGTGTCTCCTTCTTGCCTTTTGTAGCTTTCTTTGGCTTGGGAGCCTCGTCCCCTTCGTCTACTTCGTCCTCCGCCTCCTTCGTTGTGGCAGCCGCCTTCTTCGGCGACGCAGCGGGTTTGTCAACTTTCTTCGCCGCTGGCTTAGCCTTCTTCGCCTCAGTCTCTTTTGCCGGTTTCCGTCGCTGTCGCTTAGTAGGGGGCTCGTCTTCTGAGTCTTCCTCTTCCTCTTTGACCTGTCTCTTCTTGCCAGCCTCAGCAGACGCACTGTCGACTTCCATTGCCTCGCCACTTGTGTCGGCCTCAATCTTCACGCTCGCCTCTGCTGTTCCATTGGGCTCGGATTTGACGTCTGCCGGCGACGATTCGGGCTCTTCTTTTGGTTCGGCATCTTTCTTTTCGGGTTTGGTCTTGGTGGAGAAGGCCAGCTTCGACTGCTGTTTCGCTGGTGCGCCGTTCTTGCCAAAGAACTTTCTGTAGCACACATATTAGCACCAATATTTACAAACGAATGCAATCCTAGCTTCATCGCACCCAAGTGTAGTCTGAGAGGGCTTGACATACCCCAGAGTAGCCTGCTTAGGAGCCATGGTCGCTGCACTACAGAGCTGCGAGCTCTCACGCTGGTGGCGGCGAATAGTTGCTGAGGAGAGCAATTGCAGTCGAATTGGCCGCAGTGTGCGACAAGCCAGGCGAAGTGGAAGTATTGTGCAGCTCAGAGCGCTGTGAACGGGCATGCTCTGTTTTACAGTACGCCCAAGATTAGGCTGCGACACGAGGAAAGGCGCGTCGGACGCGACTGCCTCGCGCGCTCGGAACGTGCGCAGGCAGCGCGGAAAGTGCTGACATCACTCCGAGGCACGCATCACCATCTCAGCTGCTGCACTTGCACGACACAGCAGCCCTACCTAATAACCTCTGCACATCTTGAGCACCTGGAACCGCCGTAATCCTGGCTCAATATTTCTGGAAACCCACTCCCCCCTCGACACCCTCCCCGCCCCCGCCCACCATGTCGCAACCCTCGCCAGCGCCAGGCCTCACGCCACAATTCTGCTTCAACCAAACCGCCCTGCGAGGTCAGCCACCCCACCGCTCTCCAAGCCGCTCACTAACTAATCCAAGCCCACTGACAGACTTCCTCCGGATCTCGCGCTCCACGATCGACGACTCGATCACCCAGAACCTAAACGCCCTGCTCACGCCGGCCCAACGCGGCTTCGATCCCGCCTCGACGTCGACACGCCAGCTGGGTGCACCTGCGCGCTCGCTCACGCCCGCGCACTGCGACGAGTTCAAGACCCGCGTGCTGTTCCCCAGCTGGGCGGTGCGGTCAGATGTGCTGGACTACTGCGCGGGTGTCGCCACCAGCCCGGACCCCGACGACCCGGACAGCGTGCTGAGGCAGATTGAGGACTCGAAGGCGCGCGAGAGGGTGGTTGATGAGCGGCTCGATCCGTACTCTGCGCGCTACTTTCCGCAGGAGGCGCGGACGGAGAGTCTGGCGATGCTGATGCGGAATGAGAGGGCGGTGGAGAAGATTATTCGGATGAGGACGTGGGGATTGATTGCGGAGAGGTGTGGGAGTGAGAGTGCTGATGCGGATAAGGCGTTTGAGCAGTGGCGGAAGCAGCAGTGATTACGGCGCTGAGGCAATGACTGACATGATTGCGAGGTCGCGGCGTGAATGGCTGTCATAAGGTTGAGCACAAGCATGCTGGCGTTGCGGGAGCATAGCGTTTGACTTGTGTTGACATTTTTCTTGTAAATATATATAAACATACTCAACTCTGAACATCTGAGCACGCGTTCATCGCTCACTCGTGATGCTGGACACATGCTGTAGCAGCGTGGTTGGACAAGCAAAGGCTCCGTCCTGAGCGCAGAGCGACAAACCGACAGCATGAAACGCTGTGACAGCGTTAAGCTCATGAAGACCATGCTTGGAGCGCGCCGAGAACAAATACACTATCGCAACGCGTTGGAGAACTCCGTGACTCCAACCCTCCGCCTCAACACACCAAAAAACCCCTCACCCATCAAAACCATCCTCAAGCGCAGCACACGTGCCACTCCCAATGATAGCCAGCGCACACTGCGCCTCTATACCTCCAGCAGCACCTACTGCCAACCCAAAAACCTCTTCTCCAAACAAAAGTATGTCCCACACCATCCCACAACCAGCATCCATCTTTTCACGGACAGCCGCTTGGTAGGAAGACGGTCGGATTCGCTCTACGGGGCCGGGAACGGAGGACTGCCCACAGAGAAGTGAGAGTAGCCCTCAGCAAGCCGCTTGCGCGGAGCCACGGTATAAGTAACTTAGGAAGTTACCTACTGATGTAGGAGGAAGGAGAGAGGGGGACGGGGGACGGCGGCGTTTTATGCTGGTGCGCACGGGCCGGGCTTGGCGGAAGTTTTTTGGGAGGGAAATTTTTGGGTGGGGCGAACAAGCTCAGCGGAGTGGTTGGGTGAGGTACACGACGGGTTTGATGGGAGGGCACAATGGGGCTGGTGGGGTGGCTCTGGGTAGGGGTATGTGTGTTGCCATTCGTCGCGTTCAGTTTGCAGCATTGAGGTACTTGTAGGCATTTAGACATTCTCGCGACATGCTACATCCCATCATATCATTCACGGTATAGAAAGTGGAAACATTGTTGACGGGTTCACATATGCCATTTAAAGCTACATTACTCCGTCATTCATCCTCGAGATCGTGATTCCGTAGATCGTTACCGCAGCAGCTGTCCCAAACGGCCAGCCCGCCGCAGCGTGATATGACGAACCCAACAACCCAGACGACAACGCTCTAGTACAGGCGCTTGGGGGGGCTCATGGTGGCCTTGATGGTCAGGGAGCCCACGTTCTGCCAGCCCTTCTTCAGGAGGGAGACGAGGTAGTTGATGGCCAACATGATGTTACCGATCAGCTCATCCTCGGTCATGCCGACGTTGCCGACAGCGACACCCATGCAGAGAACCTTCTTCAGCTGGAACTTGATGGTGGACTTGACCTCGGTCATCTTGTTGGCGAGGTCCTCAGCGTGGGAGACGGGTGTGGGGAACTTTCCGGCCTTGGACAGACCGGGACCCAAGAGACGGGGAATCTGCTTGATCAAGGCGTCGGAAGCCATGAAAGCATCGTACTTGCGTGCGAGCTTCTTGATGAGCTTCTTGTTCTTGTTCAGCTTCTTCAAGTCCTCGGTGGACATGGCATCGACGCCGTGGTGCTTGGCACGATCGATATCGTGCTGGTCACCGAGAACGCAGATGGCCATACCTGGGTCTGTCAGTCGCTGCTCCTCGTAGTCGATGCGCGCAACTTACGGGGACGGGGAACGGTGGGGAGCTTGACGGTTCCAGAGAAACGCTTGTCACGCTGGGGGTCGTAGTTCTTGAGGCCGATCTGGAGCTCGACGGTCTCGACGAAGTTCCTCTTCTTGGTCTCGTTGGAGTACTCGAGGAGCTGCTGGACGTTCGTGCGAACGCCGGCGACAGAGATTTTCGACATGTTGGCTGATTGTCTCCCAAGGGAATGTTCCTTTGGTGGCTCTGGCGATGGTGGTTGAAGAAGAAGAGGCGGGCGGCGGTAGCGGCGAAATGCAAAGTGCACGAAATTCGCCTAACGCGCGCTAGGCTGTAGCTAGCCGCTGATTGGCTTGCCGCCGCAATGCCGACAGCAACAAGGCGACATAAAAACTGCGGGTTGTAGTCGCATCTTGCTCATCGCATTCGCAAGAGACGCGCGAATTAATACCTGTCAATAGTCCTAAAAATCCTCGTGGATCACCACCATTCAAGTCAAGACTGATGAAGCATGTCATATATTGCTCCAGCTAACCGTAGCTGTCCAAATATTATACATATAGCTTTTGTCCCCCATAATACGAACCAAAATACCACGCCGTGCAATGCCCGAAACTCCTCGCCATGACAGTCGTCCCATAAAGATGATAAGATGCTGCAGAGACACGTCGTCAACTGTCCCCACGGGTATCGCATCGGAAAGATCCCAACGCCAGTACCATACCATATCCTGGTTAAAGTGATAGATACCCGAACCGGCCCCTATGCATGCCGCCGCGCTGAATGAAGTCAAAGGCCGAAGCCCATAAATTACACAAAGATCGAAGTGAGGATATCGTGCTGAACCGGAAGTGTGTGCTAGCTGCCACCTAGGCTCGGAGAGCGCTTCAGTGCATCAGCTGCTGGTTGTTGGCCGCATCAACGACGTTATCAGAAAGGTTGATCAGGAGCTGGGCAAGACAGCGCTTGGTCGCCGCATCATCACGGAGGACTGACGAGAAGGTCGCATCTCTGAGTGGCTCGGGAAGGCACTGGCGTAGAGCCTCGCGAGCGCGGGCGTTGTCACTCAGACTGTTCGTGTTAGCTATGCAGCGTGCAGGTGGTAAAAGAACGTACCGAAGGAAGCAGCGCACAACATGCTTCAGAAGACGGACCGTCTGCTGCTCAACAAGCTGGTTGACCATGTTGCTCAGAACAGTGCCAACCGCGTAGAAGCGCTCGTAAGTCTGGCAGATGTATGCCAGACCAATGTCGTCGAGCAGAATCTTCTGCACAATGAAGATAGCCACAGTCTTGCTGAGCTCCGAACCTGTCTCCATAATACGGAGGCAAAGGGGAATGATCTCGGTAGTGAGAAGGAAGTTGATGACTTCAGAAGAGTCGTTCTTGACGAGGGCACCAATCACGCCGAGGGAAGTCAGGCGGAGGTACTCGAAAGGACGCGACTTGGACGTAGTGTTGAGGAAGGGATAGAGGAAAAGCGGGATGTGGGCTGTCATTGTGTTAGGAATGCGCGCTGAAGAGGCTGTCAGACTAACCGCTCAGGAAGAGGCCACGGGTCTCAGTGTGGGAGGCCACGCATTGGAGGAGTGCAAGCGCATTGCACACGCGATTTGAAGCGGCAGCCGTCAGCTGCGACGGATTCAGCAGCGGGTAAACGGAGATGATCTCTTGAAGAAGGGATGCCATGACGCCTGTATCTGTTAGCCTTCGCGTGCTGACGTTTGATCTGCGCGCGTACCGAAGGAGTGCCAGAGGATCAATGCAAGCTCGGGCACCTGCTCGCGCTTCTTGCTCAGCTCCAGCAGGGCCGACTCGCGCGTCGCGGGCTTCATAAGCTGCGCGATCCAGTCAAGCACGCGCCTGTTCTCTTCCGTCATGCCGATCTCGCTGTTGGCTTGCATGTCGTTCGCGGGGCCGCGGGGCACGATGCCGTTACCAGGGACAGCCGTCCCGTTGTTGCCCGCGATCCTCTGGTAGTGCTGCTGCTGGGCTTGCGCGGCGGCGGCTGCGGCGGCAGCAGCTTGCGCTTGGGCTTGCGCAGCCTGCGCCTGCGCCTGGAGCTGGCCGTGCTGCGCTACATGGTGGTTGGGGTGCTGGTGGTGGCCCTGTGACCACTCGCCCGGGTAGTGCTGCTGCTGCGTGAAGAGGTGTTGCATTTGCTGCATCTGTCGCTGTGGTCGGCGGTTTTGGGTGGGTTTGGTGTTGGGAACGGATGCTCTGGATCGATAGAAGTAATAGACCGGTGAAGCTCGCTGATGCCTGCGGTGGTGGCTGGAAGGCGGTGAACGGCGCAGATTGTGGGTGAGAGTTCAGTCGGTACCAGAGCGATGAGGTTCGCGATCCCCCACGTTGATTCTTGGCGGCGCGGGAGCTCGAGCTTTTACGGATCGGCGCCGTCCAGATCAACGGAGTACAGTGCAGTTAGAGCGCTAGGCACCGAGCAAGTGATATCACGCACGTTACGATGAACCTCAGATCAGTGGTGAAATTAAGTTTGTACAGCTTGTAACAATGAATCTCGACGCCGAACACGGCTGAAATCGATCAGATCCGAATCCATCTACCACGGCCCAGATGTTGCACAATCCACACATTATGTCGACTAACAAACTGTCTCCGCCCTTCTTCATGTATAAGTAATAGAAGAGCCCCACCCAAAACGCCGTACCCAGAGCCCATCAACTACAACCGCAGATTCTCTAGAATGCGCTGCGCCATGCTCTTATACTGCCAGGTTCCGCCGTCCACCTTCTTAAACTGCAGGCCGTGTAGCTGCAGAAGTGGTACTTTGACAATCAGAACCTCGAAGACAAGAGGCGAAAAGTCGCCTAGGTCGCTTTGCACGTGTGTAGTTGTCTCTCCAGCAGCCAGTGCGCGACCCGCCCGTGGTCTTCGTTCGTCTCTCTCGTCGCTGTCATCAGACTCGTCGGTGTTAGTGAAGCTGTGATCTGCTGGAGAAGGTCGAGATCGTGACTTTGGTGTATTGGGGACGCGATTTTGGTCTCTGAACTCCTCCCGCTCCTTTTCACGATCGCCGCCCATCAGCCCTCCGAAACTGATCTTCCGCTTATGGCCGCCGCTGGGAGGAGACAGGGGCATATCAGGAGTCCTGTTCTGGTCGACGCTGGCAGCATGTCGACATTTGAAGCCTCCTTTGATAGGCTGGAAAGTAACTCCAAGCTGGTGGAGCACACGTATCAGATCGTTCTGTATGTATGTAACCGGCTTGCTGCTGGTAGTCGATACACTGAAAAGACCCTTGAGGAATACGGGCTTCACGGCGTCCGGGCTTCTGGCTTCCTCTGCTTCAGCTTCAGCCGCAGACTCAGCCAGCTCAGCATCAGTCTCTTCGGGCACGTTGGACTCCCTGGTAAGCTCTCGTTTGGCTCGCCTAGCCTGTATGCTTTCCCTTCGTGCGTGACCCAGAGATTTCGCACGAGAAGTTTGGTTCTTGCGAGGGCTTGCGGAGATTTCATCAGCTCCAGCATCGTAGCTCGGTCGAGGCTGCTGGGTGCTGAGGTCCGATCTGTCAGAGCCACTGGTTTGTGGAGGGTCGCGATCACCCGTGTTTTCGGTCGACCTCCCGCGTCTACTCAGACGTCGACGGAAATCAGCAGAGTTGACGCTAGTGGATCGTCCAAGTGCTTTGAGCTTGCGTGTCGCGCTGTTGGTACTGCCAGGAGGCGACAACAGCTCGGGTTGATTCGCAGGCAATTGAGACGAGGACCCCGTATCCCTATCCCGGGGTCTGCGGATGCTAAAGCTCTTTCTAGGAACATTGGCTGGAACTTGAGGGACAGGTGGAGGCGGCTCCGATGGACTCGAAATTGCGACTGCTGGTGTAGGTGGCGTAGGCGGTATGTCTTGCTGACTTCTGTCCTGACGATACTTGCGGGTGCTGAAGCGTCGTAGCAATCCTCCAACAGCGCCTTCCCGTTTGGGTTGCTCCACCGGCGGGGATAGTGCTGGTGACACAGAACCAGGAGGCTTGTTGAGGTCCACTCTCTTCAAGCTATCTGTCACTTCGTCCTCACCGTGTGTTCTTGCTCTGGGTCGTGACCGGCCACCGGTTGGTTTCTCGCCCGCCATTTCGTAGGCGGCAGCATTTGTGTATGCTGGTGGTGGTGCAGGAAGATCGGGCAGCTTCAACGGCTGTTCGCCGGGGCTTTGCGGCATGGTCACAGCACCTGGTACTGTGCCCGCGTTCTCTTCGGCTCGTTCCCGATCCCGCTTCTCTCTAACGAGGTAGTACACTGAGATGAGCGGACTATAAGCATTGACAGGGTCAAGACCCCGCGATACCTCTTCAGAGGAAGAGGCTGTCAGCTGCTCTCGGCTCGATATCGAGTTACGTCGCTTGTAGAAGTCAAACATGCCGCGCTTTCGTTCGGCTTCCGGAGTCTGTGATGTAGTCCTTCGCGCAGCAAGTCGTACAGTACGTTGATACTCGTCGGACTGTATGACATTAGTCAGCTGTGCTGTGATGTACTCAGCCGTGCCAAAGTCGAAGCCAGTCATCTTATCAACAATCTCGGGGTCAAGAGGAAGCTGCAGGGGTTCACGGTGCGGCAGGTAGTTTTCCGGTGGGCTGTTGAATCCTTTGGTGATCCATGGATGGTTCATGATCTCAGAAAGCGTCATGCGTTGCGTGGGATCGGTCTGCAACATACGGTGGATCAGCTGTCGGCATTCTGTACGATGTCAGTATGTGGTGTGAGAATTGACATCACAAGCCTTACCAGCAGACAACCATGGAGGGTAATCGACCACTCCCTTCTTGATCTTGGCGTGCAGCTGCGGCATGCTCTGGTCATCGAACGGAACTTTGCCGCAGACCAGGACGTAGAGAACGATGCCGAAACTCCAGACGTCTACTTCAGGGCCGGTGTACTGCTTTGCTTGCAGCAGCTCCGGTGCGGCAAAGTACAGACTGCCGCAGAATGTCTTCAACTGGCTTCGCGGCGAGAACAGATTGCTTAGACCGAAGTCGATGATCTTGATATCTCCGGTCTTGCTGATGAGGATGTTCTCGATCTTCAAGTCACGGTGGACGATGCTGTTCCTGTGGCAGTAGTCCAGCGCGCTGGCGATCTGACGGGCAAACTTGCGGGCCTGCTTCTCCTTGAGGCGGCCGTGGGAGATGATGTAGTCGAGCATCTGGCCGCCGTTCACAAACTCGAAGAGCATGTACCAGTGATAGTTGGTGCGGACGACGTCCCGCATGCCGCAGATATAGGGGTGGTTCAGCAGGCTGACGATAGCAGCCTCTCGCGCAGTGCGGACTTCCTTGGAGTGGTCGGCTCGCTCGCGGTCGGCGGCGCTCTGGTGCTGGTCCTGGGACAGTCGAGGCACTATCTTGACGGCCACCTGCGGCGTGTTAGCGACTGCGCGGCCTCGCGTGCGGGAGGCGGGGCGGACATACCTGCTCACCACTCTCGTTGTGCTTCGCCAGCTTCACCTTGCCCATGCTGCCCGCGCCGATGGTCTTGCCGAGGGCCCAGGTGCCCGTGGCGGGCGCGGTGATGGTGGTCCTGCGCTTTGCGGGCACGGGCTGGCCGCCCCTGGCATTGTCGGTGGCTACACCGTTGGTAGGCATGGCGCTGGCTGTCGAGGCGTCTGAAGCATACCGCGAATGGCGCCTGGTCTGCTCGGTGCGCGGGGGGGCTTCCCGTGATTCGCTGTGGCGGGACGGGGAGTAAGCCGCCACGTTGGGCTGCTCGTAGTCGCGGCGGGCGACGTCTTTCAACTGCTGCGGGGGCCCGCTGGGCCGCGTGGTGGTGCTTTGCGAGCGGGTCGGGCGGTCGGTGTGCGGTGGGCGACGAACGACAGGCGACGCTGGGGCTGGGGCCGACATGGCTGCGCGCAAGGGCAGCGGGCGCCCTGAGAATGGCCGACTGCGAGCGACTTGGGCGGCGGTGGGGACGGCGGTCGCTCAACGCGCGCAGGCTCGGCAGTGGTTGCAGCGCTCGCACGGGGTGATGGAGAGTCGACGGCCTGGACGAAGCCGCGGCGCGAGCCGTCGTGAATGCGACCAAACTTGGCAGGGCCGGCGGCCGAATGCGTGCTGAGTGCTGAGCGGCGGCCGTGCAGCACAGCTCTCGGGTCACAACACGCAGGCGCAGCAGTGAGGGGGCAGGCAGCGCTGATCACGGTGCGCAGGTTCTCATGGCTCTGACTACGGCTGGGCTTGGGTCTTGGATCCCGTATTGGAGGCTGGTGCGATAGCTACCAGCAGCCCGTCACTAGCAGTCTAGCACCACCCAATGCGGAGGCGCGACGTTATTGGGCTGCGTCGTGGGGTACCACCTCAGCCTGCGTCCGCCGTCGCACACGGCTGCCAGCTGTCTGGCTGTCTGCGCCGTTGCGCCCATTCGCCGGCGCAATTGGCCGCCCGCTGCACCAGCGCGACTGTTTCGAACACTCCCACCGATCCGCAGGGTCTCCAGTCCCCAACGCGAGCGACGGCCGCCGCGTGAACGGCATACATCATAGGCCCACTTTGTATGCACGCTAGCTTGCAACGGGAGCCGGCCGTACAAGACGATTTTCAGGAACGGCAGGTCCAAGTCCAGCATGCAGCACGCAGCGTGTGAAGTGTGCGCGCCTATCATCGCCTTGCATCATGGCCACCAGTCTCGACAAATGACCACCACGCTGAGGTTCTGCATGGTTGCACACTGAATTGCGTTTTCCAGGTAGCTTCGTCACGTGCACCGAATAGTCGTCGCCATAGGCAGACCTCACTTCACCGTACCACAACTATTCCAACAACATGGCGTACAAGCGCCCGCGCGCGACGTCGCCTTCCAACGCATCGAAGCGTATTCGAGGGGGCTTGAACTATGTCACCCTGGGCACCGAGCTGCCCGAAGACAAGGACGACGGCGAATTCGTGCCAGTATGGAAGCAGACGGTGACGGACGACCGAGGGCGCAGACGACTGCACGGTGCATTCACCGGGGGCTTTAGTGCAGGGTAAGCTTCAGAATCCTCTTGCCTGGACGCAAGGCTTCTTGACTATGCTAAGATACTTTAACTCAGTTGGATCTAAAGAAGGATGGACGCCCAAGACATTTGTTTCCTCGCGGTCGAACCGCAACAAAGACCAGGCGGATGTCGCGCAACGTGCAGAAGACTTCATGGACGAGGAAGACCTAGCTGAGGCGGCAGAAGTACGCCAGCTTGAGACAGCTCAGCAGTTCGCAGGTATCGGAGGCGCAGACGACGCTGGCGATGGGTTCTTTGGTCTTTTCATGAATCAAGAAGAGACAATGGGTGTCAAGCTGGCGCAGAAGATGGGCTGGCGGCGTGACCAGGGTATTGGTCGCAAGGTCAGTCGGGCTGCTCGCTATGAAGAAGGCAGCAGTGTTGGCAAAGATCCGGCCAGTTACACGTTCGCCCCAGAAGATACCCGAGCCATGCCGATTCCACGAGAAGAAGTGCGCCGCAAAGGCTTGGGCTATCAGTCAGAAGCCCGTTTGGGCGTAGTGGAAGAAAAGACCGCAAACCAGGCATCGCCGCTAGACTTCCTCTTCACCGAAAGCTCGAGGAAGGCCCCTGTCGTAAAGAAGCCAGCAGGCAAGAAGTCGTCGTTCGGCGTGGGTGTGCTGAACGACACCGGTTCTGACGACGAGGACCCATACGAGCTTGGCCCAAAAATATCCTTCAACAAGACGATTGGGAAGGATAAGAAAGCAAAGAAGCCAAGCAAATTCGCAAAAGCTGGAGCGGGCGAAGGCCCTGTATTCGTCTCGAAGAAGTCATCAACAAAGGCATTGGCTGTGCTGAACCGACCATCGATGGACGGACGACCTACATTGACGGGATTCGTCCTCGCTGCTGACATCGCCGACTTGACGAGCAGACCCAAGTACCCGCCGCCCAAAATCCCTCCTGGTTGGAAGTCCTCGAAGTCGGTCTCAGTCAATGGCGCTCAAGAGTACCAATCCGTGGCAGACGCTGCCAAAGCCTCCACACTGGACGCCAAGGGTCGTTCTGCGCTGTTAGGCGAGAAGGAATTACCTGGCAAGTCAATTTTTGACTTCATCCCCAAGGGTGCTCGCGACCGCCTCGCAGGTCTATCTGGCAGAGCGGATCTGCCTCAGGGTCGAGGAGAGTCGGGTCCGGAGGGACATCTGCCCGCAGCCAAAGCGCAACCAAAGGATCTCTGGAGTCTCGTGCCGCCCCTTGACAAAAGCACTGCTGCTGCAGCATTGGCAAAGGGCGCTACCGGGTGGATGCCATACGCAGAAGATCTGCCTAAGCGTGCACGATACATAGGCTTCCTCGAAATCCGTGCAGGGTTGAAAGACGACTTGCCAGACCGCAGCAGTACTGTTTCGACCTCTGACTGGGCCAAGGAGCTTCAGGAGTTTGCCCACGCCGCTCAAGTCTTCAAGCCTTCCACCGGCATCATGGCATCGCGATTCACCTCCTCCTCCTCGTCAACACTGGCCGGCAGCACAGGCAGCAGCACAGACGAAGTCCTTCTACGACAGGCAGCCACCAAGCCCGAGGATCCCGCCGAACAGGCCGCGAAGATGAACATGTACGGAGCCATGACGAGAACCAACTTCCCCTTCCACCCCTCCCGCCTGCTATGCAAGCGCTTCAACGTCAAGCCGCCACCAGACATGCCCCACAGCACCGACGCTGACGCCGACGACGGCTTCAAGCCAAAGACCGAGGAGGTCGTTTCCAAGGCCGCCATGGACAAGATGCTGCACGAGGTGCTGACGAATGGCCCGGCGCTGCAGCGCCCGGCGTGGATGGGCGAGTTGCCGCAGGGCGCTGCAGCTGCAGCTTCTGCACCGCGCGAGACGGGGCATGCGACGGTGGATGTAGAGAATAACGAGGCGCTGGCGAGTGAGCGGGCTCCGGAAGATGTGTTCAGGTCCATTTTTGGCGACGACGACGATGACGAAGAATAGTCTGCTTATTCGAATTATGCTATTTATGTCTTATTTCGCGTCTTTAAAATCGCCAGCATCCCCTCACAGTCTCCCGTTTCTCGTGTCCCTTGATGCTAGGCGATCGAGAGCTTCGTTGCGGAATGAAGCAAGGGACAACTGCTCGTTAGTGTTCCCGGCATTGTCGGACGATTCTAACCTTTGTTGCATTGTCAATACCGTAACAATGTATGCTTCTTCAGCTGACGTTGTTTCCATGCCCTGATCTTGGTCTGACCCTCTAGTACGGTATCATCTAGGTGCTCTAGGAGACATGCTAGGAGATTGCCTTCCAGTGATACTGAATCACACTTCCGACCTATTCCGCAGAAGAGCGACACATGCATGTGTCAAGCATCCAGGCATCAGGTTCTTGTATGTAGGATAGACGGACCAGGCTGACACAATTGTGGAGCCAGCCACACAAAGAAAGCGCAGCGGGAAGCGGCACGTGCCTTGCCTGAACAACACACAGGCTCACCCACCGTGACAACAACAACAACTCCGCCGCACCATCGATATTTTTGCTGTCAGTCTATTGGTATTCTTGGATGAGATACGACTTACATATCGGCGGGCGTTGACCGCTTCCAACGATCCGAGTAAGACACGCCCTGCAGCGCAGCTTTTTCAACCCCGTAGTAGCATAGCCGAGCACTTGAACTCCCAGAATCAAGTGAAATGGATGATTCAGGAAACATCGTCTGTTACCTGCAGATCACCCGAGACAGGGGTGAAGGTCATTGGAAAATACATAATCTGGATGAAACAACGCCCTTTCACAAAATCTCCCCAAGCACGTTGTCTCGGATTGATTCTGGGTTCATAAAGTTATCCTCTGGCAGTCGATAGAGACCCGCGCATACAACCAGCCCATTCCAGCCCTTCCCGAAGGAAGTCGTCAACGTCAGCTCGGTCGGAATCGTCGTTTCTAAACTAACGCATCCAGAATGGATCCTTTCCGTTACCGCAAGGCG
Organism: Boeremia exigua; assembly: GCF_020726555.1. NCBI lineage: Eukaryota > Fungi > Ascomycota > Dothideomycetes > Pleosporales > Didymellaceae > Boeremia > Boeremia exigua. The sequence continues at coordinate 1,503,706 of NW_025763529.1, read as the reverse complement.
TATGCAGCAATGCTACAGGCCACACAGCTCATTGAACAACGGCTTCAACAGGGGGTTGATGCTAAGCCTGAGCAGTCTGCACAGCATGATGTATCGGGTGCCGCATTCCAGGACCAGGACCCGGACAGTATGGACTGGACTCCTACGGGGAGCCGGACGCCTAGTGTAGCTGCAGAGTGTGGACCACCACCCTCATTGTCCGAGAAGCTGCGGCCGCTTCTGCCTCCTGGCGGGAATGATGATGCGCAAGCTACGGACCACGGGGACGCTATCCTCCTACGCAAGTTGAAGGAGGGTAAGCTGGTGGATGCATGCATCGACAAGCTTGTTCAGGATCTGCCGGATGCGCTGAGCTATAATAACTCTACATCATTCACACCTTCTTCGATAGAGGTGCCTAAAGACTTTGGGCTGCAGCTGTCCATCTCGATCAACCACCATATGGCACAGATAGCAGACCGGAAAGCGCTGGAGAAGTACCGACGGCTGTTGGGCCATCGCAAAACTGCGGCAAAGCGCAGACCTGTCAAACTTGGGTTTGATCCAGTCGAGTTGATCAAGAAGCAAGCTGTCACGTTCCCTGAGAGCGTACTCTCTCCAGCGTGCACGCTTGATAACGAAGTCCATCCTATCTTCCGTCCAGAAAACTGGCACGGGTGCCCTGACAATATCTACGAAGTACTCAAGCCAGGCATGCAGCTTGCGACGCAACTTTTAACGTCTCGAGCGACTGCCCACTACTGGCATACGCTCGTTTTTGGCGACCGAGTACCATGCGTCGCAACTTCAGAAGCCTATGGCCAGCCGTGTCATCGCATAAGAAGCGATGTGCCTTGGTCAGAAGAGCGCCATGTTGCTTTCAACAACTTTTTGAGCAATCAACTGGACACGTTGTACTTTTGCTTCCACAACAACCCTCTGCCGCCAGAGACCGTCTACGCGTCTATGGGGTTGGTGAGAGACTACAAAAACGGCCTGGTGCGCAAGATGAACGGCAAGTGCCATTCGTCTCGCATTTGCTTGCACTCGGACTTCTACACTACTGCGAAGAAGCTAAGCCTTCTGCGCTATCGCGAGCCGGCAATGGTCCTGCGCTTCAACCTATTCTTGGCTATCTGCCTCAGCCATGAGATTGCACACTTCTGCGAGGTATCAGGCCCGCATCACGACCATCCATTACTATCAGCCCCTGAAGTTTTCTGGGGCGACAACATGTGGACGGAAAGCGGGATCGCATTTGAGACGAAGATCTTCGGCGGCCGTATACACCCACTGTCGAGCCGGATAGACTGCAGTCTTGGACTAGCATGCCTGGACTATCCACTCAAGGAGCTCTACGACAAGGACGAAAACGTGCTCTACGCGTTGCCGATGGACTACATTCTCAAGCTGCAGCAGAGCGAGACATGGCAGCAAGACTTCAGCAAAAGCAGGACCGACGTCTTCTTCGTCCCTCGAAACGGCAGCAGGTCGGTCGAAATCAACGGCGCGAATCTGATGATCTGGGAAGACGAGAATGACGCCGACATCTCTGATCATATTGATGGGGAGGAGACGGAGTGGAAACGCATGGACGACGGGTCGATTGCCAAAAACCCCAACTCGAACAACCGTAGGGCCCAGCGACCACCTGTCGTTCAGCGCTGGAGCCCCTACGGTCATAAGAGAAAGAACACAGTGGAGGATGCATCGTGTGTAGAAGCAGAAGTCGTCGATGATGCTGAAGTCATTGCGCCAGCAGCGAGCGAGCCGGAGGGGAAAGCAGCGAAGGAGGAAGGCGTAGAAGAGTCGAGGAAAACGCCAGATCAGGACATGGCCTGAGTTGGAACAAAGAGGCCTGCTTTAGGTACAGACGGCCGCGGTGAACTGTTGCATATGCATCTAGCATTGGCGTTTGGGTACTCAAGGCATAGTTGCTCTGGATTCTTGCACTAGCATAGCGAGCATTTACGAACTATTCTTATGCATTTCAGCCATATTATACAATCCAACGTTTATTGAGTGGTTGACTCCCGATGCAATGAGATCGCTAGCGCGGCGGTCGCGCACAGTAACTCTTGGCGACAATTCTCTCTCTCGCACCGTCAACACCGCCAACGCCGCAGCCCCGCCACTCGCAACTCGCAGCCACGGTCCCGCACAACACCGACAACATGGCGGAAATCACAAAAGAACTGACCTTCAAGGCGGTCCAAATCGATGCCCTCGTACGTGCGCCCTGGTCGCAGAACCCCCGCGGACGCCCCGCTATTTCCCGAGGAGACTCTTTGGCAGCCGTGTGGATGAGGCTGACAGCGGACAGGTGGCCATCAAGCTCGCTACGGCCAGCGGAAAGTCGTTTCCCAGCGTCGCCACGGGCAGCCTTGTAGGCATGGAGAAGAACGGCGTGCTCGAGATCACCAACTCGTTCCCCTTCCCGGAGACAGCAGCAGCGGCCCACGACGGCCAGAGCGACTCGTCGAGCAACACAGCGGCGTCGGCCCCCCGCGCCAAGCAGAACATTGCGTACAGCAACGAGATGATCAAGTTCCTGCGCGAGGTCAACGTGGACGCGAACAACGTCGGCTGGTACACGAGCACCAGCATGGGCAACTTTGTCAACCTGCAGACGATTGAGAACCAGTACTTCTACCAGAACGCGCCCAACGAGAAGACGGTGGCGCTCGTGTACGACGTCAGCCGCAGCTCCGAGGGCGCGGCGAACCTGCGGGCGTACAGGCTGTCCCCGGCGTTCATGACGGCGTACAAGGAGGGCAAGTTCACAACAGAGAGGTACGATATGATGCTCGCGCGCGAAGAGCCCCGCTAACCGGCGCAGCCTCCAGAAGAACGGACTGCGCTACTCGGACGTGCTCGTGGAGCTGCCCGTCACGATCCGCAACTCGCACCTCCTCACGTCGCTGCTGCACCAGCTGCCGACGCAGGCCCCCAGGGAGGAGCTCGCGTTCCCGCCGAACCTGTCGGCGCTGCTGCAGGACCGCAACACGCCGCAGCCGCCGCTGTACCCCAACTACGACTCGCTGGACCTCTCCATCGACCCGTTCCTCGAGAAGACGTGCGACCTGCTGCTGGAGAGCATCGAGACGCACCACACGGAGCTCAACAACTACCAGTACTACCAGCGGTCGCTCGCGCGCGAGCAGACCAAGATCACGGCGTGGCAGACGAAGCGCAAGGCGGAGAACGCGGCGCGGGCGGCGTCCAAGCAGGCGCTGCTGCCCGAGGACGAGTGGCAGCGGCTGTTCAAGCTGCCGCAGGAGCCCAGCCGGCTGGAGACGCTGCTCAACTCGCGACAGGTGGAGCAGTACTCGCGACAGGTGGACGGGTTCACGGCAGGGGTCACGGCCAAGATGTTTGCGGTCAAGTCGAACCTGCTGCCCGGGGATGCGTGAGGTGTGTTTTATGATAATGCTTCTCTTGGTCAGGGCATGGCACGGCGTTCGGGACATTCAGGGCTCCAGTTGGAGCGCAGCGGCCAGGGCGGGCTGCGGAATGTGGTTCTTCGGCAGTGCTGGTAGTGCTGGTAGCTAGATGGCGGGCTGGTAGCGACAGCCGACGGATTCAGCGGCGCGATGCTGGATCAGACAAAGAAGCCAAGTTAACCACATGCGTCGACGTGACGAGCTCCGACGGTGCTGCAGTGATGAAAGCGATGCCGCCCTAATTATGAGCAGGTGCTGCCCCCGCGCCGCGAGTTCCGCTTTTTTGGATCTGATCCACCCATGCACGCATCGCTCGGCCTGCCTGTGGCTCCCCAGTTAGCGCCATGCAGCAGCCACGGAACCTCACGAGCCTGCAGCAGCTCGCCCTGCAGCAGGCCGACGGCTCGCTGCTCGACGCGCAGCCGCTGCCGGTCGACCCGCACGACCTGCACGCGCTCGAGCTGTTCCACGCCCAGCGCGCGCCACAGTTTGCGCGGACGCCCGCCCCACTTGACCTGCTGCACGCGCCGCACGTCTACGATCCGCTGTTCTACGGGGTGCAGCAGCAGCAGCAGCAGCAGGTACCGCACCAGCAGCAACAACATCCTCAGCAGCAACACCCTCAGCAGCAGCAGCATCCGCAGCACATCCAGCCCCAGCCGCACCCTCACCACCCCCACCACCCCCACCATGGCAGCTCGCCGTTCGGCCTCGCGCCCGCCCTCACGCCCGCCCTCGCCGCCCTGCCCGCCCACACCCCGCTGCACACCCCGCGCATCGCCCAGCGCGCGCTCGACCCGCCCTTCGACGCCCGCTCGCTCCCGCGCCAGTCGCCGCAGCAGTACAGCTCGCCGCTCGGCAGCGCGCCCGACGATGCCACGCTCTCGCACGGCCAGTTCCAGGGCCTCAAGCTCATCGCGCACCCGCCCGACCTGCAGCGCTGGCGCCAGCGCCTGTTCGACGTCGACGACACCATCACCCTGACCGAGGACCAGTTCCAGACCTACTTCCCGCACATCGACAACGTCTACTCGCACCGCTCCACCCAGCGCCACAAGCGCAAGAGCTTCGTCTCGCACTACTGGGACTGCCGCCTCAAGGGCCGTCCGCCGGGCACCAAAAAGTCGACCGACCCCGACAAGAAGAAGCGCAAGCGCGTCGCCCGCGAGCGCGACCTGTGCGACGTCAAGATCAAGATCACCGAGTTCCCCGACGCCCACGAGTACGAGGACCAGATGGGGCACCCGCCGGTGGTGGAAGACGGCCCGCGCACCGCACCCGCGCCCGACCCGGCCCTGTTCTTCGGCCAGCCGCTGCCGCACACCGTCACCCCGTGGGGCATGCAGCCGCACCTGCTGCAGCCGGGCATGAGCATGTTCGCGCCGCCGCCGCCGCCGCTGCCCGGGCCCCCGCGCAAGTTCTACACCTTCCAGCGCGTCAACGGGAACGGCGGGAACGGGAAAGGCGACGGCGTGGCTGGGCCGCACAAGCACTCGCTGGAGGAGAGCGACCGCGTGAAGAAGAACATTGTTATTCGGACCCTGGCCAAGGGCGAGAAAGACGGCAGGAAAGTGCAGGTAAGCTCTTCTCTTTCATATGTTGGTATGACATCATCTGCGGTGCGTGCAATGGGTTTGCCAGGGGCTGTGCATCGCTCGATCTCGTGCGTTGGATAGCTCAAGGCGCTCTACCCTCCATCTTGCATTGGATCAACTCAAAGTCCCTCCTACCTCCAGCTCACCTCCAACCCCACCATTCCACATGACCAACACCAGCCAGGCCGAATCCTCCAAGAAGCCCCAGCTCGAGCGCGCCACCGGCAGCGCCCTCGCACCCCCCCAAGCCCACCCCAAAGACGAAGACCTCAAGCTCCACGGCAGCAGCACCTGGTACGCCTCCCCCACCCCCGCTCTACTCAAACCAAAACTAACCCCCCAGCCCCTTCACCCAACGCGTCCGCATCGCCCTCGCCCTCAAATCCCTCCCCTACCAATTCCTCCCCGCCCCGCCCTCGCCCACCCCCTCGCTCGCCCCCGCCCAGCCCCCCACCCTCCGCCACGGCCCCTGGTCCACCCCCGACTCCACCGTCATCCTCGAGTACCTCGACGACCTGCCCCTCCCGCAGGCCCCGCGCCTCCTCCCCTCCGCCCCGCAAAGCCGCGCCACATCGCGTCTGTGGACACTGCACATCAATACCCGCCTCGTCCCCGCGTTCGACGCGCTGCAGCAGTGTCCGCCGTCCGACCGCGCGGCACGCGAGCAGGAGCTGCAACGCTGTGTTAAGACGCTGGTGGCTGCGGCGCACCCGCAAGGGCCTTTTTTCGGCGGTGAGGGGATAGGGTTCGTGGATGTTGTTGTTGCGCCGTGGGCGGTGAGGTTGGGGCGGGGGGTTGGGGGAGAGAGGTGGGGGAGGTGGGTCGGGGCGTTGGAGGGGGCGGGGTGTGTTAGGGCGGTGTTGGGGGAGGGGGTCGGTGGGGGCGAGGGGTGAAGGGGGGGAGGGTGGGGTAAGGGTGTAGATGTGCGCGGGGCGGCTGGTATGGAGGGATAGAGGCGGCGTGTTATACCCATTGATTTTCAACCCTGAGCATTTCGATGTGTGTGTGTGTGTGTGTGCTAGTACAAAGAAAGCGTTCCAGAGACACACAGACCTACCTCCCTCCCCCTGCTTAAGTGCGCCAAGGAAAAGAGATACAGTGAGGGTTTATGACTAATGCAGGAGTGCAGTCGACGTCCTGCAAGATACGAACGTGGGGAGTGATGAATAACAGCGTCGCTGCTCCAATGGTACTATAGTACGGAGCTGTATTATGCAATCTATCCCGTGGTTATAGCGGTCTACATGTATCGTCGACGGTTACGACAACACTAGGCTGGGATAAAATGGGAAGCGTGGTTGCTTACTCTGAGCTTGGTTGGTGATGTTGTATATACTCCTCTTCTCTAGTCCGGATAATGGAGCTGTGTCTATGTCTGCGTCTACTAATCTTGTAATATCGAGTGCTATCTACAATCTTCTATCTTGCCCACTTCTATTCTCTACAACAAGTCTGTTAGAGGGGTCTGTAGATACTACCAACAGTTTAAAAACACCCGGGCTAGAACAGTGTGTGAAGTGTGTTGCCCACTCCGGGCTTGGATATCGATATCATACATACTTCTCTCCCCTAGTCCAGCTAACGGAGCTGTGTCTACGTCTGCGTCTACTAATCCTACAACATCCAGTGCTACCTCCAATCCCCCACTCCATCCCCCTCTTCGTCTTCACATCCAGGATACACCCTCCCCGCGCCATACCCCATGACCACAAACGCGGCCCAGAACCGCTCCTCGCGCCACACCCGCGCATCCGTCGCCCGCAACTCCCGCAGCAAGAACGCCTGGCCCACCACAAACCCCTTCGCCCTCACGCCCCCACACTCCAGCACATCCACAATCTCATTCAGCCCCTGCGGCGTCAGATTCTGCATCCCGCGCTGCGCCTCCCACAGCGCCTCCGCAACCCCCTTGCCGCCGCGCAACGCGCCGTAGAACAGCACCATTAACAAGAGCGTAGCCCGGTCGTCGACCCGCCACAAGCTGCCCACGAAACACGCACTCCCCGTGCCGAGCAGGGCGTGCGCAAACCCAATCGTCGCGCCGGAGTCGTACGCGCGCGAGTACGCCGACAGACACGCACTAAACACGACCAGCGGCGCCGCGATGCGCAGCGCGGGCCAGTGGCGGATGCTCAGCGGCGGGGCGGCGAGGTCGAGCGCGGACGCGAGCGGCGCGGACGGGTCGAACGACGAGTGCGCGGCGATGTGCAGCACGGTGGCGCCGTGGGCGTGCGCGGCGAGCGCGGCGTGCGGGGCGTTGTCGGCCAGGAACGGGGTCGTGCTGTGGGTGCGCGCCAGGTACAGCGCTTCGATGCGGGAGAAGGGGATGTTGCGCAGGGAGCCGGGGAGGTGGGCGGCGGCTTTTGCGGCGTCGACGGGCGCGGTGCTGATGGCGCACAGCTTGGGGGAGGGAGGGGGCGAGGCGGACTGGGATTGCAGGCGTGTCCAGATTTCGAGGCTGGGGACGACGGTCGTGGGGAGGTCGAAGAAGATGCGCCAGGGCACGTGGGCGAGGTCGCCCGAGGGGATGATGATGAGGTTTTTCTTGTCCTTGAGGTGCGGTTCGACGGGGGCGACTGCGTATTTGCGGAGGAGGTCGTCGAGGCGCTCTTGGTAGAGGGTGGAGTCGCGGCGGTTTAGGGTAGGTGTGAGAGGAGCCTCAGGGGAGCCTGGCTGGCTTGTGCGGTCGTCGAATGTCTGCATGGAGTCCCGCAGGTTGCGGATGCATCTGCGGATCTCTTCGGTGTTTGTTTCTGTCCACTCCACGGCCTTGACCCCATCCGTTGCGGCGATGATCACCATGATGCCGCAGGGTGCGCGTGAAGCGAGGGCGAATTCTACCACGAGCGTGTCCGACGGGATGCGGGACCGCAGGTCTTCGATGCTGCTGGACGAGCCAACCTGTCCCTGAGTGAGAACCCCCAGCAGACACCTCCGCCAGTTCATCTGCACTCGCAGACGGGAGTTCTCCTCTTTAGTCAACGTGGGCGTTGGCGCAGCCGGCGAAGCAGGCAGCGAGGACGTTGTCGAGTTGGATAAGTTGCTAGTCGCCAAAGTCAACGACTGTCTGACAGTGTGTGAGTGATCTGGCTGCACGAACGAGTCGGCGCGACTGTGGCCATGATTCCGTCGAGTGAAGTCCAGCTTCGTGAGCATAGGCAGCTGGGATACCGGGACGCCCGCAGAGACCGAAGGGACCCTGGAGCTGTAGGTCGACGACATGGCGGAGCCACGCTGCCGGAGGACTTTGACCGCTGCTTCGGTGAGCAACAAAATATTGTTCTTGATCAGTCGACGCCGCACATCGTTGACTACGCGGCCCCGGTTGATCGAGTCAAGCAGAGCCCTGGCCCTGCCTTGCTCCAGGAAGTGGAGTGCTTGATCTTTCCAGTCCTGACACGTCAGATTCGGACCCTTGCAGCTGAACAATCTCGGGCTGATGCGGTAGCCTATGGAGTCGAAGTGGTGGCAGACCCGCGCCGCGGAGAAGAAGATATTGGCGCAGTCGGAATGGTCGAAGCCCGACACCGTAGCTTCGCTAGTGTTGAAGAACTCGTTGAAGACCTTCGATGTGTAGCAGCCGTGGTTGTAGATTTCCAGTGCTTTCATGAGGTGGAGACAGCCGGTCTGGGGATCGCTAGCCTGTTTGTATTTGGCTTCCTGCAGCATGCCTGCGTTGAGGATGCGGCGGACTTGGCCAAAGCGATCCATCGGCTTATCCAGATCGAAGTAGCTGGGGTCGATGCCATGCAACGCTTGAGCAACTTCTCGCACCTTGTCCCAATCTTCTGCCCTCCGACAAAGATCAAGCTCTTCCTCAACTTGCGCAACTTGGGCCATCTCCATCATCTTTGCATACTCAACATCTGAGGCTGTGCCTTGATGGTCAGGGGAGTCTGACACGTTGCGGGTGGGACTCGCGACGTTGGAAAGGACTGCTCGGGCTTCCTGTCTCCGCCCCTGGTCGATCAGAATCTCGGCCATGGAGACCTTCCATGGTGTCGCGTCGACGTGCTTCTGCTTCTCCAGCTGGTTGTTTAATTCAGCGAGAGCGTCTTCAAGCAATTTACAGGCGCCTTCCGCATCACCACGACTGATAAACTCTAGCGCTTGGTCTCGAGTGGTCTCGACAATCTTGCGGGGAAGGTAGCGATCCAAGCCTTCAAGGTCTGCCTCTGTGAACTGGGCGTCATCTCGCACAGCAGCAAAGATGTCTTTTAGCTTGGTAGCTACAAAATCGGAGTCTCGCTCGTTTGTCCGCGCCCTTCGCTTCCGGAGTCCTTTTCTACCTTCGGGGTTACTGAGATCCTGTGTTGATTCTTCTGTTGCTTCCTGAGCTGTATCCGCCTTGGCTCTAACATCGTCCCAAAGTTCGTTGAACTCGTTAGGACTCAGGGTCGGACTGACTAGACCGCCCTCTTGGGTGTGCGACTTTGCGTCCTCGATGAGTATGCGGATACCCAGGTTATTCTGCAAGGCAGACTTTGATACTGACGAGATGGAGCAGCCTTTCGACATCTTCTCAGAACATAGCTCAAGACTTCTCGAGTCTGCGGTGTCAGATCTGAGAGGCGTGCGTACGGGTAGCAGGGGTGAGAGGTGCGAGGCTGAGGTGTCGAGTGCAATGTCGGACAAAGTCCTCTTCAGGCAACGTAATGAAGCGTGACGAGTAACGGGTGCTGTGAGAGGGCCTGACTATTGCTGAGAAATGCTGCGCATCACGGATTCCGGTGTGGGTATATACCAGGCCCCATCGACCTCAATGACGGCCTGAGGGTCCTGCATGCGGCTCTAGCGGAGCACCCATGTCAAGGCCAGAAACAGCGCTGCACTGCCGATTGACCATGCGGAAGCCTGAAGGGCACTAGGGTGGGCGGCTACGACGTGTGAGTCGGTGTGACACTCTGAACGTGGACAGGCTGTCCTTCAGCTCTAAGCCATGATCGCCAACACTCGCCCTTTGCGGTCCGCGTCATGATTGACTGCAGCCAAAGACGCCTCAGATGATGCGCCTGGGGCGAAGAGGCTCTGATGGTGCCCCGTGATGGATAGCATACTTTGTACGTGGCTGAGACTCGCTTGGGGGCCAAATACTGCGGGGCCGCTCGCCGTCCTCGGCGGATCAAGGATGTAAGTCTAGTGACTCAAATCCACAGTGCGACAATGTCAGGATTCCTAGGATGCAATATAAAAAGGGTTGACATAGATACTAGCTTTACTTATTAGTTTAGCTATAAGTCAAGTATTAAGTTACTTAGTTTAGAGGTTACATATTAACTATCTATTCTAGGAAATAAAAGTACTCTTTATTATATAGTATCTAATACATATAGTAACAACCAAAGATCTAATAGCTACATTATGATAGCTACTAGGTAGAATCTGCGTGTCTACGCTGCGACCCTCTAAGGGAAAGCGCGTTGACCTAGACAATGACGTGCTAACTGCTGCCCTAGACAACACACTAGCATAAACTGTCGGCCAAAATGCAAACTCGCATACACAATCCCATCGTTACACGTGCGCAGGCAGCCTATACCTTGCAAAACCAGAAATGGCAACCCCTCTCATTCTCGACGGTGGCATGTCGCGCGAACTCATGCGTTTGAATGCGCCATTTCGACAACCCGAATGGTCAGCCCTTGCGCTCATCGAAGCTCCACACCTGGTGAAACAAGTCCATCACGACTTCATCGCAGCCGGAGCCGACATCATCACCACAAACTCATACGCACTTGTCCCCTTTCACATTGGCGAAGAGCGCTTCTGGAAACAAGGTGCCGAGCTCGCCGTTCTTGCGGGTCGCTTGGCACGTGAAGCAGCCGATGCTGAGAGTACCGCAACTGGGCGCAAGATTCTGGTTGCAGGCAGCCTGCCGCCGATATTTGGCTCGTACGAGCCTCAAAAGTTCGACAATGGCCGCGTGAAGGAGTACCTTGGCGTGCTCGTTGCTTCGTTGGCGCCGTACGTGGATGTCTGGTTGGCAGAGACGCTGAGCTTGATCGCTGAGGCTGTCGCGGCGCGGCAGGCGACAAAGGCCACGGGAAAGCCTTTCTGGGCTGCGTTCTGCCCGGACGATGCACAGGATGCGAGTCCGAGTGCAGTTCGCCTCCGCTCTGGCGAGACGGTGGAGCAGGTCACACAATGGGCAATTGCAAGTCACATTGATGCATTGCTGTTCAATTGTGCTCGCCCGGCCTACGTGGAGGGGGCCGTCAGAATCGCAAAGGATACGATGGAACGGTCCACAGAGCAATCTCAATGTGTACTTGGGGTCTACGCGAATGCCTTCGCTCCTAAATCAAACGAATCCGCAGCCAACGAGAGCATCTCTGCTGTGGATGAGGCGCTCGATCCGGAAGCATATGGTCAGCATGCAGCGAAATGGGTCTCAGACGGAGTCAGTATCGTTGGCGGCTGTTGTGGAGTTGGCCACGAGCATATTCGTCAGCTAAAAGTAGTTGCGTCTTGAAATGCGATGTGTTAGATGCCAATAGCTATGATGTATCTAAACTATACGTAGTAGATGCTCTATAGAAAGACTACAATGTCTTATAGGTGTATTATTATAATATAAAAAACAGAATCTTATATTATAAAACTATATATAGCTATTATACATAGCTTATAACTTTATAAAATAGGAAAATAGTATTATCTTTTCTCTTCTCTTTTTGTTAATTGTTTTATCTATACACTAGGTGCAACACAACTATAGTGGTAAAAAGGTAGGGGTTGGGTAGGGGTTGTGTACGTCACGTGATGTGCCCAGACCCTACCTAAGGTCCGTGCAGACCCTACCTCAACCCTGCCCTACCGTACCCCGTACCTTTTCACCATCGTAGACACAACAGGCTAGCAAAGACAGATTCGCGAAGTAGAGTTTACGGCCGCAGCAGAGCTGAAAAAGAAGCGAGATGCGACAGCTGCCTGGACCTGTGGCGATGCAGTCTTACAAAAGCGCACAGCCACAGTGGCCGACCTGCGCCCCCAGGTGTGCATGACAATATAAGCGTGCAGCAACCCAGTTTTAGAAGCCGTTTTTATCCTCCCACATCGTGACTCGATCTCTGTGTACCATAGTCCTCCGTTTCGTTAGCGTATTTCCGCATCATGGCACTTGAAGGCCTCCAGAAACGCACGTTTCTGCCTTACCTTCGCGGTGTGTTCCCAGAGGAACTACGGCTCGGCAGCCTCTACATCAACCCCTTGGAACCAACAGATGGCCTTGCTTCCCTCAGATGGGAGTTTATGGGCGACGAGGATGACCAGGATGTCTACGAAAAGGTAGTGAGCAAATGGACACGGAAACGAGCTGAAATCGACCAACCCTTCTCCATCGAATTCGAAGCCTCAAAAGCCCGATCTCTGGGCTTCAATTTCACCGACTTCCTCGGCCTGAACGCGACAAAGACTAAGGAAAGCATGGTGAAGATCCATGGCCAATCGGGGCGACGCATGAAAATCAAAAAGTATGTTCCCTCCCCCACCCTTTATACATGCCCAATACTGACCGAACCCAGCCCAGAGAAGTTCCTGGAGGAAGTCATGCAGCAGCCAGGCGTCCAGGAGTGGATCCGCGAACACGCCTCCATAGAGCACAAGAGCAAATACGGCCGCCACATCTGGCGCGCGCCCAAGATCTGGATGGTCACGGGCGTCCAACACGTCACCGGCGGCGCCATCGACAGCACCAGCACGCGCTCCACGACCCTCGGCGGCGCCGCAGGCCTCGACCCGAGCGCCGCCGCCCACGCGCCCCCGGGCACCCTGAAGCTCGGCGCCAACGTCGACTTCACGGACGCCCACGGCGCGACGACGAACTTCGGGCACGCCGACGAGCGCGTCTGGGCCGCGCAGTTCATGCCCGTGTCGATTGTGTTCGGGCCGGACGAGGACCGCGAGTTGTCCGCCAAAGAACACGCGTTCCTGCCCAAGACGATTGCGCACTTCCGGCTCGACGACGTGCCGGATCTGGAGATGAAGGGGATTCGGGAAGTGGATAGGCGCGGGAGCGGGCCTATTCCGAAGCTCATTGGGCGTGTTACTGTGCAGGGCAGAGCTGATGAGGAGGAGGACGGAGGGGATGAGGATGACTTTGTGATTGATGATGCGCCGTATGTGGAGAATAGGAGGGAGACGGATTGGGAGCAGTATGATAAGTATAAGAGGTGGTTGAAAGAGGTGGATGAGGATGAGTAGACGTAACATATATATACCTTGGTGTAGCGTTTGTTGTACATAGCCTGGCGTTTGGGTAGACTTTCATTGTTAATCGGGGATATCTGTTTTGCGCCCGTGCGAGTACCCATCGGAGTAGTATTCTCGAGTCGTAATTACGAAGCAGCAACATAATATAATACGTTGAAGGGTCAAGAAGAGAGTCAAGAAGACCAAGTATGAAGATTAAGATAGTCATATTCCGGACTGATATATACAAGAAAAACGTGACGCTATGCAACCTCCCACATGAAAACACCGCTTTTACAAACTCGCCCGCTCGCCCCCAAGCTTCTTCCCCGTCACAGCACCAAAGTACGCATTCAGCGCATCCGCCGTCCCACTGCCCTCCTCCAGCTTCACAACAGCGCTCACATACCCGTCGGGCCTCACAACCACCACCCCGCCCTTGTCCTCGTCAAGCCCCATCTTCGCGTGCGCCGCGGCCTTTGCGTCGGGCACGCGCACATCCCACACGTCGTCGGCATACACGTGGTCCGCGTAGCGCGCCAGGACCGCGGGCAGCTGCTCGTCGATGTGGATCTTGGCGCGTGGCGCGTTGAGGATGATGGCGAGCGAGAGGAGCGAGGTGTGCGGGTTGTGTTTCTCGTGGTAGCGGTCTGCGGTGTCGACGTCCTTGTACAGGAAGTGCGAGAAGAAGGATGCGGGGGCGGACATGTGGGCGGCGAGGTCCTTGAGGGCGGTTGCGGTGTGGGCGAGGGCGCCGCCGAAGACGAAGACGCGGTAGGAGCCGTTGAGGGGGATTTCCTGCTCGAGGTGCACCACGTTGGCGTCGACGACGCGGGTGACGGTTGCGGGGATGAGGATGCGGCCGGTGCGCAGGTTGGTGCCCTTCTGGTACTCCAGCATCAAGGGGTGCTGGGCGGGGTGCTCGGGGCCCCAGTTGATCGAGTTCGGGTTGTATGCGACGCCGTAGCCGGATGTGAATTCGCAGCTCGCCTTGAAGGTCTTGATGAACTCGTTCTCATCGGCCTCGCCAGAAGATGCACCGGCGACTTCGCCAGCGGAGGGGATGCGTGCGGAGAAGAGCTTTGCGTATCGCGCGTCAAAGTCGAGTAATGTCTCGGCGATCAGCTGGCGTTCGGACTCGTAGGTGGACAGACTGGAGCGGGGCGCCCATCCCGATTCGACGTGGTGGATCTTCCAGGCAAGGTTGACGGCATCGAGGAAGGCTGTGTTCATACCCTGGCCAGCCTTGGGGGAGTGTGTGTGGCAGGCATCTCCTCCCATGAAGACACGCTCGTCGAGGGTGTACTTCTCGGCGATACCCTGACCGATGGGATATACAGAGAACCATTCGATGCGATCCCACGTGATCTCATAGGGCTTCAGAATTGCCTTGGCCTTCTCCTGTACCTCTTCTGCGGTAGCCTGTTTGCGTGGGTTCCAGTCCTTGTCTGTGGAGCTGGCAACCTGGATGTACAGACGGACCATGTTGTCCTCACGGGGAATAATCATGATGGATCCAGCATCTGAGTGGATTGTGCATTTCATCTACACTTGGTTAGTATCGCATACTCAGTTGCTTGGCATATCGACCGACGTACCTTGATATCAGGGAAGTTGGTCCTGACAACACCGTCCATAACACCCCAAACATACGCGATAGGATCCTTGTATCTGATCTTAATACCAAGCTGCTCCCTCACGAAGCTCCGCGCACCCTCTCCGCTGAAGAGGTACTTCGCTCGCACGGTCTCAGTCGATGATCCATCAACATGGGCAAGCTTGACCTCGACAGGGTACGTAGCATCCTTGCCGTCATTCTCGAACCCAGTAATCGTCCACGGCCGCTGAACCGTGTTTCCATTCTTCTCAATATCCTGGATAAACACTCTCTCAATCATACCCTGGTGCAGCAGCGTTGTGAAGGGGTATCGCGCGTCGATGAATTTCGGGCAACTAGCCCACGTGCCCGTCTGCACGATGCCGCCCTTGGCGCTCGGATCCCAGAACGCAACTTCGTACACCTTTGCCGGCTCGTACTCCATGATCTTGCGCTTCAGGCCCATGTTGCGCAGAAGGTCTAGCGACCGCGGCTGGATGCCGTCGGCGCGTCCCGTGGGTGTGGGCTCAGGCCGGTTGTCGATGTGCTTGATCTTGTAGCCCCATCTTGACAGACAGGTGGAGAGGCAGAGGCCGACGGGCCCGGCACCGACGATGACGATGTCGTAGTTTTCGACAGCCATTGTACTGGTACTGTGTGCGATGTGCAGGGAGAATGGGTACGAGGCAGTCAATAAAGAAGCGCTCGTGGGTATCAATTGGCAGAATAGTATACAGTGCTGTCCATCTTCAAAGCAGCGGCTTCGACAGCTTTAAGAGACGTCCAGTCCGGACGCCGCTAGTGCCAGATAGCATCATGGCAAGAAACACGGGACTGGAATCTGTCCGGCAATAAAATCGGTTGTAAAGATCGCGAAGCTGGACGCCCCGACTAGGGCTGCCGTCATGTTGCGGGGACCACAGGCGGAATCGCTGCACGGCACTTTGCTGCCAAGAAAGCGGTTGCGCTGGTCCGCTTCGAGCTCAAGTGCAACCGGATGAGGCATGGTCGCTGTGTAAGACAGCCGAATCTCTGGACAAGTCATTCTGTATCGCTAAACCAGCCAACGCTCGTGCTTCAGAAGCCATCCGGTTACGCTGCCGCGCGGATTTAGCTCGCTCTTCAAGCCTCATCTAGACCCCACATTCCGACGCTGAGTTTCCCGTAGATAGCTCCCATGGGGTTGGCCATGGCGCACAGAGCTTGTTTGAGCATGTCTCGTACGAAGCTCGGATTCCGGCGTCAAAAAGGACATCAAGAAGCTGCCGTATTTTGAGGCCGTGAGAAGTGGGTCGCAGCGAAATTGTTCCGTGGCATTACGTTGACGTTGTGAGCATGTCCGTATTAGCCGTTCGACGATGCCGCTGTTTTGGTATTGATGGTCGATAACAGACCTTGGCAAAAAGTGTGGACAAAGTCCACGTGATGCAAAAGAGCCTCCATCACCCCAGAGGCAAGATGATGGCATGGATTGCGTGCAGGAAGCAAAAAGAGACTGGTCACTACGAGGGTCGAACTCGCGACCTTGGCGTATCAAGGTATAATCTATTAGCACCACGCTCTAACCAACTGAGCTAAGCGACCGTTGCTTCTTGTATGGATGTTTCCAGCTTTGCAACATTCATATTGTTGATTCAACTGCGTTGCAAGGCTCGATCCGTGGGAAGCAGAGACTCAATGTTGCAAAATGAGTCAGGGGGCTGATAGCGATGGATCCCAGTGAGGCGGGGCTGACTAGGACTGGCGCACCGCCTCGCTAGAAACTCAGGCCTCACCACCAGATCAACCCTACTCACCAAGCAAGGCATCAACAGATCTCGTCAGCCCTAACGCCCCGCACACCCAACCCGCGCTCCACAGCCACATCAGCACCGCTCCGCGACACCCCCGGCGCCAGAGCTGTCAGACCAGGATCCCACGGCCGCGCGAGTATTTGGAACGGCTTACACGCAGCACCCCCAGCGCCAATCACCCCCTAGCCCGTGTGTAACGCACGCCCGCATTTGGCTGGCCAGCTGGCGCCTCAGGGTCGCACGAAGGCGGGACGCCCACAGACGACAGGTTGCAAGCTGTGTAGTGCGGGCGGCGCGCAGCCGACGGGCTCGGCTGGGGCGCGGGGTGGTTGGACGGTGGACAGCGGTGAGGCGGCGGGCACCGGGAGAGTGGATATTCTCCGAGCGGGTGCTGTGTGACGTGACGGCGACGTGGGTGCGGCCGATTGCTCAGGTTTCGGGGGCAGGGAGGCAGGTACCGCCTGGGCGAGTGATTTGAATTAACTGCAGGCGCTGGATGGGCCACTGGGTGAGTTGTCGAGCCTTGCTCCTGGATGTCGAGAGTTCACGCGGTGCCGATTCGACCGCAGACCGGCTGGTCACACTGGAGTGGCGGTGAATCGATCAATCTCCAGGATCCACTAGAGCAAGGCAACAGCATACTGGTTTCGTGTTCATTGCGATCCAGAGTGCTGGACCTGTTTAGGTAACAATAGTGTCGCAGAGTAAGATAATCACCTGAGTTGTGCTTAAGCGTTAATCGAACCGAAATGGGTATTGTTGTACGTGCCATTCTGCCAGAACCACCAGCTCCCTCGCTATATGCAAGTATTTAGGTCGAACAAAACAATAGGGGATAAGGGGTTATAGTCGACGAAATGATGGCCAAAGTGGCGTAGCGAATGCGAAAGAAGAACATGGGGGGATATAATGACCGCATAAGCGGCATGCATACAACAACGTAAAACAATGTTCCGACCGCTAGTGGTACAGATACAGTCTGAGCAGTAGTCAGGCCTACGACACCGATTGGGCGGACTGTGTTCGGATTGGATGGAGATTTCATCTTAGCTCTACGGGCTTCTCGCCACGGCCCATGACAACATTGCCATGTCGCAGATGCGGGCCAAGACTTGCTGAGAACCTGCACGACTCTCATGGCTGATGAAGGACATGGCAACGTGAAGTTTACTCAAATCGCTGTCCTCGTGCGGGTCCATTAGTTGTGGGAGCGCGTTCGGGAAGCCTCCTATCCGCGCTCCGTAGTGCCTGGCGACGGCTATCGAGTATATTGCGTCACGCACTTCCTGTACGCGCAGCACCGTGCGCATTGTACCGAGTGACATGTCAGCAGCGTTGGGCGGCGCGCGGTCGTCGCCGTCATAGCGGACAAAGTCTCCAAGATTAAGCCAGAAGTCCACCTCGTGCCTCTTCTCCTCGTGGATGTCTTCAGGATAGGTGAGCTCGCGGAGGGGGTTCGACTCGAGGTTTGAATTTGTCAGTAAAGCCTCCAGGACGTCGAAGCGCGCGCGGCATTCCCTGAGTGGCAGGTCCTCGGACTCTGCAAGATGGGCGCTGCCGTCTTCAGGCTTGACGCCGTTGGTAGCAGGTGTGGGGAGTTTGCACGACCCCAGCAAGTGCCAAATCAGGCGCGCTTCTTGGCTGAACACACTTGACATGTCGGCAGAGCTGTTCTGCGTCTTGATCGTCTCGGTGAAGAAGGCGGCCTCTTCGTGCAGAGCCTGGCTGGTGAAGATGCGGTGCAGGGCGTTGTTGTCTTTGGAGAACCACGTGGTCTGCAGCATGTAGTCGAGGCCTTGGACGTAGTCGTTGACGAAGATCTGCGAGAACTGCTCGTCAATTTCCTGCGCCGGTGGAGCAGTCCGTGGCGGGACGTCGGGCGGGCTGTGGTTGCAGATGCCAAAGATGTCGGCCACGTCGAGTTGCTTGCCCTTGAGCGGACTGGGCGGGGGCGGGGGATGCGCGTAGCCTTGCTGTCTCATGGCGGGGTCCATGGGCAGGCCGTTGTACTGCGGTTGGCCTGGATGCATGCCCGGGGCGGCGGCGGCAGCGAGAGCAGGGTCGATGGCGTTGAAGGCTTGCGGGTCGTGCGGGGCGCTGGGGGCGGCGGCGGCCGGGGCGTAGCCTGCTGAAGAGGCCGGGGCGTAGCCCTGGGGGACCTGGCTCTGGTAGCTGGCGGGCGGCGGCGGGGCCTGGGCGGGCACGGGTGGAGTTGAGGAGTGCGGCGTCGGGGCAGAGTTAGGCGCGGGCTGGATCTGGGCCGGGCCGGGCTGCTGCTTGAAGATGGGATCGTAGCCCAGACACTCGCGCTTGCTCTTCTGGCAGTTGCGGCAGGTGGGGTGCGCCTCGTCACACTGGGGAGGTCAGCGGGGAACGGGAGTGTGGTGGGCGGGCAATGGCAGTGTAGTCAGCGGGCAATGGAGCGGTGTAACGAAAGCAATGGAGAAAGTGGATGTGATGGGGGTGATGAAGGGCAATGGCGGGCAATGCAGTGGAGGTGTCCAGTCGAGGCGCGTCACGTCTCGGCTGCGCGCGTCGCGCGCCAAGCAGGGCGGCAGCAGGGCGGCACTCACCTTGATTCTACGCTTGCGACACGTCAAGCACCCCGTCTTGGTGCGGCGCTTGATCTCCTTCTTGTGGCGGCCGCCGGACAGCACGCGCTGGTCGGGCTGCGGCGGCAGCTGGTAGCGCATCGCGTTGTACTGGGCGGGCCCCATGTTCATGGGCTGCTGCGGGTGCGCATAGCCCGGCGGCGGGTAGTGCTGCTGCATGGCGTGCGGCGGCGGCGGCAGCGGCGAGCCCATGGCGGGCTGCGGGTGCGGCGGGTGCTGGTGGTGGGCGTGCTGGTGGTGCTGCTGCTGTTGCGGCGGCTGGCCGTCGGGCAGGCGCATGGGCGGCAGGTTCAGCGGCGGCAGCGACATATTCGCGCCCGGCGGCGAGCCACGATACGGCTCGCCGGCGGGCTGGCCGGGCGGCGGGTACGAGTACGTGGGCTGCATCGACGTGGGTGACGGATAGGCGTGCGGCGAGGCATAGGCAGCGGGCGGCGGCTGCTGCTGCTGCGGCGCGGGCATGCTGGCCTGCGAAAAGTGCGACGGGGCGGGCGAGTGCGGGTTGGCCTGCGCGGGCACAGAAAACTCGTGCGACATGGGCGGGCACGGCGATGCCACCTGCCAGCAGTCGACGGACGTCGCTCGAGGCCGCAGCTCGCTTGAAAGCTTAGGGCCCGTCCGAAGAGGGACGGTCGACGGGGGGGGGGGGCGTGGGCAAGGCCGGATGGGGCAGCTGTTCACAGGGCAGGGGTGCCTCGGCAGCGTTCTGCACGTCCGCGACCTGCGTCGCAAGATTAGCACAAGTCGTGTCGCCGCCCGTCCTATCAGCCCGCCACGCAGCGCAGCGCCCCCCGCCAGCGCGCGACGAGCGTCCTCCCAGCTCGTCGTGCGCAAGACAGCGTGCTGCTCGCCCGGCGCGCCCACGCTGGCGGTGGAGATGGGCGCGGCGCGCAGGCTGCTGGATGCGAGGTGCTCGAAACTTACAGATGGTGCTAGGCTCGCCAAATCTTCGCTTGAATCTTCGCTTGAGGCCCTGTTTCCCGCTGCGACGCTGACTGGCCGCAACTCGCGTTCCAGACGTTCGCGAGCTAGGTTGCGTTGGTAGCGAGAACGCGAACAGTGCGGCGCCGGCGACGACGGGTGCGATGCTTGGGCAGGTGCGCTGGTGAAAATCGAAATGCGCGGCAGACAGCAGCAACAGCTTGCGCTAATGACGGCCCCCGTCACGTGCTGCCCTGAAGTTCATCCGTCAATCAAGTCCACCCGCAGCGCCGCGCGCTGGTACCTGGTGGGCCGGAATGCACCGCCGCCCGCCCTGCCAGGCCTGCCAGCATTGGCCTCGCTTCTGCTGCGCGTGCAGCCTGCAGAAGCGACCTCACGCCGATGCTGCCAGCGCGAGACGACCGCCGTGACCGCCGCCCGCTGCGTCACCAGCCAGGCCGGGCTGCGCGATTTGATACAGGGCTGAACACGGCAACACACGCCGCCGCCGACCAAGGCGTGCAGCGAGCTTCAACCGCACCACCCATCACCACTTGCACACGTCTTGCACGCAGCCGCTTTGATGCTGACCGGTCGCCGGCTGATCTCGCTCGGCCCGGCGACCCTACTGGAAACGGTCGGCGCCATGCCCATTACCCATCTCACAGCGTGCTGCATCGATGCAGGGTCATCTCGCTCGTCTTTAGCCGCCACAGCCTCACTCGCAGCCACTGCAACCACAGCGCTCAAGACTGCTACCTCACCACCAGTCAAGGCGCTAGCCGCAGTCTCTATTGGCAGCGACGCCGTGTCACCAGCGCAGCCGACGGATATCTTCCGCAATTGCGCCGTTGAAGCCGTTGTTGGCAGCGCTGACGGTGACAGTTGCACGGAGGCCCAGTGCTGGCCCCCAACCCACGCCAGCATTCTGCACTGCGCGTCCACGATAAGTGACAAGGGTTGAGACTGCCAACCACCCGTTCTTCGTATTCGACATTGGCGCTCGTTCCTTCGCCGGGACATGGGATCCTGCTCGCTTCCAGCATTGTCCACGTCTTATCGCCCTGTTGCACGAGCAATGGCCCTGTTTGCACCAAGACGCCCTGTGGAACGCGAGCCCGCAGCTGAACATCATGCTGGCCATTTCACACCCCCCGTCACGCTCCCTGCAGCAGGCAGCCTTCCGCCGTGAGCCTGCTTGAAGTCGCAGATCGCGTTGCGTGCCGGCCCAGGTGTTCCTCGCCAGCAACACGAGTTCAAGGGTCGTCTCGTTAACCGACCGCATGGAAGCTTTCTCGAACAAACTTTGTGCCGCCAACCGAGCAGCATGTGCGTCTTCCGTCACCCCGCGTTCAGGAACCTCCGACTAGCGGCATGCGCACGCTCGTCTGTTGACGTGTCTCCATCCGCTGCGCCGGTCCGTCTCAGTCACAGACACCGCAACACATCCCGCATTTCCAGAACGAGACTGCAACACCCGGCCGTGCTTTAGATTGGCTGCCGGCCCGACATGCGAGTGCGCTGCCGGGTGTTGACATGTCGCAGCGTAGTCCTTGTGCGGATCAGCGCGCTGCAGATCGATTGCCCGCAGATCCACGACACACTCCGACACACTCCATGCCATGGCCAGAGCCTGGCGCCGTGCCCTCCGACGTGACAATGCTGCTGACTGAGCGCCGCCCAAATGCCCTACACACTCCCGCTTGTGTACAACCTCACACAACCCCTGTCCCACCCACCTCCACCCCCGTTTTGACAATTTCCCTCCAGCGCTCGGGTGCTAGGTAGCGAACCGGTGGGGTGCGGACCACCGCCGCTGTAGATGTATTTGTCAGTGCTGCATTCTGCCTCAGCCGCAACATCCCCTGGCTTGTCTCTCACGTTGCAGAATAACCGGCGAACTGAGAATATAGGCCAAGTACACCACATGACATTAAGGTAGGGAAAACACTAAAACACTCTATAGAACACTTCTTTACCTACAATATAGGTAATATTTAACTGAATTCCAACTTTAGGTATTATGATAGCTACAAGTTAGGTATTCTGTAGAGTTGGTAAGCTTAGGGTCTTCTCCGCCATTTTTCTGAAACTTGAGAGCTTGTGTCGCTGTACGCGATGTTCACAACATAGTAGTGTTCACAGCATAGTGTTCGCATTACAATAGCGAAAGCAGCCTTGCCGGCGAAGTAGCATGCACATGTCGTTACCATGCACTGAATAGCCAGTCAAGGAGTGCTCTCGAGTGCCCCCTCTGTCGTCAACCTGGCATGTGTACACAGTCCATCCACGAGATCCACAAGCTACCCGACAAGGATCCCCTGAATCCACAACAAGCCAGTGCCGAACCTCACCTCACCTCGCCATAGCAAACCGACATAACCCCCGCACTGCTTTCACCCATTCCAGCAACACAGACCCAGATACCCAGTCTCCGATACGAAGCATACACCCGAGATTCTCGAGCACCCACACCCTCCCCCAGAACCGCGTGCAGGCCCCAGCAACAGCACAACTCCATCGCAGCTCAAACACCTCAGACGCCTCAAACCACCCTCGCGGGCGCTGGCCCCTCGCGGCCTTGTCCGCGCCGTGCAGCCCTCGAGTACAAAAGCACTGTGGGCGGGTCTGAAGGGCTCGGGGAAACGGACGAGTGCGCTGGTGGGCTGGGCTAGGTCTCCGCTGGCGTGGATGCGATGCTGCGCTTCTGGCAAGGTGGACGGGTGTAGAAGCCGGTGGGCGGCGGGATGCTGGGTGTTTGTAGTGGCGGAATCATATCTATGGCGGGAGACCCGACGTCGTGGGGTCTTGGTGCTTGGTATGCTTCTGGCATCTCGTTTCCGTGCTTCGTTTCCAGCTGAGGGACCTCGTGTGAGACGCACTTGCTATACCACAGACAACACAGCGGTGTGTAGAACCCGCATTCAACGACACAACTCCCCCGCCCGCGCCCCCGTTTCCTCATGCCAGGTACCTAGATATTCGTGTATGACTCACTCTGTCGCTGAGAAATACACTCCGCGATCGAGTAAGCACGCAAGGCCCATATCAACATTTCCAATGAGGGTTTCCGCGTCAAAGACCCACCGCCAACGGCGAATGTGCAGAACCAGCGCCCTCGATGCGCTGCAGATCGCACCTCGCATTTTCTCGCCCCCGCGAGTCTAGCCTTGCGATCCGCGCTGCGAGATTACCAACACCGCCCTTTTTCCACTGAAACGTGATTATAGCGAGGAGTTGTTGAGGTTGCAGCAGCATGAGCAAGCACCACGAGTCCCGAGCGCGCGTCTGATCGAGTTACTGCAGGCCATGCGGCGAGGAACTGCGTAGCGAACTGCGAAAGAACCGTGCGAACTGCATGTCGGACCGACATACCGCGCGCAGTAGCGACGACGTGCCGGGCCGGAACGGGCAACGCGCGATGCGGGGAACCCCTCGCTTCGTCTCCGCACGTCTTAGCGAGCTGGTCCCGCGCGTCTGGGAGCGCACGTCTGACGTCTGACGCACCGGGGATAAAAGAGGGAGCTTTCCTGGTGCAGTGTTTAAGAGTCATAGGCGCGAAAGGGCGTGTCAGAGTCTGTGCAGTGGGCCTGGAGAAACGGGGAAACCTTGCAGAGCGCTTCAGAGCGGTTTCCCGCTGCTTTTCCGCTGCTGAGGAGTGGTGAGCTACCTAGGGCTATAAGAGCTTCGACGTCGCTTTCTCTGCATCCACGGCCTGGCACACACTCACTGTTGCTCTACGCCACGGCCTCTCGACTCCGCCGCCATGACACTGCACCACAACGGCGGCTCCTCGACCTGCGTCGTCGCGCCCGTCGAACTCTCGCCGTACCCCCAGAAACCGGACACCGCGAAGACCCCCAGCCTCAGAATCGACCAGACGAGCCGCGATGCCGACCCAGTCGAAACCCTGCCCTCGCCCACCACCCAGCCCGCCGCCAAACTTGAGCGCTGGAACGAGTCTCCCACGAACCTGTGCCGCACGGCCGCCGCGTTCTGGAGCTTCGTCGTCATGGGCAGCAACGACGCCGCCTACGGCGCGCTGATCCCCTACGTACCCTCCCCCCGTACCCGTACTGGTGCACCCCGCTAACCGACCCAGCTGCAAGAATACTACAGCCTCAGCTTCATCGTCATCTCGCTCGTCTTCCTCTCCCCGCTGGTCGGCTACACCGCCTCCGCGCTGCTCAACAACACGATCCACCTGCGCTGGGGCCAGCGCGGCGTCGGGCTCCTCGCGCCGACGTGCCACCTCGTCCCGTACATCGTCATCGCCCTCCATCCCCCCTACCCCGTGCTGGTGGTCATCTTCATGCTGGCGGGCTTCGGCAACGGGCTCGCCGACGCCGCGTGGAACGCCTGGATGGGCGCCATGGCGAACCCCAACGAGGTGCTCGGGTTCCTGCACGCGTTCTACGGCGTCGGCGCCGTGCTGGCCCCGCTCATCGCCACCACCATGATCACCCGCGCCCACCTGCCCTGGTTCGCGTTCTACTACGTGATGATCGGCATGGCGGTGCTGGAGCTGGGCAGCAGCGGCGCGGCGTTCTGGCGCGCCGACGCGCGGGCGTTTCGCGATGCGAATCCGCGCACGGGTGAGGGCAAGGATAATCGCATGAAGGAGGCGGTCATGCGGCTGCCGTATGCGCGCGTGACGTGGTGCTGCGCGCTGTTTTTCCTGGGGTACGTGGGCGTCGAGGTCGCGCTGGGGGGCTGGATAGTCAAGTTCATGCTGGAGGTGCGGGAAGGGGGCGCTTTTGCGAGCGGGATGACGGCGACGGGGTTCTGGATGGGGATCACGGTGGGGCGGGTGGTGCTGGGGTTTGTGACGCCGCGGATTGGCGAGAAGCTGGCGATTGCGGTGGGTTTCCTGGCTCCCGTGCTGTGGAGATGCAATGGCTCGGTCACTGACATGTGCAGATCTACCTCCCCCTCACCATGGCCCTGGAGCTCGTCTTCTGGCTCGTCCCGCAGTTCTACGTCTCGGCCGTCGCCGTCGCCCTGCAAGGCTTCTTCCTGGGCCCTCTGTTCCCTGCCGCCGTGGTGGCCGCCACCAAGCTGCTGCCACGGCACCTGCATGTCAGCGCGATCGGCTTCGCGGCGGCGATTGGCGGGTCCGGGGCTGCCATCTTCCCGTTCGCGGTCGGTGCGATTGCGCAGGCCAAGGGCGTGCAGGTGCTGCAGCCGGTGATTCTGGCGCTGCTGGGCTGCATTCTGGGGATCTGGCTGTGTTTGCCGCGGTTTCATAAGAAGCAGGAGTAGGGATTTGAAGGAGTGGTCGTGGAGTGGTCGTGGAGTGAACGTGGAGTGGACGTGGAGTGGACGTGGAGTGGACGTGGGAATAGACCGTGGGAATGAACCGTGAAAATGAACCATGAAAATGAACCATGAAGGCAAACCATGGAAACGAATCGTAGAGAAATTAGCACCCCTACGATTCCCCACATAACCCCCCTCACATGCGTAGAAACAGTAGTACCCAGCAGCCACATACACATCCCTCTCGCAGCACCCCTCAGGACATGAAGCAAACACCCACACCAGCAGCAAACCAGCCACACAAAACACAAACCCCACTCCCAAAACACCACCATCCCATCCAGACCCCGTCCTATCCGCGGCCCCGCAACCCCGGCCCCAGCTCCAGCCCCAGCTGCAGCCCCAGCGATGCCAACTAACAGCCACATCTCGCCCACGCCCCTCGTACGACGCCGCCGAGCCTAGACCCGCCCGCCATCGACACTTGCGGGAGTTGCCTTTTCGAGACCGTGTGCAGGTGCATGTATACACACACACACATACATGCGTGACGTGCGTCAGATAAGCGCTTAGCGCAGCACCGTACTTACCTTCAGTGCTGTTAGCGAACTGTCAGTGATGAGTGTACAAGCCCGGCTCCCCAACCCTAACCGCAACCGCAACCGCAACCGCGATGACCGGCGGGGACCGGCGACGAGCGCTGGAACGGGGGTGGAAGGGGTGGATGGTGGATGGTGGATGGTGCTAGGGAGCAGGAAAGGGGGGGACTCGGGTGTTCGGTGGATGGGGGGCTTGTAGGCGGGATGGTGGATGCTGGACGGTGGATGGAATGGGATGCTGGATGGGATGCTGGACAGGGACGGAATGGGATACCAAATGCTGGATGCAGCGTGCCATACAGTGCCATGCCGTAACGTTGGGTACACGACGCGGTGAGCCATATCCATAATGCACGACAACGGCTCTGGCTCTGGCTTTGGCTTTGGCGGCGCGCACACGCGTGAGACACAGCGACGGCGGTGGTACGGGGGTGTAAAGGCACTGTCTGGCACTGGGCTGTGATAGGGCTGTCTGGAGGGGAACTGTGCAAAGCAGCGTGTGCAGGATAACTGTCTGCAAAAGCACTGTCGGGAGGAGCACTGTCTGCAGGAGAAATCTCTGGAGGGATACTGTGCAAAAGCACCGCGTGCAAAAGTACATATGCATTCATCCCACGCTGCGTGGTGCTCGTGTACGCCCATCCATCGGGCCCCCGGCCAAAGCCCACAACGCCAGACACCTGGAGCGCGTGGCTCAACGGGTGCTATGCAAGTCGCGCCGTTCGCTAATAGCACGTGTCGCGCAGAGGCGCGTCGCATGTGTCCCTGGTATCTCCCTATATGCCTGTATGCCAGCCCCCGTGTCCCAGTCCCAGTACCCTGTATCCTATACGCTGTGTCCTAGATCACCACTGCCGCTCGCGCATCACATCGCACCGCATCACACCGCATCGCTCGCTCGCTCGCTCGTACCCCGGACGCCGTGCAAGCTTTTGCAGCATCGCGGGCGTCCGCACTCATGACACTCCCGGCGTGCGCGGGCTCAAGAGTCAGCGGCGACGGGCACGTCGGTGTCGCTGGCGTCGGGCGGCGGGGGCTCAGCGGTGCCCTCCATGATGCGCAGCTCGTCGAGCGAGATGCCCATTTTGGCAGCGAGCCGCTCCTCCTCCTTGCGGGCGCGGGCGAGCTCCGTCTCGCGGCGCATCGTCTCGAGGTTCCACTCGGCGTCGCCCTCGTCGTCGCTGTCGGCGTCGCTGCCGGCCCAGTCGCCCTTCTCGAACATCATGCGGCCTGTGGCGTCCTTGCGCGCCTTGGCTTCCTCCTCGGCGGCCTTCTTGTCCAGGCGGTCCTTCTTCCACTTTGCGAATGTCTCGACGGTGACTGGGGTGAGGGTGCCGGTGAGCTTGTGGCGCTCCGACTCGAGGAAGTCTTCGAGCGTGAGGGCGTTGCGGGGGTCGTTGGCCGCGAGCGCCTTCTCGGCTTGTCGCTGTTCGCGGGTCTTGATGACGAAACTGGAGGGGTCAGTCGTGTGGTGCACGGAGATGTAGAAAAACGTACCCAGGCGGCAGCGAGTGCTTGTACATGCACTTGTCGCCTCCGTTCGGACATGTCCAGAACCAGCCGTACTTCTGGTCCTCGATTGCCTGGATGAAGAACTTGCACACCTTGTCTGTTGTCGTCTTGGGGTTGCCGTGCTTGCTGAGCACGACGTTGCGCAGCTTCTCCTCGTCCCAGTCATCCATGT
The DNA here is from genome assembly GCF_020726555.1 of Boeremia exigua. Classification (NCBI taxonomy): domain Eukaryota; kingdom Fungi; phylum Ascomycota; class Dothideomycetes; order Pleosporales; family Didymellaceae; genus Boeremia; species Boeremia exigua. The sequence continues at coordinate 1,476,034 of NW_025763529.1, read as the reverse complement.
TGTCCTTCTTCTTGCGTTCCTCCTCCTCCTCCTTCTCCTGGTCGCGGCTGTCGGTGTACAAGCTGCGCTTCTCCGTCTTGCGCTCGACGTTGAGGTCGTGCGAGAACTTGCAGCGCCGGCCCTTCTCGCAGTTGCCCTTCTTGAAAAACTGGCACAGCACCGTCTTGGGATCGACGCCAAATGGCACTTTCTGCACCTGGACCGGCTTGAAGAGTTCGGCCATCTCCCGCTTGGCGTCCTCCTCGGCCTTCTTCTCTTTCTCTTTCTGCAGCTTCTCGGCGGCCTTGCGCTTCTCGTCGGGCGTTCCTCCCGACGCATGGGTGGCATTGATCTGCTTGATGGCCTTCTGCGCGGCTCCTCCCTTTTTGTTCTTCATGCCAAACGTCTTGTCGACGGCGACCTTCTTCACCTTGGGCGGCTCGCCCTTTCCCTTGGGAGGCATGATGGGTGGTTGTGAATGTAGCGGATGGAAAGACTGTGAGAGCGCCCTCGTGGACTTTGGCAGCGAGCTTTGCGTGTGGGCACCAAGCGACGCGGCTCAGCACTTGTCTTGGTGGGTAAAAGTGAGAATGACGATGTGTGGGGTGGACTCTCAATTTCAGGTGGGTGGCGCCGCACGGACCGGCCAGCCGCCGCCGCGGACCTGCTGGAGCTCAAGGTGGCCTTGACATGGCCACAACCATTGACCTCCGCCCGCGCCTCGACATTCCCGCCTTCGCGTCCCACGGGTCCAGAACCACCGCCCTCGGCTCCGGTATGCTTCGCAGAGCCCGTCGACCCTGATTGCGCCCTCTAATCACTCCGCAGCAGCTCCACCCGCTCCTTGACTTCTCCGACGCGCGTCAACCGACAACATGATCACAGACGCCCAACTCTACTCGCTGGCCATCTTCCTCGGAAGCGCCGCCATGCTCCTCATCGTCCTCTACCACTTCCTCGAAGTCAACTCCGAAGAGCACGCCGAGCTCCAGAAGCCCAAGCCCGCAGCCAAGGTCAAGGCGTAGGACCAAGTACAGAATGCTTGCCTATACGAGACGGGGGAATGAGACGCGCAGCGGAGACTTTGATACCATGGTCAAGACTAGGTGGGAGGGACCAAGCGATCGGCGAAGCATCACGGCGTTTGGGCGCATAGCTATATGAACTTTCGGCCCATGTGAGGCATTGAATCTATCCAAGCTTAGTATGGTCCTCAGTCCTCTGCGTCGACGTATTCCTCTTCTGCTCCGTCGCTGTCAACGAGCCCTCGCCTGCGCTTGTCGTTGACAAGAGTGGCGCCTCCACGGTCCATGCCCGGCCCTCCCATGCGCCTCTTCTGTGACACCAATCGATCCTGTGCATCACGAGCCTCTTGCTGCTGCGCGTCTTTCGCCGGCCGACCGCGGTCGCATGGCATTGATCCAGAGAGTACTGAAGTTATGCTTTCATAATCTGCGGGGCTGGCTGTAATGCGTGGTGTCACACGACGCCCTTGAGCATCGCTGAGATATGCTTCAGAATCATGTGCATCTGGCCAGTTAGTCAGGGTTCCAGTGTCTACCCACACGGCCACTCAATCTTCCGTACCGGAGAGCCCACCAGCGGGTCCATCGCCTTGCTCCCACGACAAAGGGTCAAAGTGGCTCTGCTGCAGGTGCTCGCGCCATGTAGTCTCCCCCGCGAACGCAAGTGGCACGTGGCGCTCGAGGCTCATGTTACTCATGGGGTCGAAACTGGTGACATGCTTGCCACAGCCGTCCCACAAACACTCCAGAGTACTGCGTAGGGGATCCTTCTTGTGCACCTTGAAGACGTGTAGCTGGAGTGTCTCAAGGTTGTGCAGTTCTGCCTTGCAGTTTTGCCACTTGCACTTGAACGATTGGTACTGGGCATGGTTTGCGACGCTTGGTGAGCGAGAACTGATAAGGATGGGATCCTCGCCGGTGCTTACGTTGCGCAGCGTACTTGGCTGTTCAGGCCCGTACTTGCCTGCATGACCGTTGCTTGCCGAACGTTGCTGTGCAGCCGCAGAGCCATGTATCGCTTTGCGCCAGCCGACTGGACGACCCTTCTTCTTCGGCAGCGGATTGCCATCAGGCCCAACCTCGCGGAATGCAGAGTATCCAGTGCCAGAAGCCGCAGGTCGCGGAGCGGTTGCGCTCATTTTCGCAGAGCTTGCCTGTCGTTTCGGGGTTGACGGCGTTGTTGTGTTGGGGAGAGAATGACGTGGGGGTCGACCGCGTTGCTTTTGTTTGATGAATGGGTTGGTCGCCTCGGGAAGAGCTTGGGCCCTCGCGTCCGCGTGTGACGATCCCCAACGCGTCATGTCTTCATCTTCAGAGTCGTCCTCGTCGTCTGCATCCTCGGTCAGAGCCTGCGTGCTAGCCTTGAAATACCCAGGCGGTGGGCTACCAGGATCGATCAAACCCCATTTTATCGTACTCAGATCCGCTTCATACGTTATCTGTGGGATGTTGACCTTGAGTATATCAAGATGCTGGTTGAGATGGCGCTCAGAAGGATGTCTCCCACAGGCAAGTAACACATCTCGAGCGATTGTGGCTGGATTGTAGGTGTTGCGTCGAAGTGCCTTTTTCTTGTCCAGAGGCTCGACGATTGCTCTGTACCGTAGCTCGGTTGCTGGTATGGGCACGACAGCGCGAAACGTTGGTTCGTTCGCTACAGGTGCGGGCGTGCTTGCAGTCGGGAAGTTACCGGTGGGCGCAGACATACCCGCTGTTGGGAAATTGCTGACCGGTGCTACATCGACGTCCATAGCGTCATTAATGTGTGGATGTGGCGAGCCGTATGTGTACATCGGGCCTGTGTTGAATCTCTTCAGCGGCGGCCCCATGTCTTCTTCGTCGTCAAGCTGTGTCAGATCAACCAGGTCACTCAAGTTACGTTTTCTTGCTGCTTGCTCTTTGTTGGCTGGTGGCTTCAACTCTGGCTTGATGGGAACCATCTCGGCGACAGGTATTTGCGATGGTGCTGCCATGGCATCATCATCAGGGAATGAAGGGTATGAAGGTCTGTTCATCGGAGACGCGGTCGCAGCTGCGTAGCGTGGACTGGGTGCCACTGGAGTTGCAAGGCGGTTCTTCATAACCGCTGGAGGCGCAGGGTGCTTCATTACTGCAGGCGGAGCTGGGATCTTGGATGCAGCAGCCGGAGGCACCTGTAGAGCTGTTTTGCGAGACGCCGAGTTTACATCCGGCACAGCTGAGAGCAGGCTCTTTGCGAAGATCGAACGATTCAGTTGAAACCCCATCTGTTCGAGTTGCTCGCACAACTCAACATACGAGGGATTCCCGTCAAGCATCTGAATGACTTGCTCGCCTTCGATTGGACGATCTGGGTTATGGGTGGTGAGGTAGTGCGCCGCAGCTCTCGCAAGCTCAAGCTTCTTCTCGGCGGGCCAAATTGTGGTTCCCCCGGCTCGCACGGTTGCTGCTGCAGGTGCACTCATGGGTACTGCTTGGACTGGAGCAGGAGTGACAGGCTTTGCAGTTGGCGTACTGAACGAATCCCGTGGGGTGGCTTTCTTCCTCTGATTCGCAATTGGAGGAGTGGGTACTTGCACAGGAGGGACGACCACTGGTTGAGGAGCCGGTTTCGTGGTGATTGTGGGTGACTTATTGATCGGGGCCTTTGCCTTTCTCTCCTCTTCCCAAATGCGCGCAAGCATTTGCGGGTCCTTGCTGTTGAGCTCGCGCATCTTAGCCATCATAGCACGGATTTCTGCTTCCAAATCCGAAGCAGCAGCTGAAGACCCTGAAGCTTCGGCTGGAGGGGCGACAGGAGCTGGCGTCTGCTGCTTCTGGGCCTTCTTAGTCCTTGGCTTTGGTTGGCTGGCCGTGAGCTGCGCCTGTCGAGCCTGTTCATCTGTTTCCTTCCGCTTCCGCTCCTCCTCTTCAACGCGCTCCTCCTCCAGGCGGACCTCCTCTTCCTTCCTCTCTTTTTCAGCGCGCTCTGCATCTTTGATGGCTCGCTGTCGTTGGTACTCGGGCCAGGGATCGTACACAGCGGTGGGATCTACCGTTGTGCTTGGGCCTGTGTATGGCTCAGGCATAGCTGATACTGGCGGTTGGACGATTGGCACAGGTAATCGAGGCGTGTAGGAGTTTGAGTGCGGCGCGGTGTGCGAGGATCGGGAAGCATCTGTCTCAGGGAGGTGTCGGTGGCTATAGTCACCGTAAGATTGCGACGTCCCCGCTGCAGCCATTCCGGCGGGTCTGCTTGAAGCTGTTGCACTGTTCTGACCGTACTGGACTTGAGAGGGACTGGCTGTGCGCTGCTGCTGCTGAGGGTAATGCGCCGCCGCGCGTTGTGAAGGATATCCAGCAGCAGTTGCTGGCGACGAGAGGCCTCTGCTTGCGGACGATTGCGCTTGCTTAGTATTGATGCTGCGCGGACGAGCTTGTGTTTGACCGTAAGCAGCGTGGGAGCCCTGTGGAGGTTGCGCCTGCACTTGTGGCGAACGTCCGGAGGTGTAGTGTGCGGAAGCGGCATTGGCAGCAGTGAAGCCAGATTGGCTCGGCGCTGATGTTGTCGCCGCATAACCCGTATTGCTCATGTTGCGCAAAACCTCAGCAGCCCGGCTGCCATTGTCCCTTGCCGTACCGTAATCGCTGGGGCTGCCACTCCAGTTGTCTTGGGCAGCGCCATATCCTGTACTCGACGTCCCGTACGACGGACCAGAATATGACATGTAGTCGGCAGTTTGGCTTGGTGCTGCCGAGGGTGCTTTCTGGTACTGGCGCGTCGACTTCGTAGTGGGGTTCGTGGGCGGCGCAGTTTGATGCGACGAGTACTGCTGGGCGGAGCTCTGTTGGTAGGGGTAGTTGTAGGAGTAATTACTTGATGACATGGCGACGGAGGCTTGGGTAAAGTTTCTACGAACGCCACGCAATCAAGTCGTCCTGGACAGTAACATCGAAAGCTGCTGAAGCGCAACTGGGTCAAGGTGTTTGTGTTGGACCATGAAGCGCACTTGGTGGCAATGACGCGCTAAACGCAAGAAACAAGCTGCGAAATAACCCCAATATATACACTGCGCAACCACTAAACACGCGAGAGAAGAGAAGACGCGTCGACGTCGTGACGTTGCCGGGATGGCGAGGCAAGCTTCCGTGCGCACGCTCGTTGGTCGCGCCTGCCCGACCGACAACGCCAAGACGCTACAATGCACGTCCGTCCGTGCCCTCGCTTCGCAGCTAGGCCACTCCACTCAATATTCGCAGATTCGCAGAACTTCCTGCCAGCGCCGAACTCTTCTCTTCTCGTTCAACTAACCCATCTCTCGCAAATCCAGCAGCAATGGCCAAGATCGTGTCCAGCTCTCGCCGCAACTCGCGAAAGGCGCACTTCAGTGCGCCGAGTAGTGTGCGCCGGGTCATTATGAGCGTATGAGGAATTGCTTGAACATCCAAGTTTATGTTCTAACAATCTTCAGGCGCCTCTGAGTAAGGAGCTTCGCGAAAAGTACGGTGTGCGCTCGATCCCCATCCGCAAGGATGTAAGTACAGCTGATTCTGCGCCTCTGTCAAGGTTTGCTAACTTTTCGCAGGACGAGATCACCGTCGTCCGTGGCTCCAACAAGGGCCGTGAGGGCAAGGTCAACTCCGTCTACCGCCTGAAGTACTGCATCCACGTCAACGGCAGTACGTAGCCCTTTCCGACCGAGTCACGCGATCGCTGCTAACCACCGTCTCAGTCGTCCGCGAGAAGTCCAACGGCCAGTCGGTCCCCGTCCCCCTCGCCACCTCCAAGGTCGTCATCACCAAGCTCAAGCTCGACAAGGACCGTGAGCAGATCCTCGAGCGCAAGGGCGCCGGCCGCGCCGCCAAGAAGGAGAAGAAGGAGAACTCCGCATAAGCGTTTCACCACCTTTTGTACTTGACGACACATTATGGCTGCGATGCCCCGAAGCGACGGCGCGGGGTGTCCCATTCCTTTCGAGCGGGATGGATTAAAAGTCGGTTCATACCACTTGGGCTGCAAGAACATGGGCGTTATACCGGCTTCTAGCTCGAACAATGGATTTGCCGAACACTCGGCCCTGTCGACGCTTTCTTCTGCAATGATACCACGAAGGATTTGGAGTACGACGACGACGAATAGAGAATTGTTGATCCAGCCTTCGGTCAAGTGACGCCGTGATGTTCCCTCCTTTCTTCCACGCTAGAATATCTGGTCATCAGCTCAAACATCATAGCTGCTTGTACTTATACGACTAGCGAAGAACAAACCCCGATGGCTTAGCCATTGCTCGCCTGCAGACCGCCTTCGAGACGACAATGAAGGAGGTGGTTTGATGGTGACCGACAAATCACTGCTCAATATGAATTATTGCATCTATTTTCTGTCCATACCGCCAAGCTTCTCGGCTTTTGATCCACGAACATTCTATTCAGATGTGTTGAAGGGCACTAGTGACGACTTTCTCATGTACATCTACCGGTCTTGCTATAGTACAAGCATTGGACCATGTCATACTGAGACAATGACACATAAAAGCGGCGAGCATGTCAAAACAAGGCCAATTCACAAACATCAGGCTCCCGCATAAAATCTACTTTCGTGGTCCTAAATACACTCCCCTGGACGCCCCTGAACAACCGTTCTCGGAGCCTTGGTATCGCCAGTAAGCTTTGCGTGCGACCCTGGACCGACAGCTTTACTTGCTACACAGCTATGTATCGTGAGACACTGGCGTTCGGTTCTTCAGTAGCAGCTCTCTGCAGCACGTGGTAGATCATAGGATTGTTGATGTGCTTCATGTTCACTTGCCGTGATTAGACTTGTTCTGTTCTCGAGAGACGACAGGCTGCCGGCTCTACGTTGAAAAACAAAAAGTAGATGAAAACGCAGGAGGCCGTCACAAAGTCATGAACAGCAAGCATAGAAGCAGATGTGTGTATCGAATACAAGTATCGAAATCTATCACCAGCACCTCTACGAGTCCCTCTACAGAGGCAATCCACACCCGTCCATGCATGCAAACCCGCTCCATTCCCATCCATTACTCCAAACTCCACCGAACCCCACTTCCTCTAGTTAACCACCCTCTTCATCTGCGCCGCCTGCCTCGGCTCAATGAACAGCGCCTCCGCCTCCGTCAGCACAACCGGCTTCTCCCCCTCGGCCTTGGGCAGCGTCTCCAGCCGCCCCTTGACCCACGCCTTGCGGCCCTCGACCTTTGTCGTCTCCGCCACCAGCACCACAATCTGGTTCGCCATGCACGGCGCCTTGTACGTGATATTCAGACTCGCGGTGACGCCGACCTTGTTGGGCAGCGCGGGGAAGCAGCAGCGCGCCAGGCCCTCGTCGAGCAGCGTGCCCAGCAGCCCGCCGTGCACGATGCCCGGGTGCCCGCACAGCGCGGACCCGAGATACTGGACCGAGACGAACTTGCTGCCGTCCGCGGTGCTGAATTGCAGCGGCGGCACCGCGATCTTGTCGGCGCCGAGCAGTGTACCGCCCGTCAGGTTCTGGGCGCGCAGTTGCTCGGGGATCTTGAGGTGCGGCCGCGAGGCAATGTATGTGGGGTCTTCGAGCAGGCTCTTGGTGAAGGCGTGTGTGAAGATGCTCTTCTCGATGTCGGCGATTTCAGCAGACGAGGGGGTGAAGAGGGTGAGTGTTTCTTCGTCGCTGGGCGGTTCGGCGAGAGCCCGTATGGATTCAATTGCGGGTGCGCCGGCCATGGTGAAGCCTGCTGCGAAAGTGAAGAGAGTGAGGACGAGAGCGATTGGAAGCCGGATGTAGAGGGGTCGTTTGGTGGCAGTAGGTGGTGTGGGGATCTGGGTGTTGGTTTGAGTTTCCTGTGCTGGTGTGTGTCAGCTATGTTGGTGCAATTGTACAGCAATCTCGACGTCAAGACTGAAGGAAACCCTCTAGTACTCACCAACGCTACTTTGATACCGTGTCTGGCCCACACGTTTTGGGGTTATCTCTCTTATACACTTTGCACCTCCACGGCCGATCTCGCCCCGTGCAGGCGCAAGCGGAATTATGCCACATGGAACCCGGAGTCCCACATATCTCGATACGGCGAACCTTGCGGCGGGATACATGGCTACGTGCGCCTAGAAGAAAATTGCCGGCCGCTAGCAGTGTTGCGCGTTGAGTCGGTGAGTGGTTCTGCGACTGTTAGATGGCGCTCGGGGCAAGGGTCAAGATTGCCGAGGCCCGCAGGAGTAGTTTGGTTGGAGAAGAGGCCGCCAAGAGCGTTGAGCCTCCAAACTAGGAGGATGACTCGGCCGACGGAGTGATGGAAGATTATTCACATGGTATTCATGCGCCAGTCGTCCGTTCTGTGTTCTTTGGGCACATCTAGACGGTAGAGCGTGCAAACCACTCAGGAAGGAGCTTTCGATCGACAAATCTCATCATTACTATTGTTCGTCCATCTTGGACGCATTGCTGCGACATAAAGCAGCATCTACTAGCTACGTACAGAACACCTGCCTCCCTCCTACGACTCTTCAACTCTCGGACAAGGAAAGGTGTACTCGTATGCACAGGAAAACGGAATGCGGTTGAAGCAAACAAGAGAAGAAAAAGTGGTGCTCAACGAGGGTCGAGAAGCTGTGGAGAGTATTTACAGATACGGGGTGGTGGTGGGTGGTCAGGGTTGTTGACGCAAGAAGGTACTGCGTCGGGTATCTGTATGACCAGTGAGTGGTCGTGAAGCGTAAGCTTCGGCGGTGCGAGAAATTCAAACGAAAGCAGACGCCCAGCGCTAAGAATGCGTGCTCGATCAATGAAGAGAACAGCAAGTTGTACAATCAAGAGGAGATCCGCTGCTGACTGATGGTGATGCTTTTCCAGATCCGTTTATGTATATGCGTAGTGCCTTTCGAGATAGGCAGACAGTAAGAGAATGTCAGTTTACTTGCTAGCCCCAAGGTTGAGCCATGACATGTTGTCACCCTCTTTTTGGTTTGGAGCACCAGGTCCTCCCGGTGGCCCTGCTGGTCCTGGGAACATTGTGACTGTGCTCTCATGGCCGATCCTGGGAACACCTGGGTGGAATGAGTTGAATGTTGGGCTCGGCATGTGGTCCATGTGAGCTGCCTGAGGCTGATGTGGACCCGGGAACACGGTCACGGTGCTTCCCCGGTCTTGTGGCGCCAGACCAAGACGAGGTGGAACAGGGTACATAGAGCTGAACTTGCTCTTAGGCATCTCATCTGTAGGAGCAGCTGGTGCTCGATCTGCGCCCGAAGGGAACATGGTGAATGTGCTACCCCGAGCATCGGGCACGTCAAGTGAGTTGAAGCCTTGGCCAGGGTAGAATGAACTGATGTTGCTCTTTGGGTAGAAGGAGTTGCCATCATCAGGGTAATACGAGCTAGCGCCATCGTACTTGTGCGTGTCCCTGGGCTCGATGATCATGCTACCAGTGTATGCGCTGCTAGGCGGTCGACCGTCGTCACCAACTGGTGTCCAGCTCTCAACAGGGTTGCGGAAGAAGTGTTCCTCGTGTCCGCTAAGTCCAGATCTCGTACTACCGTTGGAATTGGCACGGCTAAGCTCGGCTTGCATGGGTTGATGTGGAAGAGACTGGCTCTGGACGCTACCAAGTGTTGGACTTCCACTGGCTACTCGGCTGAGACGTTGGCCATCGAACTTAGGGATCTCAAGCGGTGGAACGTATGTCGAAGGGTGCTGACTCGGCATCCGCGAGTTGGTGTACTGAGATTGGCTCATCATGCTACTTCTGTCCGAAGCAAACGTGGATCGGTTGTCGTTGTTAGCCGGCATAGCAAGGTTGGTGGCTTCGTTGTTAGCGAAGTAGCGGCTCCATCCAGAGCTTCTACTTCGGCCGTTGGCCTCTTTTGCCGGTGGCTGACGACTAGAGTTTTGTCGCACCATGTGTACAGGCTCAGGCTTCAAGTCGAATTTGGACAGCTCGTATGGCTCTTGCGAGTAACCAAGCGGGCTAGGCTTCTTGACGAGACCTGCCGTGCTAGCATCGCTTGCCGTGTTCTTCTTGTGACCGTTACCCCCCCTCGGCCCTGGATGATGGCGAGTGATGTAACTGAGTCGTTGGCTTGTGGGAGGTTGTAGGTTGCTACTGACCCGCCAGCCTCCTTCATGAAGTCTGCGCCACGGTCGGCAAAGCTCATGCGGTCCTTCTCACGCTCCACATATCCAGTTTGCTGAGCCTTCTTGACCTTGTTCTTCCTGTACTTGAGGCAGAACAAAATCAAGATCAGGACCGCGGCAATACCGAAGATGGTGCCAAGAGTCGCACCCAGAACGGTCAGCATTTTCGACTTGTTGTCTGGGGCTGGGGCTGCTGCTGCTGGAGAGCCTGTGGTAGAGGCAGAGGCACTGGGGAACGCGGTCAATGAGGCAGTACCTGTAGGGCGACTGCTCGAAATTGAAGACGTCCCCGACGCAGACAACACTTGTTGTCCACCGAAGAAGGTTGTCGCATTCACCCATGCGTTCTCCTTCGCATTGAATAAGCACAATGGGTCTTGTGCATTTCCTCCGAGAGCAACGGTCATACCATCGTCGCCCTGAGCTAGGGTGAAACCTGATCGTGTATACGGGGGAGCGGCAGTCTCGTTATAAGTCGGCCAGTCGGCAATGGTGTTTCGCTTAGGTTTGTCTCCAACAGTCTTACCGGCAGGCTTGTCTCCAACAGTCGTACCGGCCTTGGCCACAATGCCGCCTTCATCCAAAAGTACGATGCGCTCGACTGTGTTAGGAGAGACGCCCATGTCGAACTTTTGCAGAACTCGGCTTCCATCTGTTCCAATGACAACCGAACACTGAACAGATTCTTGGTTCACAATACCGGAGGTCAATGAAACGCCCAGGTCCTTCCATCCTTTGTCTTCACTGAACGTCCAAGCGGCGGCATTGTTGGCGCCACCCCCGATCATCAAAGCAGAAGTCGTATCCCACGCCATGAGCATAGGCTTTACAGATGGTGGGACGCCGTTCGAAGGGAAACTCTGGACGGAGTACGGCTCCTGAGTAGAGAAGAGAAAGGTCTCCGGCGAAGCGCCCATGTCTCCCGCCTTCTGAGAGCCCGAGTAGACAAGAATCTTCTTCTGGTTGGCGAGATATGTAGCGCCGTGGTTTTGTCGGTTTTGCGTGTTCCAGCTTTCCGATCGTTGCCAATCCCATTTCTTTGTCGCGAACGTGTAGTGCATCAGTCCAGGATAATTCCAGTCGGCGGCCGTTGCGTTAGGTGACCCTCCCACGATGTAAAGCCTGTCCCCTGCCTTCACACATTGCGCTCCCGTCAACGAAATGTCCATTGGCATCTTTTGCCATTTTGCCCCCTCTTTCAACGCCAGTGACTGGAATCCGGCGGCGGAGTATGCGTAAACTGTGTTGTCGAATATAATCGAGCAATGTCCGGCAAGGTCATACACAGGCTCGGGGTGGCCGTGCTTCACCGTGCTGCCGTCCTTCATATCCATATTGCGAGCGGTGTATTACTGTATCCAAAAGGCGACGAGGCAGAAGTAAGGGTCAATTACCCAAGTACAAAGTCAAGACAGCAGCGATAGCGAACGGTAACCGGCTAGTATTCGGACAGGCTGCGCATATCGAAGGAAAGGATCAAAGAGTGGGTTTGGTGGAAGTGTCGAGCACGCGTAGACTGTATGCGAGGCAACAGTAGGCAGTGCTAATCGCGAGTGGTGACAGGGTCGAACAATGAGGCGATGAGAGTCGACAGCGAGGTATCAGGTCGATTGGTAGACGTGAGGGTTCGAGAACAGATGCGGTGATCTGATCGTGTATCAAGGGCCGGCAGCTAGGTAAGCTGCAGCAAGACGCGAAGTTAGTGTTGTTGGTTCAGGCCGGATTGCGATAGACGTACTCGAATCGAAGACAAGTATCAGAGCAGCGCGCGACAGTGAGGTTCAAACGAGTGTCGGCCTGAAACAAGGCAGCTGGAAGAATGCGATAGGTTCTCTGTCAAAGAGAGCACGTGTGTTGAGCGAGCGAGGTGCGAAAAGGAGGGGAAGCAGCACAGCTCAGCGGTGTGCGGTGGTGTGCGGTGGTATGCCGTCAAAGGTGAGGCTATTCAGGCACTGGTCTGCAGCGGCTGGGGAAGAGACGTGAGCCTAAACGACGGCGAGGAGTCCGCAGAGGCCTCACCAGGGGTCCGTCCGCACTCATGGTTGTGCAAGGGTGGCTGTAGTGGACATCCCTTTAAACAGGCTAGCAGGCGGACCATTCAGGGGTAAACAGTGAGACAGTCCAATGGAAGTCCGGCAGCCCCTGCCCTGCCCGGCCTACCGCTTAGCTGCGTCTCCTCGCCCTGCAGGAACAGACTCCAGCACCCACCATCGACTGACGGGACGTCTCCCTGGGCCAGCTGTGATGACATTGGCACAATTGACTTTGTTGAACCATTCAGCCGCGGGGTCAACGGCGAGATACGTCTGTGACGCTGTGCACCGGACCTGTGTAGCTGCAGCTATCGCGAAGTTTTGTTTGGATCTGTCGTTTCCTGTCCGATTCGTGCCCCAGCCGTCGTGAAACTTCGACACGAATGCGTGTGCAAGGATGTTTATCACCTTCCGCTCCTTCCAAGAGTTCACGAATCAGCACAAACGGGCTCGACGCTCTGCTTGAATCCGCAGCCGCCTTGCCCCAACAGGCATGGAGCGCAGTGGCATCTTGGACACACTGACAGAAGCACTGTTGAAACTATGTATTCGCATGCATATCGATAAGTTCCTCTCGGCGGCGTTGGTCAGGCTGCGCAACTGAGAGCCGAAGGATGCACCCAAGCGGAGGGGGGGCGAATGCTCCCTTGGTGCGTACTGGTGCCATCTGACCTTCGAGCGTGGTTCACTTTGTCGCACGGCGAGTCGCTCTTGCCCAAAGTACTCAGTTGTCGTCACATTCGCAATCACACTGCGTTCCAAGCGATTCGCGGGCGATGAACGGATAACAGGATGATTGCAATGTCGGAGGCGCGCGCTCAGACAGTGGGCGCTGGTGCTGGGTGGAGCGCGGAGTTTGCTGCTGGCCTTGACATTGAAACACCCACGCCGATTGGCGCAAGCACCACATCGAGCTGACCTGGGTGCGGCCGCCACTCCACTCAGCTTCTCTTCACGATCTCCAGCATCACCGCGTCTCTTTGCAAATTGGGATGGTCATCTTGCGCGACATCGTCACTTGTCCATCAACGGGTTGATGCGTCCTAAAATTAATACTTACACGAGCCAGTGGGCATCGCCACCATCGTATTGGACCCAACGCAACACGGCTTCGCCGGCGACTCGCCTTACGGCATCTCTCCGTCCCGGACAGTCAGTATTAAGACTAGTCTAGTAGAGAACGAGAAGGCGGTGACTTCCTCAATGCATGGCATGATCATGAGATGGCAACGTTCACTGTTCATTAATTTGAGGCGTAGCCTGGGCTTGTGGCGTTTGGAGGACATGGGATCCTCTTCTACGAGAACAATCACCATCGACTGGGGTCAACCCTTTCATAAATCTGCCACGAGGGTCTATCGCATTCTTGATGATATTGAACAAGACACTGAACCACATCCCTTCGATTGCCAATTCAACGTAAAGTGATTTGCGAAGATCACCTGGGCAGTTCGACCGTTTGTTTCCTCCCGCTGTCCGTTCGTCAATCCACAATTGTGAAACGAGGAAGATTACCTCATGCAAGAAGGTATGACCGATTCCTTGATACATTCGGTTTGACATCCGCACACAACAAGGATCCGCTTCCTGTTAAGCGTGTCAATGTCATTGGTACTCCCGCAATCGTTATGCGTGTCAACGCTCCCAACTGGGGAAACAGGTGGAATATCACAATCGCTGAACGAGATTGTATGTGCAGTTCAGGGCCACCTGAGTACCGCACAAATGGTCATTGGATAGGGATCGATGTCGACATGGTTCCATGCATCTGGGCAAGATGGTTCCGTACATTTGGGCAATCGATCACGATCAAGTCGTCGATTTACTTGCCCAAGTGAAGGCATAGCTCTATCCCATCTCGCCGAGAAAGACGCCATAACCAGACGACTCGTCTGCGGCCGCGTCGCTTCCTCTCCACAATATTGTTTGTTGTACGTACCTAACGACGTCCTCAATCCCCCTCTCACGGACTGGTTCGCCAGACTCACGCCTGCTGCCCTACATTATCTTCCGTGTTTCATCCGCCGAGTGTTGACGGCCCAGAGAGGAACAGATCAGAGCATCTTAGCTTCTGAATCATATCCAGAACTTACCTCAGTCTGACAGAACTACCACAAGCATTCACGCATTCACGCCTGAACCCTGTACTACCCAATCCCACATAGCGCAATAAGCCAGACAATGTCCCCCCCACGTGTTTTCACATACGGTTACTGTGATCACAACGCAAAGCCCGTCCTATCTAACAAGAAGCAAAGCCACCTCCATACAGCACGTCCCGAACCCAACAACCAATACTGCGACCTCAACACGCAAAAACCAGATGATCACATCAACCATACGTAGCACAGCAGCTTACAGCGCAGACGATCCGAAGAGACATCGAACTGGCACTCTCAATCACGGCTCTGCGTCCGATATGAAGGGATACCCGGCCCCATCCCAGGACGCGGTGCTGTGGAGCCGGGGTGAAACTCCGATATTAGACGAAGTCCTCGCTTAAACCGGAGGACCTGGTGATAATCAGGAGAGACGTGCGAAGAATATTCTGGTTGCGGAGATACGCTGGGTTGAGTGCGGTGGTCGTTCGGAATATGATGTCAACATCACATGAGCTGTGAGACGGATTGTAGTTTCGTGTCTCGCACGAGGAGAATGCTCGGTTTGTCTGATGGTAGGAGTATTCCTGTTGGGCGGGCGGTGGAGAAAAGTAAGAACTGCGTCCTTCATCAATACGTTAGTCGTAAATACATTGTCTCAGTACATACAATTATACGTTTCTTGTCTACCCCAGTGTAAAGAAGAGTGAAGAATTCCAGTCGATGAATTTTGTGCCATCTCGTCCGCGACTCTATCTGAGGATAGCAGAATGCTGCCACCAAATGAATACTAAATGGTCTCATATCATGTGGCCCATGATGAACGTAGTTGGTGGTGTCAAGAACTTCATCTGTCGAGCGATTGCTGTCCTCTTGATCCATGATGTAGTCGTGCGGAGTAAAGGGTAGTGTCGCTTGTAGATACAAAGAAGGATTGATAAGTTCCCCTCATACAGAATGCCTGATGCAGATGTTGCCCGTAAAACGATTCGACGAAAGATCGTGATTATCACGTCTTTGACAAGCTTCGAGTAGACAATGCCGGCCTTCGAGGTCCTAGAGCCCAAGAAGCAGGGCTGTAATTGAAGGAAGGGAGGGGACAGCGCACTTCTGGCTCAGTGAAATAGAGCCGTGTGAAAGTTGGGCCGTGATTTATATGCTGATACAGACACCACCATACCTGTGCAAGAACTGCGGCTGAACCTCTTCTGTTGCAAGACTTGATCAGGAATTGAAGGCCACAACGCCGGGCTATGCTGATATTCAAAATTGATATAGATAATACATCTTGATCCTGACAAGGACAAGCCAGCATGACGGGTGCGTGCTTTCTACTCGTCGTCTTCGTCATCATCCACAACTCGTCTCCGTTTTATCCGATGGGCGGGAACCACCTCCGCATCGTCATCGTCATCGTGGCCGCCGCCGCGCCTCTTAGGGCTTGGAGCGATACCTTCATCCGGGTCGTCATCATCTTCGACAATCTCCGGCTCCTCGTCACTGGCCGCGATAAAATCGTCTTCTTCGTCGTAATCGTCTTCGCGGTTCCTGCCGGGACCACGGCCGTAGTCTTCGTCGTCGCTCCAGTCTCGTCGTAAGCCCGACTTCGGACGGGGCTTCTTCGATCGGGGGGCGCCATCACCGTCTTCAAGGTCGTCAATGCTGAGACCTGCTGAGCGCGCGCCACGATGACCCCCTACGCCACGGTTTGCGCGCTCGGCTTGTCGCTCAGCGTGCTTTTCCTTCGCCCTCAGTTGTCGCTGCTTTTCTTTGAATGTAGCCTCCTCACGTTGCCTGATGAGGTCAGGGTCTTCGTCGACTTTGACGAACGAAATTGCCTGATCAGCTTCGTCTCGGCCACGGGTGGCTGCAGCTGCCAAGTCGTTCTGCAGCTTCTCGAGCGCAGCATCCTTCAAATTTGCGGCAGGCACAACACTCAGGGCAGTGGTGAACTTGTTTGTCACGCGCATAATCTGAGCCTCCTCATAGGGGGCAACGAGATATGTGTAGCTCTCCTTGTCACTTTTCAGGCCATGCTTCGAGGAAGTAGGTGTAGGAATCCTGGGGTTGATTTGTGGCGGGGCAAGTGTGTTTGCATCAATGTCGAACTGTGTGGTCGGATTGCTGGCGAACTGCAGAGTCAATGAACCGTCAGACCAGCGCAGGATACGCGCATTAGACTGTAGCTCTGCCTGATTTGAGGGCGACCGTCGCCAGCGAATTGTCGACATGGCGGTATCGTATGCGGAGAAATGCTCGGAGGCACCAAACTTCGAGTGGTGATCTGTTGTTGGCGCCTGGAATGTCTTGTGGTTGAACACAGTTGGCTCGAATGCCAAAAATCGCGGCACCTTCAAAGCATACAGCTCGCCATCGGTAGGCTCTGGGACAGCATGTCGTGCGAGGTCTGTCTCCATGAAAGACAGTGTCTGCTGCTCTTGTTCGTATTCAACAGCTTGGGGTGCCCGGTCGTCGCGTGCCTCGTCGTCGCCAGAGTCGAGCTCCTCATCTTCGAGCTTGCGCTGCGATCTTTGGGTTTGTTAGAAAGTGAGAGGTTCCCCTACGGTAGCTGCAACCTACTCTGCTGGCTCTTCCTCCGCGTCACCCCCCATCACCGAACAGATCGTCCTCATCGTCTAGGCCATTCTCTTCGACTGTGTCACGCGGTGTCCCCCCAATTTCGCTCTCTGCTGGCGCGACAGCAGCTCCGGCCTCGTTGTCTGAGAGACCCTTCGCGGCATCACTGCCGGCGTCAGACATGGTCGCCGTTGATGAAGCGCTTCAATGCGCAATTCGGAATTTCTCTGCTGGATTAGCGCGAAATTGATTCCGCGACCGGGGCAATGTAGCGCCTGAAATGCGAAGGGAGTCGAAGGTCGAATTACGCGTCGCTGACTTGATGGCTTGAGGTGAACAAAGTTCAGAGCTCAGGGCGACGACGAGAGTCGCGCTTGCCCAAAGCGACTAGCGCGTCGGCCCCTTCTGATGCTGCGGGCCCAAAAAGCTGGCCGCTCGAGACAACGATACGTGTATCACCACAGTCAACGCCCCTCGATCTTCTGCATAACGCACTTATCTGCCCGTCAGCCCACTAAGGACAACCCCACACGCTCTCAGGCTCACAGCACGCCCCTCCGTCGTTGAACATGGCGTCCTTTTTCTCCAGCGTGTAAGTTCTTGGCGTAGCTCCCTTCCCCAAATGCTCCTGGACCCCCCCATATCTGGGGCTCATATGCCGTATCTGATACAGGCACCTATGTGCTTATGTTTCACAATCGCCGTTAATTCCGCATGCCCATCTCCTGCTATCTCTTCTTATTGTCTTATTATATACGTCCGGCCTCGGAGTTGTTGGTTCCTCTTCTAACGTACCACCAGACGCCAAGGGCTAGCTGGTCGATCCAACAAGAGCAATCAGCAACAACAACCAGGCAAAAGCGGCACACCTCCACCCACTGGACAGTACTCTCAGTCGCCTACATCACAGCAGGCTCCCCAACCTCCTATGCCCCATTCCCCTGCAATGTCGGCCTCCATGTCGTTTGAAGCTGGTGCGGAAAGTCCCGCCCAATCTGGCAACCGCAGACCGCCTTTCTTCTTCCGTGAGGAGTACTCCAACTTGATTGTCAAGGGTAACTTCATGACCTTGGCCGCGAAGCCAAAGCTTGTCGAGGAGGGTGAATGGCTTGCACATCAAGGTTCGTGTTGCATGTCAAGTATCCTGCTGCAATTAGTTGACCACGTGACCAGTTGTTGAACAGTACAGACTACTCGAACAGATGATTGAAGTCATCAAGGTTATCGATGACCGAACAGGCAAGCCAGTCTGTAATCCAGATGTTTGCCCAACCATGTCGGCCAGCGGGTAAGTCTACTTGTCGTCACATCCCTGGTATTTATCTAACACAATCAGACACACATACACATGGCTCGATAACAACAAGAAGCCCATCAAAATTCCTGCCATCCAATACATCAACCTAGTTCAAAAATGGATCGTCGGCAAGATCAACGACCCTTCCATCTTCCCCACAGATACTACTCCCATGATCCTCAACCCCTCCTCTGGCAACCCAGCTTCTCCATCCTCCGGGCAAAACTGGCTCGGTAAATCCTCCGGGTTCCCTGAGACCTTCGAGGGCGACATCAAGAGCATCTACCGCCAAATGATGCGATGCTACGCACACATCTACCACGGCCACTGGCTGGAGCCGTTCTGGAACGTCAACGCGTACAAGGAGCTTAACACGTGCTTCATCCACTTCATCAACGTCGGGCGCCTGTACGGCCTGATCGGCGATAAGGAGATCGAGCCCATGCAGCCGCTGATCGATCTGTGGACAGAGAAGGGCCTCTTGCCTGCGCCTACGCAGCCGGGCGCTCAGATCGCGGCTCCTGCTCCTGCTGCTTGAACAGCGATGAAGCGGGCTAGTGGAGAAGCGTTGGCCATTTGACATGGCGGACCTGGGGTCTGTGACCGTG
Source organism: Boeremia exigua (assembly GCF_020726555.1). NCBI lineage: Eukaryota > Fungi > Ascomycota > Dothideomycetes > Pleosporales > Didymellaceae > Boeremia > Boeremia exigua. The sequence goes on along the minus strand of NW_025763529.1, from coordinate 1,457,328 downwards.
GGCATGGTGGGCTGCGAGTGTACGGCGGTGCCGAGGGTTTGGTTGGCGTTCGGGGATCATATAGGCATGCACAGCATAGAACAATGAAGGAATATGGATTCACAAGCGTGGCTGCATGCACCTGCAACATGTCTCTACGCGCTTCTTGATGCAGCTTAAGCAATTACGTGATTGCGGCTCAACTGACCAGGTCCTCCTTGTAGCGCCGAGACCCTATAACTAGTGCGGGGAACATTTCAGTTCTTGCTGACGCTGGGTGTCGTCAGCTCTGATTGCCCTGCAAATGCTCGAGGGACATCACAATTGCTGTTGGTCACCAGTGGTCTATAGTAAATGAGGCTCAAATTGGATAGTAACACGTAAAGTAACCAGAGAGACTGTTTCCGTTTGACACCACCAACGATCCGCGAGACGCAAAACAGATCCGTATCGCATTGCGTTGCATGTCACACAAACTCCAATGGTGTAAAAGAAGTGCGTCCGCTCCACCACCATTTCGTTAAACATCAATGCACGCATTCCTGAGAGAAGCCATGATCGAGACCGGCTTGGTCACGATCATGACAGAGGTACTATTTGGGGTATGTCCGGACTGGCAGGCGTTGACATTATCGCGTCGCCACGTAGGAGTGGCACGGTCTTAGTTGTGTCCGGCCTTGCGGAGAGAGTTGGACAGCCACTCGAGACCCTCGTACAAACCGTCACCGGATGTGGCGCAAGTGGACTGGATGTACTGTAGATCTTATTAGCGCTAGCTCAGGGGAGCATTTTCGAAGTCGACTTACCCAGGCGCGTTGTCGGAGGCTGTGGAGACCAAGCTTGTCAGTGATCTCGGCAGCGTTCATGGCGTTCTAGTTTGTGGTGTGAGCAAAATTCTTGCAGGCGATACTGAGCAGGGGCGTGTGCTTACGGGCAAATCCTGCTTGTTGGCAAAGACAAGGAGAAGAGCGTCCCTCAGCTCGTCCTCGTTCAACATCCTCTGGAGTTCCTCACGGGCCTCAACAACACGATCGCGATCGTTGCTGTCGACGACGAAGATGATACCCTGGGTGTTCTGGAAGTAATGCCTCCAGAGAGGGCGAATCTTGTCCTGACCACCGACATCCCACACGGTGAAGGAAATGTTCTTGTACTCGACTGTCTCGACGTTGAAACCTGGTATGCCTGTCAGCGCATTGTTCGTAGTCGCGCTAAGGCTCGCAATAACGCACCGATGGTGGGAATCGTGGTGACGATTTCACCGAGCTTGAGCTTGTAGAGGATTGTGGTCTTTCCGGCAGCGTCGAGACCAACCATCAGAATGCGCATCTCCTTCTTTCCCCATAGCTTATCGAAAAGCTTCGAGAATGTGAGACCCATGTTGGCGGCGGGGGTGTGGTGTAAGGGGAAGGTGTAGAGGCGGTGAAAAGACTCTCGAACCTATGGCGCAAGCAAGTTAGATTCTAGTACCAATATGTAGGCGGTCGAAGTCGCGGAGGGCGACAGGGGCGAGCGCAGGACGGTATTGAGCAGCTGATGCGGGTTGCAGCGTCGTTCCCGCCTGAAGTCGCCGAGGTGTGCTGCGGAGGTATACAAAGACCGCGGGGCGGCGCGGGGCGGCAGCGATTGACTTACGGACGATGTTCAAGAGAGCCTGTGCGTGTTGGTGATGGCGTGGGTGGGTTGACGATGCAGTCTAATTGATGCACAGGAAAGGGCTGGGTTGATGAGACGTGTGTGGACTTGCTTGGAGAAAGCCCGTGCGGCGCCACTGACACGTGACAAAGTTAGCAGAACGGCTTATCGGAGTCGATGTAAGAGCCGCGGTGGGAAAGTTAAACTTGTCCATTCCGCTGCGTTTGCAATCTTCTTATGGACATTCATCGTAATATTGACACGTTGTGGTTCCCCTTGACGCGGAAGCTGGAACCCACACAGCCCTGAAGGCAGCCATCGATTGTCTCGGACGATCGACCCCAGTATCCACTTGGGCAGTGCCTGAGTTGGAGGCTCCACAACCGTGCGCGCCATTGGTTGAGCCAAGGCGAGTGGTGGTGAGGAGAGTGTGTCTAAGAAAAACCTCTTCTTACTCATGTATCAATGTCGTGAACTGGACATTCCATACGCCCAGTGAGTTTGACTCTCATCGTATTTGCCGATGCACACCTTCTAGAGGCAGTATACGTGTAAGCATGCAGTCAGGCGCCCGGATCAGCACCTCCATCAGGCAGCAGTTTTCGCTGGCCAGCATCACGACTGGATACTTAGCCTGGGAACAAACCGTGTCCTTTGTGTGAGATTAACGTATACGACTTGTTCCAATCGTCTGCTTATTGATGCGTGCTACAAATACACCATCCCAACCAGATCAGTTCGACCCGGGATTGCGCCGGACGCCGTGCTGCTCAATACATCTAGTTCAAGACAGTCCACGCGCCTATTCATGCTTTTGACAAAACTCCCAAGGAAACGCTAAAAGAACGCCAGCGGAGGTGACAAGTGAGGGTTGGGTTGGTTTAAAGATCCGTGACCATAGCCTCGTCCTGCTGCTGGTTCTCGTGAACAATACCGAGGAGCCGTGCATACGGTACAGTGATGCGCTGGAGGTCGCGATGTTTACCTCGTGGAATGTTAGTCAAAGACAAGAGAAGCAACGTAGGGAACTTACCAAGGATCAACACCGCTTCCTTCAGGAGGTCCTCTTTCTTCCAGCCGCAGATGGTATCGCTCGCCTGCTCGCTGTCTTGGTCGACATCTTCATCCTCGGCAATCAGGTCGCTTGCGAAACTTCTGAGTAGCTCTTCAATCTTGCCCTTCAGCCCCTCTGCTCCAATGCGCTTAACATACATTGAAAGATATATCTTGAACTCCTCCTTTGCACCCAACGTCTTGGCAGCAGCGACCCGGTTCTCGAGGTGGGCCACGCTGACACAGCTCTCGAAGGTTTCGTAGCCTTCAGCCGAGATGAGCGCTTTAATAAGACGCTGCAGGTAAAACGCTCGACCCTGTAGCAAGAACTGATTCGTTGTGTTGCGTTCCAGCGAGGGAATGATACCTGCTGATATGTTCTCCGGCGAGACCTGATCGTCCCTCTCTTTTGGTGTCTTCTTGTCCTGTGATGATCTAATATTGCCCAGAGATGAGTCTGTGGTATTCCAATACTGGCTTCCGACTGCAAACCAGGGTTCTGAAATCCGTTGCCAAATATACATGTTAGGGTTGTAGGTGTAGCCATCGCCATTTGACACAGCCACAACGATCCTGCCTTCGGTGTTGAGGCGTGCAAACACAATGCCAGGTGACTTGGTGAGATGCGGACCTTGGGCGTACGCCGCAACGTCCAGAATTGGTGCGACAGAGATGGGTGGATGAGGAGCGGACATTGTCTTGAGGTTCCATACATAGCACATACCGACGGCTGAGATAGCCATCAGCCACCATCCGCGACAGTCCATGATGACGGGTTGCGCTTCCAAAATCATGGCATTGAGTGTGCGTCGGCCTGCTGGTGACCAGGCATAGACAGAACCATCCTCGCATGCTGCTGCAAAGAAGTTCGTATTGCCAGTCACTAAGAGAACAGCTTTCGGTAGGTAGTCTTGCCAAAGCGCTTGGCCCTTCTTTGTGCAGGTTATCCTAACAGGATCATGGTCTTGGAACCGGCCTGTTCGCGAAGGGCCAGTAGCGTTGCGTGCTTCCAGCAGAACAGTATCCGAGAGCTCTGCTTTTCCGGTATTGGGATCGACACTGTTCTGATGCGGCGGTTCACTGCCATCCATTGTGCGGACGATGACACTCCTAACCTTAGGTACAGCTAGCCGCACCTGGCTTACGCTGAGTGACGGGTTAACAATTGCAGGGCGCAGGACCTTTGCGGGTTCCTGCCCATTGGCCTTTGAGGTAGCAGCAGCAGGCGGCACAAGACCATTCTCACTGTTCAACACGATAGCAGCGCCACCAGGTCGGACTGTAGCGGCAAGTCTTCGCTCTACCTGTCGATCGTCGTCGCCTTCGATCTCTGCAAATTTCCTCTTGTTGCCAACCAGCATCGATGCAAGACCGCCTTTGGGAAACCCATCGTAAGGCTTCGACAGATCAAGGATGTTGTGTGGATTGTCGCTCCTCCCAACGGATGTAGATGCAGAGATCAGTTGGGTCTGTGGTAAAGATGATGCACCGACTCCTGACGATGAGGAAACAAGCATAGGTGCTATGCGCTTCTTTCCCTCCTTTGTGACAGTCACCCGCTGCTTGAGCTTCTCGACACGCTGATCCGCTGGAGGCTCGGCTGGTGCTACTGGTGTGGTAGTTCCGTTCGTGACATTTGCCGACGTTGCTGACGTCGTTACTCCATTGGTGCCATTCGTGATGATTGTCGGGGCTTGTACCGCGCCGCCATCACCCATGAGAGCTCCCATGCGACCCTGGACACCCTTCAGCTCTCCACTCTTGGCGCTTTCTTCCAAGAGCAGTGCGTCCGTGCCTTCAACGATCCCAACTCTTCGACCAGCACCGAATTTTGAGAGTGTCTTATCGTTCTCGTCCAATGATGCCGGGTAGCCAAGTTCCCCTGGCTCGAACACAAGAGTGAGAATACTGCCGTCGAGACTTGTGGCGTACAAAACCTCTCCTCCAGGCGACCATGCCAAGTCTGAAATCGACTTTCCAGCCAATTCTTGCGAGATCATGAATGGTCTAGGGTAGCTTGTGTTCCAAACGCTCAGACACTTGTCTTGACCAGCGCATGCAACAATGGTCACTGTTGGTTGATAGACATTCCCGTCTATCTCTTTTGGCGGATCCTTGTAAAACAGTCGAGGGGAGAAAGCAGCGACCTCCACTGGCCCTTCGTGACCGACCAGACTGATGTGACCGTCCCATGATCCACGCGCGATAATGGCGACAGAGCTGACAGGCCCATTCGTTGCATTGGCAGCGGCGATATGAGCTCCATCTGGAGACCACGAGCAACGGCGGAAGTATGTGGTGAGCGGCGAGGTCTGGAAGGGCGCATTTATGGTGTGCTCGAGCATGAAGTTGTTGACCTGATCCTGCTGCGTAGCGTTCGCCGGCGGCGAATTGAAGCGATAGACCTTGACGGTACGGTCGTCGCTCGCAGTCGCGAAGTATTTGTTTGCGGGGTCAAAGGTAATTCCCTTGACATGGCTCTGGTGGTTTGACAATGTCTTTAGCTTTTCAAACGAGTGCCCTGACCAGACAACTACTTTCGAGTCCAATCCTACTGACACCAGGATGGACGAATCATATGACCAGCCAATGTCCTGCACGTCGTTGTCATGACCTATGAGACGGCGTATCACGCGCCAGTTCTCAACAGGAGGCGCCTCATTAGAACCTGTACCTGTTGTTAGCAGTGCCTTCTAGCCTTCCAATATCTCTCCACCCACCAAAAGCAGCATGCGTTGGCGCATTGGGGTCCAGCGCGTACACACAAACAATCTTGTCGTCTGCGCCGGAAGCCAAGTACTTGTTGTTCGAAGAGAATCGCACCGCGTGGATCGTGCCTGAATGGTGGCTGACAGCCGCGAGCTGCTTCGGCTTGGTGTACTCGGGATTATTCGAGTTTACGATCGCTTCAGTAGACCATATTCGTACGTATCCATCTATGCCTCGCAATTAGTCATGCTAGTCAGGTCTGCGCAATGTGTACGCGCTGCGCATCCAAAGAAGGGTGTACGGACCTCCGGCGGCAGTGACAAGGCGCTTCCCATCAGGGGAAACGTGACAGCTGTAGACCTCGTGGTCCTTGAGATCGCCTGTGATGCGCGAATTCAGTCAGCGGAGTCTTCAGGCATGCATCGAGAGCTCTATGTAGCTTCTGGATACAGAGGTCGGCTCACCTGAATGGGTCAGCCACTGCGGCTTGATCAGATGCATGGTTGCGTTTGAGTTTCCACCAGATTCAGCATGCTATTGCGCAACCATGAACGTGGCGACAGAGGTGGTTTGGGATGAGTGAGGCGCGTGGTCGGTGCTGTGTACGGCTTGGGCTTGTCGCGACAGCTGTGCTGGCGACGCGAAGTTCAAGGTTCACGCGGGTTTGGCGCACGTTGAACAGGGGTCCATTAAGGTTTAGGTGCATGCGCCGATCATCCAAGTGCGCTCCTCGTTTACATGTTAGTATCAAACTTCGTGAGGCACGCTGATATGTACTATATTATGTTGATGTTATTGTAGCATTGATACTTGTTCTATCGCTGCCATCTCATGGGTCTGCGGTCAAACAGCCCTGCAATACCCTCCTTCTCCAGCACTTTGCTATGCTAACAGACATTCTAGGACATGACGTGAATGTTGCAAATAACGCAGTGCGACTGCGGTCTTTGTGCAATGTGCTGTCCGCGTATCCTCGACCCCGTTGAATAAGCATGAGTCGTTCGGCATTTGGCGAGTCTGGAGTCCTGGTGTCGCCGGTGGTGTGTTTGTGTGAATACTCAACGTAGTCTCTCAGTATTATTGCCTTCACACCTTGATCTTCTTCCTCTTCTTGAACACCACGGCAGGTGCAGCAGGTGCAACAGGTGCGTCTTCCTCCTGTTTGACCGGCGCATCGGCGGCATCTGTTGCTGCGTCATCTGCCGTGGGTATGTCATGCAGAGGGTTTGTGTCCTCTTCATGCTTGACTAGCTCCTCGGTCTTCACCTTCTCTTCCACCTCCTCCATCTTAAGCTCTGGAGTCTTCTTCGCTCCGAAAAGTGCTTCTATATCGTCGTCGTCGTTGTCCTTGCTTCCTGGGAATGTTTTGTACGTCTGGCCCCAACCCTTCTTCTTCGTGATCATGCCTTCTGCTGCTATCCGATCTTCCTCTGCCTCATCGATCTTCCTTTTATGTACACCCTTATTCAGCTGTTTCTCTTCGAACTGTCCCTGCTCGTTGACCTCTCCGACTAGTTTCTTTGTCACCACTTTCCAATCTCCTGCCATACCCATATCCTGTCGCGCTTCTTCAGGCAGCGCAACGCCCAGAGCCGCCAGCTGCTCCCATTGTCTCTTCCTGTCTTCTACTGTGGCCTTCTTTTGCGGTTCCTTCTTTGCGAATGTAGCTTTGTCGCCGACTCCGGCTGCAACCGAGGGCCCTGCGCCGTTTGCTCCAGGGACCAGGCCATTGAGGCGCGCAACTTCGGCTTTCGCTTGCGCTTGTTTGCGGGCTTCAATTTCCTGTTCGCGGTGTAGCCCCTTGAGAGAGCGCCGGATACCGCCCTGGTGGCGACCGGTGGCTTCGTGTTGCTGCTTCTCAAACTTGGTGTCTTTCACGAAGACTTCGCAGTATTTGCACCAATATTTCGGCTAGAACATTGTCAGTTCGGTATTTTCGCACCACGTACGCGAACTCACTGTCGACTTCCAGTACTCTGACATCTTGCCGGTGCACGTCGAAGATGACGCAGGCGGGCGAAAGATTGGAGACGCTGACCCGGAGCTAGGCAGAATGAGGCGGTGAGCTTCATGCAGGGCTGATTGCGGAGAAGTCGCGTCGATCGGTAGCTTCCCCGGGTGATTGGAGCTCAAGCTCCCCCCTCATTAACAGGGTGCTCTGGACTTCTTCGCTACATTCCACACCTCTCACCAAACCTTCTACTTTGAGCATTGAACCCACCCAACGGTCAATCTACACGACGTTCCAGAGCAACTCATCGAACATGGCTTCTGTCGCAGTGGGCCTCGACCGCACTAGGCTCTTGAAGCCGCTTATTGTATTGGCTGGGTGGACCTTTGTGCAGGAGGTATGCTGGCCAGGGATTACTCTATGACCATGGCACTGCTGATACCGTGAAAGGCCTGGATGTACGCCACACGTCTTCCCGCCATCTCCAAGTATGGTGTCAAACCTGATCAGGAGACCATCAGCGAGGAGATGAAGACAAAGATCCCCGTTGAGGTCCGCCGCATTGCCGACAACTTCAACCATCTGCACGAGCAGCCAACCGTATTCTACTCTGTTGCAATTGCTCTCACACTCCTGGGCGACAACCACGAGTACACATACCTCGCTGCGTGGGGCTACACAGGACTGAGAATCGTGCACTCTCTTTTCCAGAGCTTGGTCAACAAAGTGTTCACGAGGTTCTATATTTTCGTCACCAGTTCGTTCGTTCTTGCCGGTCTGACTGGCCGTGCTGCGACACTGCTTTTCTGAGCAGATCGTAACGAGTTCAGAACGTGAGTTATGGGTTTACTTTTTGGCGACGCCCAAGAAATTGCCGTCTTCTGACACTGCGTCACTAAGGCTATAGGAGCCCGGTCGTGTATGGTATACCAGCAGCCTATAATGTAATGCAAACATTCTCCAGGTGCTAGCTGACTCTCTCACGTTCGACCGTCTTCAAATAGCAAAACAATGACCACTGGTGTTTCCATCGCTGTTCGCACCGAAAAACTGCGAACATGTTGCAGCATTCGGTTACCTAGACCCTTTGGGCGATACTAGATGAAGACGTCCACGGTTCACCTAGAAGGGTGTGCAGAATATTAAGCAGGGCAAACAGGGTCCAATAGTCTTCAGGCAGTGTCGCATCGTAACTCCCTCTCCTTTCAAATCCTCATCTTTCGGCAGTACAATACCATTCTACAAATTTGAGATGCCCTCGTCCCCAAGACAGCTTGCAACCCAAAGCAAATCACAAAGTCGGAAATATTCTTTAAGTATACATCACCTCGCACCCAGCATGCAGAATGTGAACCATCTCGTCCTCACATGGTATTGCATGCTCTATACTGTCTTGACGTCTTTGTCCTCATTCACCACACGTCTCGTTGAATTCATCGTGCGAGGATCCTTCAGTGCTAAATATATGCAGCTCTCGTCTAGAGCCATATCGTAATCGTGTGTCCTTCTGGAAGGCCAATTGGCTGTCAGACTGCCACATTAGATCGCATCTTCACGCTCAACCCTCAAGAGTATTGCGCTGTAGCTGCTGTGTCAGATAAGCGACAGTGATAGATCATCCAGCTGCGCGGAGGTCTCGCAGATGTTTCGCCTAAAATCTATGAAGAGAATCATGGAAGACTGCAAATAGAACTTGATCCTTGGAAGTCGTGACTTGACGAGATCTATCTTGGTAGTAGGAAGATAGTCGTATTTCATGGTCTTACCTCAGCCGCTCAGTGGAAGATGAGCCGAATTGTGGCATTTAGCTGTCTACAGTAAGAAGTGACAATGAATCAAGTTCGTGTGATACGGTGGAGAGACCATCAGGTAGGCTTCAGGGACGTGGATCTATCAGTGAAGAGGATGAACGCACAGGTGCCAAGCAATAATCATGAACATGTAGGCAGACCTTCATCTAGGATGAATGAATGCGAAGTGGATAGAGCCCAACCTGAGCACGTACTCCTTGTAGAACTGTCTTTCCATCTGTTTCAAACCACACAAATTCTCTTCAGTACGTCACTGATGTTATCCTGCTATACCTGTTTAGACGAACCACGAGAAGTATTCACCATGAACATACTGGAATCGACGGTGCAGCTGATACTCGTCAAGCTGGTATTCGTAAAGATAACATAGACTTGTGAGACCTCCATAGTTGACAGCGTATTATGATGGTAGTAATGGAAACGTAGAAGTACATTGCCTACGAAGTAGTTCACAAGGACTAAAAGATAGTAGCGGCTTCAAATCTAGCTGATGGCGTCGGTGCTTTACCGAGTTAATTGTAAAACAACAACCACAGCAGCCGTACTGCTTGGTTTTCGAGAACCTCTCAGATTTTATCTACCGTAGTCAATGTGATGACCTCCTACGCTCTTTGTGGGTTCCGAAACGAAACGAGCAGCCCGACTCGGTAGCGATTTACCTCCTGCCAATAATGGACGAGAAACGAGGAAGACTTACCATTTTGGTCATCGTCGTCCTTGGACAGATCTACCCGCAGTGGACCTGCTCCAGTGTAGATAACACTAAGTCAAGACGAGATGCCCAGGTAAATGTTCCTGGAAGTGGACGAGTCAGGTACTAACCATCAATATCTCAGATATACACAGTACACGAGCGTCCTTCCACCATCACATACGACATCGGCGATAACAATAATGCGAGCTTTTGACCGACCCGTAGGTGGTATAGGCGCTACTCAGGTATGGCTGAGCGGATCGAGCACGTACGTGTGCATTGATGAGCCTTTGGACCGATAAGACTTGATTCGCTATGTTCGAGTGAACATGGGTTACCTGCAGGAACGTGCCACCACAAGGAAAACATCTGTAACTTCGTCCTGACCAATCCAACTAAATCAGCAGGGTGGTGTCAGAGGCTCAGCCGTTTGACGGCGCCGGAACCAGATCGGCTTTCCGTTTCCGACGGATATATATCCGGACATTAATTCCCAACAGCGTCAAGATCCACAGCTTCTTGGTTCTAGTGCAGGGTTGTTTATTGGGGCTTGAAAGCCATGGATACTTGCTCGTGCAACTTCTCGAATTTCTCGCCCGCGGAATGGTTTGCCTACACACATGCTGCAGTGCGAGCTTAGGTACACGTGCGAACCCTGGAGAAAGTCGGGAGAACGCTACCCAATGACGTCTGCAAGCTCGAGATATTTTGAATCACCAGGCGTCCATGCTTTGTGTGAGACCTGACAAAATTTTGTGTCCTGCAGAGTGATCGGATCGAGCAATGCAACGTCGGTCATGGTCCGTTCACACGCGCGCGTATTGGTAGTGCGACTGCTATTCGTGACACCTAGTCACTAAGCCGGGGGTTTCCGCGGATGGACTCGAGAAGAATGCTGTCAGATGTAAGATATCAGATCCAGAAGACAAAAAGGCTGCATAGCTCGCATCGAGTCGAACGTGGTGGCATGGAGAAGACCCTTGTTTGTGATGTCAAGTTTGAGGTGATTCGTCACAATGGTCGAGTCATCAATACCCAACGTGCCGGTGCGGTCTTGCAAAGCCACAACGTGGAAAGTCAAGACTAGGTACCGAACGGACCCTCCGACTGCACGTCACAGGACTTGTCGGTGATCGGAGTGCGGAGTGCGACTCCGAGCATGGGAAATGCTGTTTCGATCATTGAGGAGGGGCTTAATTGTCAGCTTCACGTGTTTCATCATGTTGTGAGACTGCCCAAATTCGGCGAGCCAAGTAACGATGGGCACTCGCCCGCTGATCGATCGACAGCGTATGCTGTGCAGCTGTGCTGAGCTTAGACCTTTCAGGGCCTGCTTTCAGTCTAGGTTCGTGAAGAGAGAAGTTTTCCGAGCGAAAGCCGAAACGGTAAGCGTCCATGTACTGTGGGCTTTTGAAGTGTGGACGTAAGTGTGTAAATGTGGAGGCTTGGCTTGGCTTGCCCCTGACCATCTCCCCCGCATATTTCGTGCGGGTGACTTGACGTTTAGCACCGCCATCTAGTCCTGCGTTCTCGTAACGGGTCCGACCGCCCAGACCTCACGATCTGTCAAATACCGCCGATATTGAGCCTCTTGCCAGGCAGCGTCTGGCTGGACTCCGACTACAGCATGAAGCGGTCAGCAATCATCAAAGGGAAACGGCATCCACCTAATCCACCGCTGAACGCTAATGTCCGGGGCGCAGTGCTTCGGGGGAGTGGATCCCTCCGATCGTATGCTCAGCGCTGCGAACAAAAAGCCGCAATTTTCACGACGCAAGCCGTGTTGGTGCGTCACGTGTCTGGAACACCGGCCTCGAGGTCGGCTGTCTGGTCCAGAGACGTCTAGTCTGTCCGTTGGCATTCCGCGTTTCTGACACCAATCATGTTACAGCAGGGAACCCATTTCCGCTTTTTCACCAGTGAAGATCAGCTCCAGACTCGAACGACTCGAGCTATCCAAACTCGCCATGCGTGAATCGATCACGTAGGCTACCCCACAGCCCGCTTGACTCGCTCCTCCGAGTCGAAACATCAAAATCACCAAGAGACCAGTTTTGGTGAGATTAATGAGCCGCGGCATCTTTTCTGTGTGTTCAAATGTGGAAGCTGCTGACGACTCAGAGCGCGTCTCGCTCTCAGGCGTGTGCTTTGTCCCGAGGCCATCCGAGAAGCACCGGCGGTTTCCAAGCGCCAAGGATGAGCGCCGGCCATCCGCATCTGGGGACTGGGGTACTCACTAACGATCCCCGGTGGAGACGTACCAGGCGTCATGAGGGTCAAGGGCACTATGATGAATCGCGGCTTGTCCGCACGCCCTGAGCACACGACTAGCCCAGGTATGGAATCCACTTTTGCGGAATTCGGAGTACATAATCGTAGCCTTTCCCCAGACCCCTTCGCGCGCGGATAGTCGTGATTTTCCCACCTTCTACCAAAAACTGCATTGACAGACGTCAAGTGTTGACATTTGACTGCAGCCATGTCCGACTATTCCGGCTCACCGTCCGACCACATGGAGTCCCAGCCACCGAAACGGAAAGCGAACACAGCCGGATTAGATGGAAACACAACTGGACGTTCAGTAAAACGAAGAGCTTCGAAAGCGTGCCAATGTTGTCGGGCTCGAAAAGTTCGGTGCAACGTCACAGAGCATGGCGCACCCTGCACGAACTGCCGATTGGACGAAGTTGATTGCATTGTTTCTGAGAGCAGGCGCAAGAAGTCAGTCACCCACCCCGTGCAGCATCCGACAGCCCCTCCCACAAAGCACATTTCCACAACATTGCACTTGATGAAGGGATATCTCCGCACCTTTGTTGCTTGTTGACAGCCGACACTTGATTTGGTGTTCGCTCCTGCTGAACTAGCCACTTGCGGATTGCACTCCAACCCATTCCATTCATCCAGCCTTTTAGCCTCCACAGCACAATCTCGATCTCAGCCGTGAGCGAACCGCATGCTGATTCATGTAGGAAATGGAACAAAGACGACGATGCACAGACAGAGACAACCGCCACAACAACGAATGTAACTCGTAAAATAGCGTCCCGCGATGTCCTCGATGGCGCTCAGTCGCTGAATGCTGCTTCGTCGCGGTCATCGCAAGATGCGGAGAGTCGCATTAATGAGCATGTTCCTCATTCTATATGTGCGTAGCGTTGATATTTGATTTGGTCATGTACGCTGACAGACGGGCAGATCAAATCCATGGACATCGCAATTTCTCCGTTCCCAATATTCCAGAAGTACACCGCCGCATGTCTGTCACTTCACAAATCAATGGCCTCCCAACTTTCCCATTCACACCTTTCTCCAATGATGAGGGGAAACCTTTTTTCTCTAATTTCGGCCAGAAGCTTCCCTCGGGTCAACTTCCTCGTTACATCAAACCACTACCGGCCAAGATTGGACCCGAGGAGATATCTTACCTTGAAAAGAAGGGCGCTTTGACCGTGCCGAAAGGGGCACTTCGCAGCGAGATGCTGCGTGCTTACATCGAATTCGTCCACCCATATATGCCACTTTTGGATCTGCACGATTTCCTGACTGTAGTCGACCGTTCAGATGGAAGCAAAGGAAAAGTCAGCCTAATTCTTTTCCAAGCAGTCATGTTCGCAGGATCGGCATTTGTCGACATGTCGCATCTTCGTTCTGCAGGCTACGCTACGCGGAAAGAGGCTCGCAAGGACTTCTTCCAGAAGACTAGAGTAGGTGAACCTTCTTGGCAACATTTTTTGAATCTCCGCTGTTCGGCCGAGGTTGGGTCTCGGACCTCCGACGATCCTGACCACATGTTAGCATGTGAAATCGTTCTGAGTGCTTTATCGTTCATTCGACGAATAGACCGCTAACAATGAGGACAGATATTGTACGACTTCGATTACGAATCTGACAGGGTTTCACTGGTCCAGGCCCTGCTTCTTCTGACCTACTATTACGAAACCCCAGATGACCAGAAAGACACATGGCACTGGATGGGCGTGGCTACGTCCGTAGCGCACACTATTGGTCTCCACCGCAACCCAGATAATACCAACTTGGACAGTAAACGTGTCAAGCTGTGGAAACGCATCTGGTGGTCCACCTACATGCGAGATCGTCTCATCGCCCTTGGCATGCGGAGACCTACACGCATAAAGTCCGAAGACTTCGATGTTCCCATGCTGACGCTGGATGACTTCGAGATAGCAGCAATCCCCGAGTCAATCACATGCATCCCAGCTGACTGTAAAGTCGCAAGAGATGTAGAGAGTCAGCGCCAGCTAGCTGTCATGTGCATCGAGAAAGCGCGACTGTGTCTCTGCATTTCCCACGTCCTGTCAAAACAATACTGTGTATTGAACAACAACCACGGTCTTCAGAATGATCGTACGACGATGATGTTGCTTCCGAAGAAGCTTGACCCTGCAACTAGCGAGGTCAAGACTTGCGATGAAGAATTGCAAAAGTGGGTGAATGATTTACCTGAAGAGGCGAAATACACAGACAAACCTTCAGGCGAGGCAGCCATTGATCTAGCGCGCTCTTTGCTACACATGGTTTTCTTCACAACGTTGTCAGCCTTGCATCGTCCGCAAGTCCTACCTAACTCCCATGGCGGTCCGGCCAGTGCACCATCCAAGAACGACGTAGAGTCCGACATTCTCGATGCCTCACGACGCAACGTTCGCCGCGCTGCGTCCGCAATCACGTCGATAGCACAACGTCTTGACTCGGGCGGACTGGTCAAGTATTTACCTACCACTGGTGTTACAGTCCTTCTGCCAGCCATCATCATCCATCTTCTCGACATCAAGGCACCTGAAGAAGAGACGCGCCGCAGCTCTCTCCGTGGTTTCTGCCAATGCATGGCTGTGATGGGCAAACTTCGTGACCTCTACGCCGCAGCTGACTACTCTGTGGCCTTCCTCGAAGCTGCTATCCGTAAAGCCGGTATTCATGTGGCACCCGACTCCGTTCAGACCTCACCAATGCCTAAGACTAGCCCCGTAACCTCTGTTGAAGATCTTGTCGATGCCGGTCGCCGTCTCGATATGGTCAATGCAACCACCGCCTCCCACCAACAACAGCGCTCCACCCTTACTCCTCCGCCCGACACTGGCACGACAAACATGGCAACTCTCGAGAAACTGCCTGGCCAACAGCCGAATGTTACCGATGAAGAGGTTGCTCGCCGCCTCGAGACTTTCCTCGCATCCACGCCACCGGACTCGGATCACGAGCATCACGACCACACAATGACTTCTATCACGATCTCACAAGACACCCCTGTTACTGTCGCCACTGCTCCCGAAAGCATGTCCTTACAAGATCACCATTCTATCGATGCGCTGAACAAGTGGAGCATGATGGGCCTGAACGAGAACCCGTTCTCCAACATCAACCTCCACCAAGACAATGAGAACCTGTTCTCCAGCCTACCACTTAACAACGAATTCGATGATGGCGACTTCGACTCCCTTCTGAACCTGGACGCTGTGGGTGAGACGTTTACTTTCGATGAAGGAGCGCTGGACCACGGCGCGGGGCTGACCGCAGAGTTGGGGGACGTTGACTGGCTCGGAACGACACATGGACTGGCAGTTGACGCGTAAGCACTTGACGAATTACGACTTTCATGGGCGTTTGGGTAAGAATGGAATTGGAAAAGTTGGTCTCTTGCGCAACATTTTGGTTGCAAGACTGCTTCAGTGCGATGATATCCACGTAATTTCAGATGTGTACACGTTTACGACACGGTCTATATCTTTATTGTGCGATTGTAGCGACTAGGAAACGATATCTTTGACAACAGTAAAGAAAAGTGCAATCATCAGTGCAACGTGATACACATGCTACATATTCTGGCCGGCTTACACACTGTCAGCTTTTGTGTGATCTTGATTCATAAATCAGACCAATGTGACATCCTGCCATACCCCGCCACTCTTCTCCATCTCATCGACTGCTTCTCCATCCATGATGCCGTGGACGTAAGCATCACCGATCAGCCGGTATCCCCCATTTCCAGTCTCCCGTAGAACGAACGGCACGGTTCCACCAGCAAGTACTGCGATGACGTCGCCTTTCTGACACCCTCGAGGACACCACGCCAATCGGCCTCTTTGAGTAATGACAAAGTCTCTACTGAAATTCAGACAAAATGACATCATGAATTCCATTATGCTTTCGTGGTCCCTGTACGATTCATACGTGTCTTCTTCACTTGCGTCTACTATCCACACCTTTAATTTTTTTAGTCAACTCTAGTATCTCTGTTCCGTCCGGCGTAAGACGATACCAGGTCGGAGTCTTGCTCTCCTTTGATTCCAAAAGCATATGGATGGAGGCAGTGAGGGCGAGCCAGATGTCTACATCTTGGAAACGCGATATTTCTGTTTTATTGGAGTTGTGCAGTCCCAACATCGACAGCAATTCCTGGAGATAAGTGACGGGGTCAAAATCAAAGTGTGAGCCCACGGCGGATGGAACTGGGCCGCTGGGTATTGATGGCTCGCATATGTCAAGGACTTCGTCAACGAAAATGCCCTTCAGTCGGAGACTACCGGGTGCAGAAGCAATGTCGACGGCCCACACGTCCCTGCATGCTTTGTACAAACGCAATACGCGTAATCGGGCCATCCGACTGCTGAATGCCTTGTCTTCGTAGATTGAAGTGTAGTTTGGGACGAACGAGGGCAGGTCCAGTTGTAAGCCTGTTTCTTCTGCAGTGGCGTTGTGGACGACCTCTGTCTCAATACCGATATTCTCTCCTCCAATGCCAACGTGACTCAATATCTCGAGCCAACAAGTCGCCTTAATTATCTGGAATGTGGCGTTCTCAAGCACCATCTCGATTGGCTGTGTATAGTCCACAGTGATTGCGTGCTCGTATCTATCACAGGCAAGGCCGAGCATCCCATAGATCTTGTCGCGTGGATCAGTAGCATTACGTGTGTTTCTGAAATGACTGAGTATGTATACCAGAGAACGAGTCTTGTCTGCACCATCCGTCCTGACCAGCGGCTGAATGAAGCTCAACACTCGGCGGGACTCAGGTGAATTCAGGAATTCTTTGCAACAGCTGGCGTTTGCTACGTGTATACTGTAGTGTAGTATGGCTCGTCGCACAGCTCTGTTATCGATTTGCCGGTGTCCATGCTGGAAGACTGCATGCTGAGATTTCAGCCATTCTTGAACGGTCCACACACGCGACCACCATGGATCGCGGAAGAAGAGCTCGACCGCGTCCAGAACTGCGGGAGACAGGATGCTCTTGCCTTCCACCTCTGCATATGGGCCCAATCCGGGGATGAAATGCAGGGTTTCATCACTACCAAGACATTCTAAATAGTCCATGGCCAGAGAGTACTCTTCACGTATATCTGGGCCCAGCCAGAGTATTGTTTTGGTAGCTCCCGCATAAATTCGACGCATCAGAGGGACCTGATGCGTACGCTCGACCAGATTTCCCTGATCGATGCAAAGTGCATCGATCCACACAATTTTTGCTTGATGAGAATGGCGTAGATGCTTCAGGGCTTGGTACAAGTTCACAGTCACTGTTCGTGGCTGATCATCCACGTAGATGGGAGTGTCCTGATAGTCCTTCCCCCAGACGTAAGAGAGGGCCTCATAATCGAGTCTTTGGTCATCTGTATCATCGACGTCGAATGAGGTTACGCTCAAGCTGCAGCATATAGGCTGGGTCGGAAGCAAGGCTGGCTGAATACAAAGAAGCCTGATCTCTGCTCGAGCAGTGTTCAGAGTTTGATAGGTCGATGCAGGCTTCAATTGACCGGCCGATGTAACCTTTATTTCGCAGTCCTTGTTTTGGTTGGTCAAATGCATCGTTCGAGCTTGGAAGGATGTGTAGGTGGATGTTTCTAACATATCCTGAGATGTGCTGCGTCTGAGGTCCGCCATCGATTACCTAACCGAGTTACATGCATAGGGGCGGTGCTGCTTACCTATCGGTGTCGCTTCTTGTCAATCCTTGCAAATAGGTATTACCATTCCAGATCCTTTCCGATCGCTTGGTAACCTGTCCGATGGTAGGATTTACCTGACTCCAGTGCGCACCAATGATAATTCGAACTGCAGGCCACAACTCTTGTTTGCGCCGAAGTAGTGTCACAAGCAGAGGTGTGAATTTTGAACGCTCGCAATCAGATAACGCTGGGATGCGTATGAGTTTGCATGTGAATAAATGTGTAACCTGGTGCCTTCAAACGCTGCCCGGCAGGAATGATTGACTGAGTAGGGGGGCCCAATGTGGAGGACAACGACGACGAATCCAAGAAGGCCTGCGGGTATGAGTGACAAAGCTGCTTGTGTTTGTATTACTTAGATGTACTATTAATATGAGAAGGTGAGGAGTGCCCCTCTGATGAAGTGGGCACGGTATGCATGGCATCTAGCGCCTTATCTGAACATGTTGAATCGCTCGCTTGCTCCCAACGCCAATTTAATCAGTGTTTCCATCTCGAATCGTTTACTCCTCCTTAGCCCAGATTCGTTCCCGTTCTGGCATGGCCTCTCCCGACTTTTCTCGCTCACCGCTGACCTCTCGTTTCCATGCAAAATACTCCCCGAGCCGGACCTCAGCGTAGTCTGCGTAGTCAAAGTCGATCAGCGAGATTTGTGCCTGGATCAGCGCCCAGATACCCCAGTAGAAGCCCGGCACCCCGCGAAACCTGTCGACCTGCTCAAACAGTTCCTCAACTTCTGCCTCAGTGTGCGATCGATTCAAATGTATGCTGGCGCTGCGGAGGTACTCGCGGAGGAAGGAGCGGCGTACGCTACGTGAAGGTAAGACGTTGTAGTCGCATTCGAAACCACCCCACTCGGCGAAATGGTTTGCAATGTCAAAGGCGGCGGGCGCAGGTGTAGAATATTCGTAGTCGATGAAGGACACTGGTGCCGCCGCCGTCTCAGGCTCCTCTGACCCGTTGGAGGAACTAGAACGACGTGAGTTCGATGCGGACGATGGTGAAAGCTCGATGATCACGTTGCCGGAGAGGAGATCGCAATGAGCGAAGATGAATGGGTTTGAGCCACCAACACCAGGCGTGTCACCCAGCAGGTTGGTCAAGGAAGCGAGTTCGGCAGTAAGTTGCTCTCGGCGTGTCGTTTGCGCGGTGGTGCTTGTTGGGAGCGCATCGATCCATTTCTGCATAGTTGTCCACACGTTCGGAACAGGCTTGCCGGGCGTGAGCTGGGCCATAGCAACCAAGGAAGCACGCTTGTTGCTGGGAGCAAGTTGAGAAGGAGCTGGGCACGTGCTGCTGATACTGGAAATTGGTAATGTGGCATGCCATTCTCCAAGCCTCTGAGCTACTCCACGCCATACATCTGGTCGTCGCAGGTCAGCAGGTGAGCACACGCTGCCTGGAACGAATTTGTAAAGAAGACCGTTCTCAAACCGGGCGTAGAGCGGGGGTGCGAGGCCATGGCGAGCAAGGAGGCAGTGCGACCGTGTCTCTTCTGCGTGCTTGTCAGTCTACATTCCATGCTACGAGTCGTGCGTAGGACTTACTCTCACGGTCTATGAGCACATCAGTGCCCTTGCCATATGCTCGCAGCAGTATCGCATCCTCATCCACCTCTGCTGTCGACAGACCTGGCAGCTTGTTCACCGCCTTCAGCAGCGTATTCGTGATCCCGTCTGTAAACCGCACAAACTCGATTGTATCCTTGGTCTCCCGCCAGTCGGGTCGCAGTGTAAGAATGAGGTGAAGCGCCGAATTGTGCGAGTTTGAGTTGTCGTAATACTCAGCAATACGCGGAAGCGTGTCATATGGCGACTGCGACTTATTCATGGTGCTATTTCTGAGGGTCGTCAGGAAGTGTTTTCAACGATGGCGGTGTGCAAATTAACAAGACAGAGGGAAATTGGCGCCTCGAAGCATGTGACAAATGAGGTGCTAGGTTGTCGTGATAGACACACAATGTCAATTGGAGCACTCACAGCACAGTTGGACTGTCGCAGATATTTCAAATCAGAAAAAAGGCAGTGAAGAGAAAGACAGGAGTACAGCACAGTGCAGACAGAAACACCGCGGCCCTGTCGCGTGGCACCTTCCCCCTGCGCGCGCTACAGCCCCGCACACGAGCCACACCAGACCCTGATTGCGCTACAATCACAGTCTTTTCCCTCGACCTCTGACGTTGTCCCCTCCCGGCCTTGCGCCTTTGTGCAACACCGCCTCGACAAGCCAGTCCATTTGTCCACGCGGCAAGACCGGCTTTGCCACTGCTGTGGCTTGTCATGCGCACTCACACGACCTGCAGAGCGTCGTCACCGCTCGAGCTTCGATTTATGCATGTTGACTTGCCGATTGGCTCGGTAGCCCCTGGCACGTGACAATGAACATTCAAGGTGGACACGGGTAATGACGGCAGTGGCTCTTTCAGATTCGTCCAAGACATTTGCAAGGGTCACATCAACGGACTGTGGGTGATCGCCAACTGTGCCTTGTGGCATACAATTCATCCACCCATATACTACATTACGAAGACAAAACATGCTCCAAACATCCGCCAGAAAGTGCGAGTCTAGGAATAAATGACTCGATGGTATAGAGCGAACGCAACGCTAAGAGGAATGAAGCAGTAGCTAGGGACTGGACTCATTACGCGCGATGAGCCCAGTCAGCAAGCTGGTTCCCAGAGTCCATTGACCCCTGGTTCTTCTCGTGGTGGCTTGTGATTGCCATGCCAGCACCGCTGTGGTGCAGTGAGTGCATCGACATGCCCTCGTCCACGTCATCTTGAACCTTCAGTTCACGGGTGAGCTCAACGTAATCATACGCGAATTCACCGATCTCGACATCATCGATACCGAGGGCCTCCTCTTCTTCTGTAGCGCGCAGGCGGAGCGCAGGCACGAATTTGCCAATGAAGTCAAGTGCACCGAGGATCAGACAGGTACCGACGAATGAGTATGCGCCGCCAGCGAGCGAATCGGCAAGCTGGTAACCGAGTTGCACCCAGTTGTGGTTCAGCCAGCCACCGGGGATGACAGTGTAGCCGTCGAGATGAGCTATGTAATCACTGGGAGCCATTAGTCATGCGTATAGAGCGAGAAGAATAGCAACTTACGCAGCAAAGAAGGCGGTGAGGATGTTGCCGATAAAACCACCAACACCATGGACGGCGAAGATGTCAAGAGCGTCGTCGGCGCGAAGGAAGTACTTCAGCTTAGTTGCGTAGTTGCAAGCAACGCCACCAACAGCACCGAAGACAACTGCTGCCCAAGGAGGTACGTATCCAGAGCCAGGTGTAATCGCGACCAAACCAGCGATCACACCCGAGCAGAAGCCGACTGTCGACCACTTGCGTTCCAGACGGTAGTCGACTAGGCACCATGTAATGCCGCCCACGCAGGCAGCGAGGTTTGTGCACACAGCCGCCATTATGGCGCGCAAGTTCGCAGAAAGCGCCGAACCAGCATTGAAACCGAACCAGCCGACCCACAGGAAGACAGTGCCGATAACAATATGGGTGACGTTGTGGGGACGGTAGTTCAGCTCCTGAGTTCCGTGACCGCTACGCTTACCCAACATGTATGAGTAGGCGAGAGCGGCAGTACCAGAGGCAATATGGACAGGTGTGCCACCAGCGAAGTCAAGGCCGCCCAATTGGAAGACCCAACCAGAAGAGTTCCAGGTCCAGCAGGCAATGGGATCGTAGATAAGAGTTGACCAGACGAACATGTAGATGATGCAAGGAAGCATGCGACCACGTTCTGCTACGGCACCAACAGCAAGGGCAACACTGTGAACATAATTAGTAGGCGTCCAATATGCAACGAGAAAGGAATCAACGTACGTGATAGCAGCAAACATGCCCTGGTAGATGCAGAACATCAGGTCGGGAATTCTCGAACTTCCAATAGACGGAGCACCAAGCACGTCCTTCAATCCGACATTATCAAGGTTACCGATGTACTTTCCCGCTGTGTGCGAGAAAGCCAACGAATAACCCCAAAGAAACCATTGGAAGCTGATAACCGCCGTAGCCATGACACTCAGCCATAGCAAACTGAGGGCGGACTTTCGTCTCGCGAGTCCAGAATAGAAGAAGCTACCACTGCGTCAGCCCAAACGTGCCAAAATCATTGGCGGTGAAACATACCCAACTCCCGGAATCATGAGCAGCACCAACGCCGTAGACGTGAGCATCCAAGCGATATCGCCCGCCTAGTCGCATTAGCCCCACATCCAGCAGTCCCATCACACGATCAACTCACATCGTAAAAGACATTGAGGTTGTACAACCTGCTATCGCCTCCGGTAGCAATGGTCGCATTGTTAAATACCTCCAGGGGCGTAGTGGGGTCCGCGCCAGAGGAAACAGGGTCCATGATGGCGATCCTTTATAGTAGTCGTGACTCTGTTCAGTATGCGGGGGATCCGAGCAGGCGGTTGTGGAGCCAACGAGATGAGGGGCGGAGAGCTGAAAAGTAGTGCACGAGGGCCTACACAATATGTACAAATTACGGGCGTCGAGAGAGAGAACGGAGTGGGTAGACGCGTGCTGAAGGTCTGCGCCGGCTGATCTCCAATCGTGCTGGGATCTCGGAGAAAGTGGCGCGTGCCGGCCGTACAGCGAAAAGCAAAGATGGACAATGCGAACCCGGCTGAATATCAGCGGCTTCAAGAGAATAAGAACGAAAGACTGGTAGATAAGGAACTGCTGACGACGGATCGCGCCTGGGCATGTTAGAAGGGGCGTGATAAGTATATAACTATAACTACAATGGCTCTCGCTCCTGTCATTCCGCCTTCATGCATCTGGCTATGTCCCGCGAAGCTCGGACGCGGTCGAGAGAACAAGCATCGACCCCAGAAGACGCCAGAAGCCACGCGGTGGGGTGTCAGATAGTGAGGGAAGGCAGCCAATGTGCGTTAGTAATGCGGTTGGTATCACGGAGGGCGTGCCGCTAGCCAACTTCGTGGGATGCGCCTTCACAGGGCTCGGAGCTCGCCAAGGGCCACTCAGAGCAGATGTGCTCTAGTACATTTAATTCTAACATTGCCGGAATGAAGGCTGCAGCAGCTCACGCAGGTGCAGACAGAAAATGACAAGCGCGTTGGCAGAGCACAATGCTCGAATTTGGTCAGCCAATGAGGTGCACGAATTCCTTATCTTTCGCCCGCCTCGAATGATGTTCCGAGGCGACATGGGGACAATTGGGACAGGGGTCATATCTCTGGGCGCGCCTCTTTTGGACGACGATCGAAACAGCCTTTGAGTATATGAAAGATGTACTTCAGTCTCGAGCACCCATTGCATCGTTTTGTGAAGATCTTGAACTGCCCAGAGGCTTGGACGTTCCCTTCACCATGGCAAGTACCTAATTCGAGGCGAGCATGATGGCCGACGGCCTTCGCAGAGGCTTATCAGCACCGTCGACATGTTTCAGTCCCCAATACTCCTTTCCGGATGCGAACCTCCAAGCCACCCCGCGGACGGACCGCAACTTCAACGGGCAAGCAAGCGAGCTCATAGGCCCCCCGTTGCTCTCATATGCTCATGCCTTCACCAGGATACGTGCTGCAGGACGAGCGCACGGAGGCGGTGTTAGAAACATCCAAGAAGGTTTGCTTTTTTGGGTCGCCTCCGACATTGTCGAATCTAACGTGCTTACGACCTGAGCACTTGCTTCAGGGGCCCATCAAGCAGGAGATATCTTGCCGTGTCTGCATCCTAAACATCCGCAGCACATTTCGACACCCGATCTTTTGAAATATTGAATCGTAGTGCCTTAGTATCCGGATGGACCGGAAGCGCTGCTTACTGTTGAGCTTTGAATTGAAAGGGCGATCAATTCTGTGATTCACTGCACACAGGCACGTCCAACCAGCCACTTGGTAAGACACAGGGGCTCTATGTCATTAGAGCGCTTCTATGCACTTGAATGGAGCATGTCAATTGTGATTCTGCAGTTCAACCGATAAGCATGGACTGGACCCTACGAGAGTGCCAAGTGGCCTGGGTGCAGCGTGTACCCACGTGTGAAAGATCCTCACGTGTCACGGGCCACTGCACTTGAACTCCTTGAACCAAAAGCCACGGTGAGAGAAGGATATCATGATCACGAGATATGGAAACTTTCTGATATAGGTGTGTGCGCCGCTGAAGCTCATCGAAGGTTCCACACACTCTGCAGTACCGAAATGATAGAGCCTGTGCTCGTGTAATGGTTTGATCCTGTAGCGGCTTTGTCATAGCCATAAGGTCGTCCGATGAAGGACATGCTCCTTTCCGGCTCGATACTTCGGGTGTTCACTCGCCTTCATCTGAATAGCGATGTATCGTGCGCAGATGTTACAGCGTAGCCTGATCCTGGATCCAACGCGATGGAACCAGTGTCTGTACTGTGCTTACACCTGTGAAGATCTCATGAAACGGCATAGCATGAGGCGCAGTGCGCAGGTGCCGTGCCTAAGAGAACCTGAGCTTTGACCCGCGACGAAGGGGGCCAGAGCAATCTAAACGCTGCTTTCCACTCAGGCATTATACATACGACGTATACCATTACGATATCTTCAAGGGTGTAACGGTGTGTTTGATCCTGCAGGTGTGCTTCCTCCAGGGGTAGCAGTGTCAGTCCCAACCTTTCTCTTCTTTTTCTTCTTCTTGGGTATCAGAGCAGGCGGATTAGTCAGTGCGGCGCGTAACGACAGATATGACCCGCAAGTGAGGCATAGATTGTCTGGTAGGTTGGGGTTGCAGAAAACTGCGTACTGTTAGTTGGTAGGTCGGCACAGAGGAACCCGATCACTTACTGCTCAAGCACACACTGCAAACAAAGCCAATATCGACAACGTTCCTGTGGCAAAAGCAAGCTGCTCGGAAGTCGACGCCGCCAGCGCTTGGGACCACCAGGCTTGCACGTGCTGTTACGTCTGGTAGAAATGCCATCATGAGATACTGTAGCAGACCTTCTGGCCGCTCAGGCTTCATATATACGCCGCCTGTTGCATCACTAGCCTGCTGCAATAGGACTGTATCACCAGCTAACTTCAAGATGTCGATTGGGATCTTCTTCCGTTGTGCAGCGAAGATCGAGTTCATGACTGGGATGTATTGGTTGGCGAGATCTCCAGATACCGAGACGATGAGTATGCGAGATGTGAGAGACACACGATCGACGTGAATGTTTTCAGCGTCTGCAAGGGCCGCCATGGCATTCTCGGTACCCGAGGCGACTGGCGCATGTAGAAGGGTGGACTTCGAGATGTATGTGAGGGCGAGTGACAGCGCACCACCAATAAGGGTCGTTGGTGTCGCGGCCAGATGACTCTCGTTTGTCTTATCCAAGAGCTTCGCGAAATTCTGCAAGATAGTACTCTCCACAACGGCAAAGGGTCGGTACTTATTGGGGCTGTCCTGATATGACCCCCCAGCCGCGCTGCCGTTCACATTCGTGTTTCCGTTGGTTTCGCCATTCGGTATGGATCGTGCATCGGATTTCGTTGGGTACAGAAAGCTTGTCTTGTGCGAGTGTGCCGCTATGACAGCTACCTCGTTTGCGTTTCCGGACGCCAAGTGTGCGTTGATGAAGATGAGTATGTTGGCCAGGGCGGCTGAGAGGGAGAGCGTCGATGTTAGATGTGCCCATGCGTGGGGATTTGTATCGAGTACGATCGCGAGCAGAGAGGGAGGTGGCGCTGTTTACAGTCAGCTAAAGAACTGCACGAGGCCTAGGATAGTTCGACCTTCTTCGGTCTTCAAATGACGATCTGAGCCGTCGATGTTATTCATCTTGACCTTTCAAAGATTATCAGCTCGAGGACTTGGACAACGAGCGACTACAGAGTGGTCAGAAGCATGACACCTGGCAATTTATTGCGCCAACGTTTGTGTAGTTGATCTGTTGTTTGAACAGTTGCTGGTGCTTTGTCTGACATGAGGAAGTCGCGACTGAGCTACACTTTCTGGCCGTGCGCGCCTGCATGACGCGCCGGCATGTGGAAACGCATTTCGAATTGAGAGCCATTAAGCTTGATTTCGCATGGATGCCAGTATAGTAGCTTCACGTGCTGATGCTCCCTCGTCTAAAGAAGCTATTTGCAGAACACCAACGTCTCGCTGTGTAAGCGATTCTCACAACGGTGGAAGGTCAGGAGGACCAGTGTACCATCATCTTACTGGAACGTCAAAGCCACATAAGCGCTATGGTATCTCGCAAGCTCGTCTAGACAGTTGCGACGCGACGTTCCGGAGGTGTTCGGTATTTCATAATGGTGGTAGCACTGCACATCTGCTCAGCGTGCAGTTCCGTCAAGTTGTCTCCAGAGATGCTTGCATCGGGACATGGCCAATGACGATCGGCCCTCGGGCCCAGACATCCGAACTTTAGGTTGCTCGTTAGTAAGAGGAGTAGAGTCAGGAGATGTGGTCGATGCGAGATGGATCACTCGTTGCAACCGAGGCATCATCTACGCGTCTCCTCACGGTGGACCCTGAGCGACGTCGATCGCACCGCCGTTAACATGCCTAAGTCTCTCCACCCATCTGACATCAGCAATAGGTACAGTGTCACAGACGTTTGGTCCTGCAGGTTCTCCATAGTTTACTAGACAGTCCGTCGTCCTGCGTTACTGTCCTTACTTCCTTGACTGGATTCTTTGAACCACACTTCACCTCCAAGCGTATCAATTATCTTACTGCAGAGAACGATATGAAATCGGAAACCATCCGCCGTGTCAACGGTTACGAGCACGATGCATACACGTACTATCCGGTCGTGATTATCGGTGCCGGAGCCTCTGGCATTGCCATGGCTTGTCAGCTGAAGCAGCAGCTTGGATTCGACCAGTTCCGTGTATTTGACAGACAAGCAGGAATTGGAGGCACTTGGTGGATCAACAGATATCCTGGAATTGCTTGGTAAGTCTTCAATTATACGATTACAACCAACGACGTCTTCAGCCATCAAGGGGAGGCATTGCTGCTAGCCCTCCAAAGACATTATCGACTGATCATCCACCACGAGTGATCGTTGCTAACCTCCGATAGCGACGTGCCAGCGATGTTCTACTCGTTCTCGTTTGCACAAAATTCTGAGTGGCGCTCGTTCTACCCACCTGGGCGTGAGATCGTGAAATACTACCACGAAGTATGCGAGAATTACCGCATTACTGACAAGATCGAATGCAACACCGACGTCGCAGGCTGCAGATGGCTGGAAGACGAGAAGCTGTGGGAGGTCACACTACGTCGCATGACAGCAGGCATGGGCGACCTCTCGTACAAGGACCGCGCAAAGGTCGTGCAAGAAAAAGGTGAACACGCCGTGTATTCTGAGACGGAGATTGTCAAGTCAAAGATTGTCATCAGCTGTGTGGGTGGTCTTGTCGAACCCAGAGGCTGGCCCGACGAGATTCCTGGCCTAGACAGGTTCAAAGGGAAAGTTTTCCATTCCGCAAGATGGGACGAGACCGTCGACCTGCAGGACAAGAACGTAGTCGTCGTCGGTACGGGGTGCAGTTCTGCGCAAATCGTCCCGAGGCTCCCTCATGCCCCGTACAACGCGAAGTCCGTCACTCAGCTTATGCGATCGCCGCCCTGGGTCGTGCCTTCGGTAACCCCGCCTGGTGGTGATGAATGGTGGGAGAAGAATAGCTCTAAGGTTTTGGGCTCTATTCCTGGGCTAAGAGGATTCCTTCGATTCATGATTTTTCTTGGTGCTGAGGGAAGCTTTCTCAAGCTCTTCCCAAACACTCCGTATGCGGAAAAACACCGCAAGCTCTATGAAGCCAATACTCTAGCGTGGATGAAGAAGACCGTACCTGAAAAGTACCACGAGATTTTGACACCAGACTATGGGGTTGGCTGCAAGAGGAGAATCTTCGATAAGCGCTGGCTGAAGAGCCTCAATGACTCCAAGATCGAGTTGACAACAATGCCACTGACGCGCTTGACAGAGAGCGGCGTCATTCTTGGGCCTGGCGCAACCTACCCTAAGGATGCAAAGAAGGAAGACTACCCTGAGCGAGAAGTCCCTGCTGATGTGGTCGTGCTTGCGAACGGCTTCGACACCACTCGATGGCTGCACCCTATTCGTGTGGCAGGAAAGGAAGGCAAAGACCTGGTCGAGGTCATGGAGGAGCGAGGTGGAGCGCAGGCCTACCAAGGAACAGCAATGGATGGCTTCCCCAACTTCTTCCTTATCTTCGGCCCCAACACAGCAACTGGTCACTCTTCTGTTGTAATGGCCAGCGAGAACATGGTCAACTACAGCTTGAACTTCATCAAGCTTATTCTTAACGGCGAAGCAAGCACTGTGGACGTTAAGAAGGAAGCCGAGATGAGTTATACGAGAGAGCTGCAGGGAGCTCTCAAGAACACTGTTTGGCAAAGCGGCTGCTCATCATGGTACTACACCAAGGACGGCTGGAACTCGACTGTGTATCCATACACTCAGATCGATTTCTGGCGACGATGTGCTTTTCCCAAGTACGGCGACTGGAACATCGCATACACAAGTAGGGGCACGTCGAGAATTAGACGGACAAGAGCATTGCGCCTGCTCAGTATGACCCTCGCCATCGTGGGTGTGTACCGCTGGCGCAAGCATGGGATGGAAGTCAAGGACATCAGAGCGGTATTGTTGAATGCTCTCCAGGGCTTGCTCGCGACTGCAGCACGTGCCTGGGCATTGCTGAAGGACCAGGCGCATCTGTAAGGATATGTATTGAGATATCGTAGTGCGTTCCCACAAGATCTTGGTACTTGAAACATGCCAGTGACATCCACGCCTCATAATCACAGCAACAACCCTACGCACTCTATACGAAGTATGCACAGCGTGTTTCTGGAGTGAGGCGTGTTTCGGAGGCAGTCACGATTCTTACGTGACACCAAACCAGGCTGATCGGACATGATTTGTCGGAAACAGGGGCGGAACGCCTAGCTCACAGCTCCGCATGGGAGGCGAAGGCCTTCATTCACCAGGTTCCCCACTCGCAGCCGACCTCGGGAACTGCTGCACGCATCAGCAGGACCCTGACTTTGACACGACGCTGCACATACCGAGACATCACAGCCAGCACAACACAACGACATCTTGCCCGCGCGCATCGCACGCTGCGCCTATCGACACGATTGACACAAGGTAGTGGATCACCGGACCCACTGCGGAATCAACAGCCGTGCGTCTCAAGGACGTCATTTGAAAAGGGACTTGCCTAGCATTTAGCATTTGCCCTGCACGACCACAATCATGCCGGAAGCCACACGCAGACTGTTATACCAACTAAACAGACGCTGGGTCTTTGGCAAGATAGTGAGCAGCTTCCCTTCCCTTCCCTTGTCGCCCGTGATGTTCAGCTGTCCTCGCGCGTACGCCTCTGCGCATTCTTGCCCTTATCGCTCGTCTTCGCCAACTGCTAATAATCCCCCGTAGCCGCTCCTGCACTCGATCGTCTTCCTCGTCCAGATCATGGCTGTCTCGCTCATTGCCCGCAAGTACAACAGCTACTATGCGCAGCGCCCGGTGCTTACCACCATGATCACCAACGCGGTATGTGTCCTCAGCCAGCACCGCTTGCAGACCGCATCGTGCACCCTATATAACCATATACATCGTGCAAAGCCTGATACTCTCGTAGATTCTGGGTGGTATCGCAGATACGGTAGCCCAAACCTTGACTGCTGTCCGTGAACGCGCCAATCGCAAAGGCGGCGCCGGCAAGGACGACTTCCTCGCGATCGAGATCCATGATCTCGACCGCCGCAATCCGTGGCCCGATCACGACATCATTCCAGACTCCAAGAAGCTGCCGCCTCCCTTCGACTTCGAGCGCACGATTCGCTTCATGTCCTACGGTTTCCTTATGTCACCTATCCAACACCGCTGGTTCGGCTTCCTGTCCAAGACATTCCCTATCACAAAGATCGGCAGTCCGTGGGTCCCAGCGCTCAAGCGTGTTGCGTTCGATCAATTCCTGTTCGCCCCGGCCGGTCTTGCAGCCTTCTTCACATACATGACCATCGCCGAGGGCGGTGGAAAGCGCGCGGTGCAGCGCAAGTTCCAGGATGTGTACGTCCCTGCGCTGAAGGCCAACTTCCTGATTTGGCCTACTGTGCAGATCATCAACTTCAGGGTCATGCCCATCCAGTTCCAGATTGTACGCTCTATGCCCCTTTCTCGCAATCTTCGCTAACGCTTCTATAGCCCTTTGTTTCCACCGTTGGTATCGCCTGGACTGCGTACCTCTCGCTCACCAACTCTGCCGAGGAGGCGTAAACGGATCCTCCATCGAACGGCTTCCTTGTATATGTATCCCTGGTTCGCATACGGTCGGGTCATGGTTGCGGCATTGTGGGATACCCCTGAACTTCTGCTCTGAGCGCTTCTGCATAGGAATGGTTGGGTCAAAACTGTTTGGCGTTGACGGCATTTTATGCGGCGTTCTGTCTATTCGCTCCTCGGAGATGCTTACTCGTATGCTCCCAGGTCTTTGTTGCTAGAGCGCAATCACATCACATTAAGAACACTCGGCATCGCAATTGTCATGCTAAAATAGAATTGAACAGAATAGCTTGAGCGCACAAGCTTAAGTTTTGTGGTGGTCGTTGTTTGACATGTGCCTAATTCCCACATATCGACAGTGATATCATGAGACACTATTGCCGTGTTCATGTAAGTCACTTCGAGTCACATTGCTGTGACGGCGACAGTGGAATTTTCGTCCGATACGTGGGTTTCACTGACACAATCCCGGGGGAGACGAGCAATAATTAGCGCTTCTAGGAGGTCTGTAAGACTCGCTGTTTCCTCAAGCACCGTTTGCTGTTCACAATCGCGCAGCTCGCCACTTCACCTCACCCCACGCCTCAGCCTCACCCCTAACAAATCTCTACAAAGCCGCCCATCCCCAAAGTTCACATCCACAACCATGCCATACACTGTGACAGATGGGCTACCCCAAGAAGACCTTGCTAAAGCTGAAGAAATCGCAACCAACATAGTACCAACCCCCACCCACCCAGCAACACCTCTCACTAACCCACCCCAGATCTCACACATGCAAGGCCAAGTCGCCGAGCAGACGGGCGTAGGCGTCCAGCAGCCCTACGCGTGCGGTAGATTCGACGTCGAGCATTCCAAGGACGGGTGCATGTTCGTCGCGCAGCTGATGTTCTATCCTTCGTCAACGGACGGTGGCGGGAGTGCTAAGCCGAGGGTGCTGGAGAAGGGGAAGAGCGAGGTGGATGTCGTGGATGCGTTGAAGGTGCTGAGGCATTTTGTCGATCCGACAAGGTTGGAGTATCTGTTTGCGTGAGAGGTGGTGACAGCATGTGCTTGGGCTGAGTGGCTTCAAAGTTCTTATTCAAAAGCCCTACTCTTTCGCCGGTGTACAATATAGTCAGATGGTTTGTTTTCTGGTCTGTCTTATCTCGTTTGGTTGACGCTTCTGAGGCTTCAGTGGCTCCATCCTTCTTCATTTACATAGCGAATATGCAATGAGTTGGTATGTACTACAGGGCCGTTGATACTCATAATACAGCAACGAGATAACGAGGTAAGTAGCCCATTAATCTCGGCCACTTCATATGATGATGGTTACGAATAAGGTAAGAGCAAAAAAGCCTCTGCTGTGAAACTGGGCAAGCAACAGTCAGGGATCAGCAATGAGGATCGTGCAGAGCCTCATACGGGTCCACACGGGCCCAGAACTTGCTCACAGGTGATGAGCAGAAAGTCACATTTTCTCGGCCGCGGGAATGCTGTTTTGGCCAAGCTACTCGCCGGTTTCGTAAATCTTGAGAGCCCCTCATCAGGTAGGGCCGTCACCCCACTAAACGTCACTAGCTCTCAGAGGGGTCGCGCTCAACAACAAATACTCAGCCTGAGCCCGCAGGTTAAGCTTCCTACACTTCACCTGTCAAATTGTGAGTATTTCTCAAGTCTTCGGTGTTCGAGGACTGCTTTCAGTTGTTCCCGCTCGTTCAATCGATACTTCAAAGCTATAGAACAGCTTCGCTGACCTCGCCGCGATCACAGTACTCACATAACAACCATGTCTCTCTCCAACAAGCTCTCTATCGCCGATGTCGACCTCAAGGGCAAGCGCGTCTTGATCCGTGTAAGTAGAAGCCAGCTCTGAAGCTCAATGCCAGCGCAGTCACTAACGGAGAGCTATGCAGGTCGACTTCAACGTCCCGCTCGACTCGGACAAGAACATCACCAACAACCAGCGCATTGTCGGTGCTCTCCCCACCATCAAGCATGCCATTGAGAACGGCGCCAAGGCCGTCATTCTCATGTCCCACCTCGGCCGCCCGGATGGCAAGCCGAACGCAAAGTACAGTCTCAAGCCGGTTGTTTCCGAGCTCGAGAAGCTGCTCGGTAAGAGCGTGACCTTCACGGACGACTGTGTCGGCAAGCAGGTTGAGGAGACCGTCAACGGCGCCAAGGACGGCCAGGTCATTCTTCTCGAGAACCTGCGCTTCCACGCTGAGGAGGAGGGCAGCTACAAGGATGAGGAGGGCAAGAAGCAGAAGGTCGACAAGGCTAAGGTTGAGGAGTTCCGCAAGGGACTCACTGCTCTTGGTGATGTCTACATCAGTGAGTGCTGCCGCGCCATATGACTATGGAGTTTCTTTGCTAATAGTCCACAGACGATGCTTTCGGTACTGCACACCGTGCTCACAGCTCCATGGTCGGCGTCGACCTGCCCCAGAAGGCATCCGGCTTCCTCGTCAAGAAGGAGCTCGACTACTTCGCCAAGGCCCTCGAGGAGCCCAAGAGGCCCTTCCTCGCCATCCTTGGTGGCGCCAAGGTCTCTGACAAGATCCAGCTCATTGACAACCTGCTCGGCAAGGTCGACAGCCTGATCATCTGCGGTGGTATGTCTTTCACATTCAAGAAGACCCTCGAGGGCGTCAAGATTGGTGACTCCCTGTTCGACGAGGCCGGCAGCAAGACTGTCAAGGACCTTGTTGAGAAGGCCAAGAAGAACAACGTCAAGATTGTCCTGCCCGTTGACTACATCACCGCCGACAAGTTCGACAAGGATGCCAACACAGGGTACGCTGAGGACAAGGATGGCATTCCCGATGGCTGGATGGGTCTTGACTGCGGAGAGAAGTCGATCAAGCTCTACAAGGAGGCTATCGGCGAGGCTCAGACCATTCTGTGGAACGGCCCCGCCGGTGTCTTCGAGTTCGAGAAGTTCGCTGCTGGCACAAAGGCCACACTCGACGCCGCCGTCGAGGCCGCACAGAGCGGCAAGATTGTCATCATTGGTGGAGGTGACACAGCCACAGTTGCCGCCAAGTACGGCGTAGAGGACAAGCTGTCCCACGTCTCGACTGGTGGTGGTGCGTCGCTCGAGCTGCTCGAGGGCAAGGACCTGCCCGGTGTTTCTGCTCTGTCAAGTAAGTAAGCCACTTGCTGCAGGGAAACCAAGGCTCAAAATCGGAAGGTATATCCCCGAAGTTATGATTGATGTAGTTTAATTTATTTCCATCTCGAGACAAGCTCATTGTCCGTCGTTGACTTCTGGTTCATGACCTATGATTATGATGCTCGTGATGCCACAGATTCACTCTGCGCAAACATGATGATCATCCGTTGTCCCACAGCACTTCGCGCGCTCTTTGCACGGCCCGCGGGCTATCGTTTGTCTTGCCGTCGTGTTTGAACGCTTCATTTGCCCAGCTTCTTCAACTCATCCCTGTCAAACATTAGCCCTCGCCTCCCAAAAAGCAGCCATCAGCCCTCAAACTCACCTCAGCTGGTTAGCAAAGTCCTCGGTGGTGTCATCATCGTCCCAGCTCTCCTCCCACAGATGTGTCTTGTCGCCGTGGGTCTGTGTCTCGTCCTCGCCCCAATCTGTACCTAGTCAGCTGCCGCTCTCCTCAAGCTTCCGCTTCTCGGTGCTTCTTACCCTCGACCGGGAAGTCCTCGAACTCGTCGTCTTCCTCAAGCTGAGGCGCTGGCTTGGCGGCGGCGGCCGGTTGCCCGTTCGGTGCGTCGCTGGCGGCGGCTTTTGTTGTGGAAGCTCCGGCTTGTGGTGCGCCAGACATATTTGCGTGTGTGGGGGTTGAATGTGCGGTTGGTGGTGGGGGTGGGTGCGGGCGAGGTTGTTCGGCGGACGTCGGTGCTGTGAGACGGCGATGTTGAATGATGCGGCTCCAACGCGCCCACTGGCGCGAGTCACGTGCGCGGGGGTTGCTCACTGGTCGCCCGGCAGCGCGTGCTGCTTTGACCGCCGATCAGTGCAAGCATTCGCTGACGTGTGGATTTCGCCTTGTTGCCGTTGTGAAACTGTTCGCGGTGCCCATGGCTTCGCTTTGGCCGCGGGATTATCCATCCATGACGAGCGTCATCGGCTGCCGCGAGTTCTACTTAGCTCGGTGACAGTCAGCTTCATCCGTCAGCTCCGCTTTCTCCATAGGCGGCGCATTTACGCTCGCTATCTTTAGTCCCGCTCCGCCTTGACCGGAGTTTTGAATACAATCGAGTGCTTTAACTTCCGCTCCACTTTCCTTCCTTTCCTTCCTTTCCTTCTTGCGTGCTTCACCTTTGTGTAGTAGCATATTTGTCCGCACACTGAGTAGTCAGTATGGTTCTCGGATGGCTCGGTGGCAAGGGCAAGGTGGCGCCTACCCATAGCAGAAGCTTGACGGCGATTGATGAGCTTGCTCAAAGTGCGTACGGCGAACGATTTTGGCAGACTGACACTGACATAAGACAGTTCAAGATGCCATGAGCGGTACGATAGCCGCAATTTAAGACCATGAACATAGACTGATGGCACGCGAGCAGCTGTCACCCACATCATGGCCGATGACATCGACAGCGCAAAGGAGCATCTTCAAAAAGGGCACTCGCCATTTCACCAGGTGTGCAATATCCACGAGGTGTTACTTGTGCATAGATGTGGAAACTCACAGAGTCATAGCTGGGAGTTGGTGTTTGCATGTTCATGCGAGCAACGTTGGGCTTCGAGCAAGATGTTATGCGTGAAGGTCTGAATGTCAAAGCTGGGGAACCGGGAAGCATTTGTGCTGACATGGTGTAGCCAACGACATGCTTTACGCTGCAGAGAACGGCGCATACGACAGCCAGCGACGAGTCGCCAAAGACGTAAACGCATTCCGTTCGAGCATCTACCCGCCAGGAACCGAATATGCGGTATGCCAGGCGGAGGCACAGTTGATGAGCGCTGTTGTCGGCGTGTTGAACGAAAGCTTGACCGAAGCCTTGAAAAGTTTCTATAAGCTGCGGAAGGCGTACATAACCTTGGAGTCAGTGATGGAGGCGGAACGGACGTTTCTGCGTACAAAGAGTACAAGCAGTCTGAATTCTTCGGCGACGTCTCGCGCATCGTCGAAGCCAGCGTCAATTCGATCTACGGGGGGCAGCACCTTGAAGAAGCCGTTGTCGAAGACTGGCTCGCTTCGCAAGTCTGCCAATTCGTCGACCACAAGTTTGAAGAAGACTGAAATACCAGCCGTACCAGCGGATGCGAAGAAGAAGACTGGCGATAGCGATGACGATTTAGCTTTCGTCGACGCTGAGCAAGAGCGAGGTGCTCAGACTCCTCTGGAATACACTGGCCATCTCAACCTACCCGTTCAGGAGGGATCGATTGCTCTGGACAGCACGCAAAAAGATGTGAACATCAATGCCAGCACCGCACCAGGTCTCCCTACTGGCAATCCACAAGACACGTCTGTCCCTGATGTAATTGCCGATTTCGAGAACTTGGTGTTGAAGGCCGACAATGGGCAAGCCAGTGTATCCGAGTTCACTGATCACCCGATAGACGAGTTTATTATCTCCGGAGCTAGCTTCTGCTTTGGTATGTTGCTGGTCATCTTATCCATGGTTCCACCAGCCTTCGCATCTGTGCTCAAGGTCATCGGCTTCAAGGGCGACAAAGATCGTGGTCTGCGAATGCTCTGGCAGGCGACGAAGTTCAACAACATCCACGGTGCCATGGCCGGTGTCGTTCTGATGGGATACTTCAACGGCTTCGTTGGCTTTTGCGACATCATTCCACAGACCGGCGAGGGTGCGTACCCTGAAAGGAGATGCAAGGCGCTCATGGCGGAGATGAGGAGAAGATATCCTAAGAGTCATCTGTGGCTGCTTGAGGAGGCTCGCATGATGTCGAGAGAAAAGCAGCTGGAAACTTCTGTCGAGTACTTGGAACACCTTGCCGTATCGCCGTTCAAGCAGCTTGAGGCACTGAGCTGGTTCGAGCGAGCCCTGGATCTCATGTACTTGCATGACTACACCAAGACCAGTACAGCTTTCCAGACCTGTATCACGCTCAACAACTGGAGTCACGGACTGTACCATTACATCTGCGGAGCTTCCTATGTTGAGCTATACCGACGCGCCAAGGTCACAGATCCGGATGCTGCAAAGACCTACGCAAACAAGGCGAACGAGTTCTTCAAGCAGGTCATTCCTAACATTGGCAAGAAAAAGTTCATGGGTCGCCAGCTACCCTTCGACACCTTTGTTCACCGCAAGATCTCGAGGTGGGAGGCACGAGCAAAGGAGTGGAACTGCGACTTCATAGACGCCATCGGTGTTTCGCCCATCGAAGAAATGATCTACTTCTGGAATGGGTACAAGCGCATGCGCCCAGAGCATCTGCAGCACTCGCTTGAAAATCTCGCGTGGAGCGAATCGTCAGCAAACCCGCATTGGGCGAAGGAAGACCTGAACGAGAAAGCCATTCTTTCCACGCTCCGCGCCGTCACATTGCGATCTCTTGGTCAGACGGCCGAAGCCAAGGAGATGTTGCAGAAGGAGGTCATCAGTCATGACGCCACTGCGTTTGCGGGTACTTTGAAGGACGACTGGATGCCGCCAGTCGCGCGGTACGAGATGGCGGCGTGCATGTGGCAAGAGGCCGATGCCGATGGCAACCCGCAGGCACACCAGGATGAGTTGAATCAGTGCAAGACCTGGCTCGAGGCTGCAGGAAGCTGGGGCAGCTATGCTCTAGATGCAAGGTAAGGTTCGCTTATTTTTGTATCATGCAAAAACTGACAGAAAACAACAGAATCGGCATGAAAATCACAACAGGCAAGGGGACGTTGAGGAGATACGGCATCCAGATTTGAGCATAGCGTTCAACAATACATCATCATGGTGGATGCAATTGGTTGGATAGGAACATGCTCACTGCAAAACGAAGCAATGGAAGAACACGAACTAGAAGAAACCCAAAGTACAAAGGAAATAAAGCCGATTTTGAAGACTTCACAGCGCGGCTACACCATGCTGAAAACATCAAACTTTCGTCTACAGCCTACACAGCCTACACACTATACTTCCTATCATCTTCTTGCTTCCCTGTCTCCTTATACTTCTTAACGTCAACCCATTCCCCATCCCCATTCCCCTTCCCCTCCCCCTCCGCCTCACTGTCACACCCCGCATACACCTTGCCCTTCTTCTTCACCAACCACAGACCCATAGTCCTCTTGCTCTTCAGCGCCTGCTCCCTGGCCCTTCTTATCCCATCACTCTCACACGACTC
Organism: Boeremia exigua; assembly: GCF_020726555.1. Taxonomy (NCBI): domain Eukaryota; kingdom Fungi; phylum Ascomycota; class Dothideomycetes; order Pleosporales; family Didymellaceae; genus Boeremia; species Boeremia exigua. The sequence continues at coordinate 1,419,987 of NW_025763529.1, read as the reverse complement.
ATCCCACATCGGGAACGTCTCGCGCACAATCGGCACCTCTTTGCGCACCACCGGCTGCGGGGGCGGCGCGGCGACACGGAGCTTGTCCACCCAGGAGGCGGGCGCGCGGTTTGCGGTGATGCGTGATTCATCGGCGGCGATGCGCGACGGGAAGTGCCACATTGTGAAGTCTGTGGTGCTGCGCTCGCTGCGGTGGTGGATTACGCCGGGTGTGGTGTCGTTGTTACGGAGGATGGCTGGGAGCGGGGCGCGGCGGTACGATCTGTGGATGGGGAGGGGGGGCGAGACGGTATGGGGCGGCTGGGGCGCCATTGTGTAAGTGGTGTGGGAGGATGTCGTGGGTGCTGGAGGCAGTTTGTTAGTTTTGTGAGAGTGTTTACTGGTGGCTGGAAGCTCTTGATAGACGGTGTGGTAAAGTGTGTCAAGAAGCAGTAGGGGCTTGAGGGGTACATACTGGTGGTGTTTGAGGGCGGGAAGTTTTCAGTAGACTGTGTGGTATGGTGGTATTGTGGTATTGTGGGTGCTGGTGCGAGACCGGTATGTGTGGAGTGAGTCGAGTGACTTTGAAGGATAGAATAGAAGCCGCTGGGGTTTTATAATGTGTACAACAATTCAGTAGAGCTTGTAACATGGTTCACGAATTTGAGAAACAGAGATGAGGTGCCAATATAATTTTTGAACTGTGGTTGAGGGCTGCGAGGGTCATATGTCAACCATGGATGACCTTATCATGACTAACAACGAATCCGCTTCAAACATCCCTTCGCTCGATAGCAGCGTTCTTTTGGTCGGGGTTGACCGTGTATTCCTCGTGCTCGATCTGCCTCTTCTCGAGTTGGGCTCCACCATCGACGTGGTTCGCTCCACCGAACATGGCATCCATCTCCTCGAGGGCAACCTGCTTGGTCTCCGGGAGGAAGAACCAAACAAAGGCAGCCAACAGGATGTTGATTCCAGCGAACATGTAGAAGGCGTAGAAGCCCTCGTTCTGAAGGAAGAGTGGGAAGAACTGCTGGACGATCGAGTTGGCAACGTTCTGGGTCTGCGAGCACATGCCGACGGCCTGGGCGCGCACGTTCATAGAGAAAATCTCGGCGGTGTAGATCCAGACGGTAGCACCCCATGAAGGCTTGTCTGTTGATGTATTAGTAAGGGCTTCAGTGGAATCGGACATGTGATGACTTACAGAAGAAAGCGAACAGGAACATGAGGAAGACAATCGCAATACCGACGGGTTGCGACTTAGCTCCATCGTAGGAAGGTGTCTGGGTCTCGACCGAGGCGGCGATGACCATGCAAACACCCATACCGATACCACCGACAATGAACAAGAACTTGCGGCCGAAGCGGTCAACAGTCCAGGTAGCGTTGAGGGTGAAGATGATTCCGAATGTGGCATTGAGAGCGTTGATGAGAGCGATAGTGTCGGCGGCCTTGAAGACCTTCTTGTAGATGATGGTGGAGTAAGAGTTGAGAGTACCCTGTCCAGTAATCTGCTGACCGGCGTTGATGATCATAGCAAGGTACATGCGCTTGCGGACAGACTTGTCCTTCCAGAGAGCAGAGTAGCCGCTGGAGATGGCCTCAGACTCGAACTCAATAGCCTCGCGGATGGTGACGATCTCGTCATCGACCTCCTGCTCGGTGTCGCGCACACGCATCAGAGACGCCTTAGCACCCTCGTAGTTCTTGTTCTTCTGGATGTGCCAGCGGGGCGACTCGGGGATGAAGAAGACCTGAGACAGGATGATGATGGGCATAAGGATCTGGAATATGACAACCTGCAATGCGTTAGCGTTGGTACGTTTGTTGTCAGGAGCTACTTACCATGCGCCAGTCCCATTCACCGAGCTTCTTGGGGTGCTTGGAGCACGCGAAGTTGACCCAGTACGCGATGAAGGATCCGACAGAGTAGAACATCTGCCAGAACGACATGATCATACCACGAATCTCAGGAGGTGCGAGTTCACCGATGTAGATAGGACCAGCAGCTAGAAGGGTATTAGGTTGAGATACCATAGTCAATGAATCGAAACTTACTCAGTGCAAGACCTTGACCCAGACCGATGATGACACGACCAGCAATGAAGACACCGATGTTGCCACGGGGCGCGAAAGCTTGCATGAAAGTAGCGATGATGACGAGAACAGATCCAGTGGCCATGCCAACACGACGGCCGGCGTAATCAGCAAGAGGACCACCGATGAAGAAACCAGCTACAACAGCTCCGACAGTGTAGGCAGTGTTGATAGCTCCGATGGTGTTGGCATTGGGGTGGTTGAAGTAGGCGACCCAGTTCTTGGACCCTTGGACAGCGTTGAAGACTGAAGCATCGTATCCGTAGAGCACCATGCAGGATGCTGCGACAAGAGATACATACCTGGTGAATGTTAGACTCAACGTCTAAAGAGGAGTAGTGCTCGTAGCTTACCAGTTGTATGCTCTCTTGGAGGACACCATGGTTGCGGTTGTTGTCCTGATATGGAAGGGTTCGAAGTGATGACTCTTGTCAAGGTAGCTGTCGACGAGAACTCCGCAAAGGTCACAGCGAGGGTTCGTGGTGTCAGGGAGGTGGACAGTCTCTATGCAATATATACAACACTGCAGCACGGAACATGCTGCAGCCGCCCCATGTCAACCCCATAAACTGAGTACGCCTTCACCGTGTACTAAGGCCCTGACGCCCCCAGCATTGTACCACGAATCACAGTGCCAATGCTGCCACAAAAGCTTGCCCTAGAGGCCCCTTAGCCACAGGACCCGTACCGAGTGAATCTGGGGCCCCATCCTATGCTCTTCTTATCAGCCAATACTCCACATATCGGAAGGAAATCCTGTTGTTTGTTCTTCCACGAATGAGACTCTGGGCTAGGGGCCTGGGAAGCGGTAGCTGCAGGCATGTCCTGTGCTGATGTAACTCCGAAGCGACGTCTAGTATAGCGGCTAACCGAAAAATGGCTAGAGAGTACGGAAAAGTGTCCCCGATGGAGCAGTAATTCCACTCTGCCGCTCCCACACAAGCCTTGCCAGGTCCTGGAAGCAGTGGAAGAAAGCTTTTGGCGGATGTCTGGGCCTCTTGTTTCCAGTTCTCAACGCCACGAAACCTCTCGTCTTCGTTGGCATGAAGACATATTTTGCCGTGTGCTTCTCGCCGTACGCGACATTCTCTAGCCACAGACCATCTACTGGAAGGGTGAACCTTGGACACGATGTAGGAGCACTCCAAAAGTGGAGCCTCCCGGTAAACTGGGGCGTTGAGGCGTTGATATCGTGGAGAGAGGCCTCGTGCGCCAATCCCTCAACGTGTTGGACAAGCCGGGCACCGGCACTAGATGAGCACATGCTGATGCACACAACCGAAGACTGCAACGCGGCGGAACAACTGACAACCACTGGGAAAGTACCAGTACCGAATGGTCGACGACACGCGCCGAATGCCGAAATGAACCTTCCGGGGGAGGCTCACCTGCATGAACTGCGAATTACACTCATCTAAACAACAATCCGCATCAATGGAGCCTTTATCAGTGACATTCGGCCATAATGACGTTCGGTCATAACGACATGCGGCCGCTTCCTGCGCACAGGTGAGGTCCACCGACGAGGTCCACAGATGAGGTCCACACGCACCTCTTGTCAAAGCTTACTCTCCATGATCACGTGACGCTCCGCCCCGCAGGCCGGGCTTTTCCTTCGAGACCCCTCAGAGAATCTCACCGCCCGCCACCGACTAGCCCCATCCACGCCGCTGCAAAATAATCGCCCTTGACCCAAACGCCAAAGCCGACGCGCCCAGCACATATCCAAGATGCCTTCAGGACAGGGAGGTGAGTTCGCCGCACATAGCTGCTGCCGTTGCAACGCACTGCGTTGCAAGCCACTGCGAGTCCGAGTGTGGGCTGACATCAGGCAGCGGGTACAAACCCCATCCACAACAAGAAGCCCAAGAAGAAGCCCGCCGCGGAGCTCGACGACGAGGACGTTGCGTTCAAGGCCAAGCAGCAAGCCGGTGCGTCCACGATCTCTATCCTGTGCCCCGCTGTCACACGTGCGGCTCAGCCTTGCGGGCTGCGAGACTGCAACAAAGAATCGAATGTGAGGGACGTGTGCTGACTGCGAGACAGACAAGAAGGCGCGCGAGGACATGGCCAAGAAGGCTGGCGGCAAGGGCCCCATGAACACCGGGCAGCAGGGCATCAAGAAGTCGGGCAAGAAATAAGCGCGCCGTCCTGCGTTGATGAGATACCAAGGGATGAGAGTTGGAGTAGGGGTTTCTGAGCACACACCGAGCGTATAGACAGTCACGAATGCACGGGCAACGATCATACGGCCAAATCTCTTGTCTACTGTGGTATGTGTGAGGCAGTGTTACTTACATTAGGGATGAGAAGGGCGAGCATGGGAGACTACGCGATTATTACATGCTGCCCAGGGTATGCGAGCGTCTTCTTGTTGGCGCTGTATGCTTTCAGGCTCTTCAGCTTGAACAGCTGCTCTGCGTTCTTCCACGCCAGACAGTCCCACTCTTCGTCCGTTAAGAACTCGCTTTCTTTTAGCTCCGTCATCAGCTCCCGACCTCGCTCTTCAAGCGGATAGTTGCTTGCGTAGAGTACCCGGTCCATGGGGATCTGCTCCAATAGCGTGCGCATGCTTGACAGGTCCAGGACGTCGACTGTCGTGAGGTAGATGTTGTGCTGCCAGACGTCGAGGAAGCTGCGTTTCGGCTTGTCGTCGGTAGGAAAGCTATCAAGGACTGTCTCGATGCGCAGGAGCAGTGAAGGTAGTGTGCCTGGATGCGCGATCACTAGTCGCAGGTGCGGATACCGATCGAAGACGCCGTTGAAGTAGAGGCGTAGAACGAGCATGGGCGATGCAGCGTGCGAGTTGTGCAAGTTCATGACGAGCGGAGCAACGACGCTGGCAGGCAGGTCGTGCGTATACTCTGCGATCTGCACACGTCAACTCCACGTCGTCGACTACGAGATACCTCCTCCCACGGCAGATTCGCGACGAACCTGATTTCCACTCGGCCACCCTTCTCGCAACATAATCGGCGCCTCAAGTCTCTGCGCCATGGCCCACACCTCGTCGTACCCTGCGTCCTCCAGCCCACTACCGGCTGCGACAACACCGCCCACGAATTTCGACTTGACGACACACCTCTGCAGTTCTCGCGCTGCATCTGCCCCCTCGCCATGTCCGCTAGATAGCAGTGCCAGCGGCACTATCTTGTCGTCCTGTATCCGTGTGCCAACATCCAGCGCATCGTTGAGTCTCATACACGTCTGCAGTGTAGCTGCGACAGGGATATGCGAGATCACCTGTGTGGAGTGGCCGAGGGTGCGCATGTTTCGGATGCGAGGGCGACCGAGGTTATTCAATTTGACAACGGTAGATTGTGATAAGAGCTCGAGCGCTGGCAGGGACGGTGAAGATGGAATCTTGAGGGCTGGTGAGAGGAAGGACTCGACGCATGCGATGAGAGGGAAGGGTGCAGCTGGCTGGTTGCTCATTTCAGTTGTGACTCTAGGTGATGATAAGAATAAGTTTAACCGAGGGGGAGAAGACTTGTGCAGGATGCTCGTCGGAGTCTGAAGTGCGAACGCTGTAGGCATCAACGTGTGAGGTGTATATTCGCCATGGCGTGGTCAACATGTGCAGCTGGAGGCAGAGGGAAGGCGCGAACTGAGCAAGGTAAGAACAAGGTACAGCAAGCATTGTGCCTTGTATGAAACGATTGAATTCGCAGTATGTATGTCATGAAAGTTGATAAACCCTCGTTGCACATCTACTCCAGATTACCGCTCTGTCGAACAAAAGATCAAGCCGTATTTGCTCGTCAGTGTTCCTCCTCTTCTTGCGCCATGATGCTTCGTCGCGCCAGCGATACCAGCGCGGCAGCAAAGTGTGGCGCATGCTCAGTAGTAACGTCAACGGACCCTAACAGGTCCTAATAAGAATGTGCGAAACTCTTCCAACGCTTGGTCAAGTAATCGCGAATTGAAGTTGCTCGCTGGCATAGTGTCGTAACTGTCATAAAAGTCGTAACATGTGGCGCAGTTGATGCGCCTCAGCCTTCCCCTGCTCAGCTTACGCGACGGACCTTCTTGCTTCCAAGCGTGAAGGCACGACGTCTGATCGAGCCTAGATGACTCTCGTGCTGGGTGGGGCTTGTTGGGCTTTGGGTACTTTCGCTCCCGGAACGGGCGTTGCTGTTGGAGGACTCGGAGGATTGGGACGAGGACCTCTTACGCCCTTCCTCAGCAAGAATGTCGTCCAGGCTGACGTTGAGGTGCGGGTGTGTGATTGGGACCTCTTCAAGGTTCTCGACGAATTTGGAGGCCATTGCCGGGGAAGTTTGTTGGTAAAAGATGAAGTGGCGATAGTAAGAGTGTCGTGGTGATTTGGGAGGTATCTTGGTAATTCGAGGATTATAGTAAAGTTGACAAGCAAGGGACTTGATGTACTTTAACTATGTCACTGTAGCGTTGTGGTAGGATGCTTTCAGGGGTAATGTAGTGCAGTGGTCCAGACTCCGTGGAGTTGCGTGAAGGCAATAAGGTGCAGTAGTACAAGACTATAAGGCTTGCAACGGTATGAAGGGTTCGAGCGAACGACTGATGGAGCGAACGGATGTAGCTTTATTGGAATTCACCAAAAACAAAGCTTCGCACGACCGGGGCGGCGCAGACTTTTTAAAGTTGCCTGGCACGCGGCATGCTCAGACACAGAACATGCGGACGCAATGTGCAGACGCTTGAACCGGGTATCCGAGCGCGGATCGCTCAGGTCTCGATGCCTAACGGGTTAAGCTAAGTGCAGGGATGACGACGGCGGGGTCCTTTGAAGGGCCCAGACGACCTGCATTGCCGGAAACGTTGCAGCAGCGATTCGTGCGGACCCTGCCGCGGCACACGTTGAGTGCCCGAAATAGCTGCGAACACATGTCCGAGACTGTTGTGCTCAGTCTTCTTCGCCTCCAGGGCGTTCTGCGGACGTCCGCATAGTCGGAGACCGAGCCCAACGCAGTAGCCCGTTACGCAAAGGGCTTGGATAGACGTGATCACCCGTTCGGCTGCCAACGGGTGGATGAATTGCAAAGCACACGCGCAAGCCTGTCGCCACCATCTGGTGAGTCAACCCCAGGGCGGTGGTGGCACATGTACAGGATCAGCGCGATCAACGCCTTCTCCGCAAAAACACCAATGCTCGTTTGCCTTTGCTTTATCAGAGTGCAGATTCCATATCTAATGCGTTCCACACCGTTCCCCGCACTCACGCATGGTGTTTGATTCGCTCTTTCTCACAGTTGCCGCTGGCTACGAGGTCAGTCTCGTGTTCGACAGCCATGACGTAAGTCACTTCACAGCCTCCACACATCTTGGCCGTTCCAATATTGAAGTCTCGGTCTAAAAGTTGCGGTCTGCCGGCGTCCATTGCCAGCAACTGAATGAGCGCCAAATCTGCGATAAGCGACCGAGGCTGGGCGTGCGATTACGGTTGTCGCCCATACCTTGCAGCATCGTGGCCGGCAGCAAGCCGAGAAATGATATCATCGTCAGGGCCTTAATCCTTCGCGCAGACCCTGAACCCACAAAAGTAAACTCAAACAGCGCCTTCCGTCATGTCAAGATGCAGCGGGACGATAAAACTCGAGCTGTGGGGTCGCTACCGCGCACTAGCCACGTACGCTGCGCAAGGCTCGGTTTTCTGTCTGAGACGTGAACGCAAATGGAGTCCCAAGAGGATGTGTAGCAAGGTTTGTAAGATTGAGTCGCTGTCAGCGTTCGAGCCCGTTACCAGCGGCCGCGACCGCGCCCTCTTCCACCGTGACCACGACCGCGTCCGCCGCCGCGTCCACCACCACGGCCTCTGTGTCCGCCTCTGCTTCCGCCTCTTCCGCCTCTACCAGATCGTTGTTCCTCTGGCCTGGGACCTGCTTGCAAGCGTTGGGCGCGTTCCTCCTGTGACGCGTGGAAGGCGTTAGGGATCTGCAGCAAGTCGCAGAACGCTTGCGTGTGTGGGTTGTCGTATTCTTGCGGCTCTTCTTGGACGTGGATGCCTTGAGATGGGTCGTACACGGGCGCGGTCTGTGCAAAGTCATGCGGTATAATCATCTTCCCAGGCTTGACTACGTTCTCCTCGACCCAAGTGATCTGCTCTTCAATAAGCGGCCGGTAATAGGCATCACCCTTGTCGGCAGGTACTTGCGCGTCTGCATCGCCAACTTGCAAGTCGCCAGCGAAGACACGTGTAATAGCCAGCCACTCCGTGTCGTATTCCAGTTGTAGTGGCCTTTGCAGATCAGCCGGCGATTGGGGCGTGATTTCTAATAGCTGCAGGAAGTTTCTCTTTGGTAAGCACTTATCGAGTGCCAGAAACTTGGTCGTCTTGTTCGTAATTTCTGCAGGGAACGGCAGTGTCTCTGCTTTTTGAAAGTTGGATCGTGCAAAGGAGGCTGGGAGCAAATCTCGCACTTCATCAGGGACAACTGCTTGCCCGTTGGTCTTTTCTAGAGGTTCAGATTTCGCTGGCGCAGCGACTGGAGCTGGCGCAGGCTCATCAGCGTCGTCCATATCAAGATCGATCTCGGCGTCGTTCTTGGGCGCTTCTGTTGGAGTATCGTCCTCGATGTCAAGGTCAATCTCACCATCGTTCTTTACACCAGCAGGAGACTTGCTGGCAGTGGCTTCGGGCACTGCTGGCTCTGACCCACCTTCGTGTTGCCAAACACCACTGAACTTGCAATGCATGTGTGCACTAAACCAATGCGGTGGTCGTAGATGCTCAAGGACTGTTGTAGCTGCAACACTTCCAAGCGTGCCGTCTTTGGCTTCTTGCTCGAAGTCTGGCTTCCACTTGAACAGCTGCCGGTGGTTGCCTTTCCATTCCATGCTGCGTGGCCAGTCATGACTCAAACCAACATCGACTTGTGTCCTGATCTGCAGGAGCTTGCGCACATCCAGTTCACGAACGTGGTAGATGCTCCTTACATCGTCACTGTTGTACGGCACACGCTCGTAATGTGGCTTCTTGTAGTTGTATCCTTTCCAAATACCTGACAGACCAGCGATTCGTAGGGGTCCAAGCTGGACGACATTCGCAGCACCCATGTAATATATCTTGGGTGCTGCCCAGCCGCCGTAGTACAGCTCCCACATATAGTTGCTCGCTTCATGGTTTCCCCCAATGAACAAGGTCAGATACGGTGCGGTGCGAGCACCTGAGTAGTATTCGTGGAAGTCGTGCATAGCGTAGTATTTGGAGGGCATAGAGACAGCTTTCAAGTCAGACGCGTTGCGAACAGCCTATTTCGTCAGTTCAGGTATGGCAAAGATGCAATGGCACATACCTGGAAATCACCCCCAATGATGAGCAGATCGACATCTGGCCAGCCCTTCAGTTCGCAGGCTTTTCCGACCGAAGCATAGATCTCATGTAGCACTCCATGACCACAGCCCTCTATCGCAATGCGCAGGCCTTGCTGCTTGAGCAGTGTTAGCTCAGCCATGGTGACGCTGCCACACGCTTTTGTATCTAGCAATTAGTATTGGTGAGCTGACTACGATGTCGTCAATCGACTGCACAATGGTAGTGCAAGAGTTGCGACTGAGGTGCAGTCGCGAGCAGGGAAAGCTTGAGGGTCACTAGCGCCGGAAGTCTTCATGAAGTCCGCACGCGAGTGAGACCTTGATGGCCCACCAACAGCTCTTTGTGTCCATCCCTTAACAACAGTCGACTACAGCCATGGAACTGCCAGATCTCGTAGACCGTAGAGCGAATTTTCTTCGGGAGGCCGCGCACTTGCTTGCGGTTTCATCACCCACGACCTCGGCATTCCTGGGTGCAGCGCAAGACAGGCTCATTGCAGATGCAGAAGTAGGCCTGCAGCCGAAAGAAGTCGATGCACTTCGAAGAGCTTTTTGCGGTGCCTGTGGTCACCCGATGATCCCAGGATGGTCTTGTAAGGTTGCGCACCAGACTGCAACTATGAGGGTGCGAAAACAGAAGCCTTCAAAAGACTCCATCCGGCCAGTTAAACGGATTGTATACACGTGCCTGAGATGCGAGCGACAGACAGTACAGTCTTTGCAGACCCGACCTTCAAAACATGTCAGGAAATCGACAGCTCAGAAAGCCTCGCAGCCGTTGCCGGAGCCTAAACAGCCGGTTCCCGAAGTGAGCAAAGCAGTCAAATCAGTCAACGCAAGCAGCAAGGAAAGAAAGAAGGCTCGCAAGGGGGGTCTTGCGGCGATGCTCGAGAAGAGCAAAACCCAGGGTTCTAATCAGGGCGGATTCGATTTGATGGATTTTGGCATGTAAGCTATCCATAGGGCTGAAGAAGGTTCCAGGTACCCCGCCACTGCCGGCCAGAATTTCTGAGAAGAATTTCGTCACTACCGCCCCGCGCCGACTGCAACTTTAACAACATTTACCAACACAACCTCCCTTTTTGTACATACCCCACGCACTTCAATATGGCCGAACAAAAGAGTCTCGCGAAGGATCTTTTCGAGGATATGGGCCGCAAGGTCGCCGAAGCCAGCGGACAGCAAGACGAGGACGACTCCAAGGTCGTAGACGAGATCGAGAGCTTGTGCATGAACTGCCACGAGAATGTGAGTCTAATCACTGTAGCATGTTTGACACTCCGCTGATTATCTCCAGGGTACCACACGCCTCCTTCTGACAAGAATCCCCTTCTTCCGCGAGATCGTCATTATGTCCTTCGAATGCCCACACTGCCACTTCCGAAACTCTGAGATCCAACCTGCCGGTGAGATCCAGCAGCGTGGCATCAAGTTCACAGTCCGCATCGATAACACAGACGATCTCAACAAGCAGGTCATCAAGAGCGACACTGCCGTGTTCAGGGTTGAGGACATTGATTTGGAGATTCCTCGTGGTCGCGGACAGCTCACGAACATTGAGGGCATTCTCTCCATGGTCGCGCAAGATCTGGAACAGAAGCAGGACGAGAGGAGAGAGAAGATGCCAGAGGTTGCGCCGCAGATCCAGAACGTTATCGATACTCTCAAGGCGATGGCGGCTGGTGAGAAGATGCCTTTCAAGGTCACAATCGACGACCCTGCGGGCAACTCCTCGATCGAACCTCCCAACCAGCTTTCTGCCGGAAAATACTCTCGCCATGAGTACGCACGAAGCGCCGCGCAGAACGAGGCGCTCGGCCTGGGCGATACCAGTGCGCAAGAGGAGGCACCCCTCAATGTCGAGGCACCAGAGACCGAGATCCGTCCGGAGTACCGCGCCAGACAGATGTACCCTGAGATGCCGTCTGCTAACAAGCCTATGGTGAACAACATCGATGACGACGATATTGTCGAGAACCAAGTCTACTCGTTCCCGGCAAGCTGCCCAGGATGCACCATGTCGTGCGCGACCAACATGAAGATGGTCAACATTCCCCACTTCAAGCAGGTCATTCTTATGTCCACCGTCTGCGATCACTGCGGATACCGAAGCAACGAGGTCAAGACCGGCGGCGAGGTGCCTGAGAAGGGGCGTCGCATCACAGTAAACATCCAGACCAAAGAGGACATGTCGCGTGACATCCTCAAGTCCGAGTCATGTGCCTTGTCTTGCCCCGAGCTGAACCTCAGCGTCGAGCCTGGGACACTGGGCGGCAGGTTCACCACGGTTGAGGGTCTGCTGACCCAAGTGCGCGACGACCTGCGCTCCTCCATCTTCGACGTGGGCGACGGCGGCGACTCGATGGACACATCGTCGAAGAGCAAGTGGAACGTCTTCTTCGACCAGCTGGGCTCCGCAATTGACGGCAACGAGAAGTTCACGGTGATCCTCGAGGACCCTCTTGCCAGCAGCTACATCCAGAGCTTCACTGCTCCCGAGCCCGACCCACAGATCAAGGTTGAGGAGTACGACCGCACGGAGGAGGAAGAGGAGGAGCTCGGACTGAGGGACATGAAGACGGAGGGGTACGAGGAGGGGCATGCGGCGGACCAGGCGGCTGCCGCAGCTGCCAATGGCGCATAGGCTGCTGGTTGAAAAGTTTTAGATTTCTGCTCTTCTGCTGCATTTGGGACGGGGCATGCTTAGATACCAGGGCTTCGCCAGCCACATGAAAAATGACCTTGACCATGCTTTCCTCTAGATGATGTTTTTTCCTTTTGCCATTCCGCCTTGCGCCTTGAAGGCTAGCGTTGACAGCTTTCATTTATCCAAAAACGTATCCATGCCTACCCAGCAAGCGGGTTTGCGTGGATGGTGACCTTCTCAATCACAATTTTCTCCTGCGGGCGCGACTTCTTATCGACAGGCACCTTTTCAATGTCGTCGAGCACGTCCTGCCCCTCCAAGACCTTGCCAAAGACGGTGTTCTTGCCGTCGAGGTGCGGCGCAGGCGCAAAGGTGATGAAGAACTGGCTGCCATTCATGTTGGGGCCCTTGTTCGCCATGCTCAGGATGCCGCGGGCATTGTGGCGCAGGGCGGGCGAGAACTCGTCGTCGAAGAGGCCGCCGTCGTTGAAGATGGAGGTGCTGGTCTTGGACTTGGGGTCCGCGGCGGGCGCGCCGGCCTGCACCATGAAATTGGGGATCAGGCGGTGGAAGGGCGAGCCGTCGTAGAAGGACGAGGCGCACAGGGCGAGGAAGTTCTCGGCCGTGGTGGGGGCGGCTTCGCAGAAGAGCTCGAGCTTGATGGCGCCCTTGGACGTGTGCAGCTGGGCGCGTTAGTCAGCGTGCAGCAGCAGCAGCAGCAGCACCGGCGACAGCAGCGCAGGGGAGCGGGTCAGCCGGGGCAGCAGGGCAGGGCAGCACTCACGGTGACGGCCATGGTGGGTGGCCCTGGGGCGGCGCTGGGCGGCGGGCGGCAGAGCTGATGCGGCAAGCGTGCTCAGCTTCAGACCCCACAGTGCTGGGCGGCAGGTGCCAATGGATTGCAACGCGGTCGACTGCGCCGCTTACCTGCACGCTGCCTGTGCTGGCTGAGCCATTGTCGACGACGCGCACTGAAGTTCGCCTGGACCCCGCGACGCCTGCCGCGCCCGTGTCCTGTTGCCCGCAGCCCGGCGCGAGTCAAGCAGCCCAGCTAGCCCGCTCGGTGGACCCTCGCCGTCACCAGCAGCCCTACGCTGGCCTCGACGCCTCGACATCACCGCGCTCCTCGCTGCCTGCCCGCCGCCGCACCGCAATCGCCGCCCGCTGCGTCGCCCGCCGCGTCGCCCTCCTCGCGCCGCCGCGCCCGCCCCCGCCGGCCACGCCCCCGGAGTCTGCGTCGCCCGTGAGCTTCCCTCGCCAGCCTCCCGCCCGCGCCGTGCGCCCGTCGAGCGCCCCAGCAGCCGCCGCCCCGCCGCCGCCCGCCCATGCGGCGCCTGTCTCGCTGCCAGGCCCGCGCTGCATGCTAGAGAGATGGCGGCCTTTGTCCGGGTGTCGGGCCCGCCCAACTCCAACTTCCTGGTCGGCTACCCAGGCATCTCGGCCACGCTGCCGCGCATCGAGGGCAAGGTCGAGGTGCGCCCGCTGCTGGGCGTCTCGGCCCCCGTCAACGTGTCGCTCGTCACCATTGCCCTGCACCGCCGCGAGACCATCCACCCGTCCGCCGACTCGGTCACCAAGAAGCACCTGGCCGCCCCGCGCAAGGACATCACCGACCTGGTCGGCAAGGAGATGCTGCTGTTCCGCTGCTCCGCCAGCCGCGAGCACGACAGCATCCTGTGCATGGACCTGCCCTTTGTCATCTTCATCCCCTACGGCCGCGGCGGCGAGGAGGTCGCGCGCCGCGTGCCGCCCGCCAGCCTGCAGCTGCCCTCGCGCACCGCCGAGACCTTCTACGAGCTCGTCGTCACCGTCCAGCAGGGCCACAGCGACCAGCGCAAGTACGCCTTCCCCGTGCCCATCCAGCGCTACGACACCCTGTCGACCTTTGGCATGTACAACCGCCCCGAGAGCGCCGAGCGCGTCACCGACCACCTCGTGACCCTGGGCATCAGCCTGCCGCGCTGGAGCTACGGGCCGCTGGACCCCGTGTCCGTGTACATCAAACTGAGCCCCAATCCGGACTGGCTGAGCAAGGCGAAGAAGGTTACAATCAAACAAATCACCGTGGGGATAGACGAGGAGATCATCTTCAACCACGAGGGCGACGAGCCGACGCGCAAAGTCAAGACATTAGCAAAGACCACCCAGGCCGTGGGCGTCAAGATGCCCGAGGCCGGCTACTTCACAAACCTGGGGCTGGTATTCCCGGCCAAGGACCTGCGCGACAGCGACGGCATTGTCCCGCGCGGCAAGAAGGAATTCCCCATGTACGCCGTCAACGGCTTCACGACGACCGGTACTCTGTATAAGATCGAGTACTACCTGACCGTCAAGGTACGTCACCCCGTTTTTACTCAACACGTCCACTGCTAACTACCCACAGGCCCAAATGAGCTCCGCCCGCGACATCCTCCTGCGCCAGCCCATCGTCGTCTGCCCCTTCGACCACGCCGGCTGCAAGGAGGAAATGGAAGCCATCGAGCAGGCCGCCAAGGACGCCGCCCACGTCGCCCCCGACAACCCCATGCTGCCCGCCAGCCACATCGTGCGCGCCAACGACCCCAACGGCCTGGCCGCCCTCGGCATCGCCATCGTTGGCGGCGTCCGAAAACCCCTCATCGAATGAGCCGCGCCGCCCGCTTTGTGACAGCCCCCCACTGCCCCACCGCAGCACAGTCTGCCCGCGACTCCCCCCGCCGTCACCGCCAGCGACGCTCCTCCACCCCCGCGCGCGAAGCTCCGGGACCCCCCGTTCCCCGAGCTCGCCGCACTGCGCACCCGGTCCCAAACGCGACCCAGGGCGCTGGGGCGCGGCGTCGTCGCCGCAGGGAGGAGCGCGGGATGCCGCGCGTCGCTTTTTTTTTTCAGTTCTAAGTAGTATATGTCGTTTGTAGAATGTAGATTGTAGAGTTTTGACCCGGGGGGTTGGAGACGGAAGGGGGAGGGGGAGGGGTAACATGTTGGGCTGAATAATTGGGTAGATGGGCTGCGGAGTATTGAGGGGGGTGGAGGAGGTGTGCAGGGACATGCAGGTGTGGAGGGGAGGGGAGGGGGTCGTAAGTCGTAGGTCGTAGGTCGTAGGTTGCCAGGATACGGAGGCAGAAGGGACGTAGTCGAGGATATACCCATCAAGCTTGTTATTACTCACCTGTCTGTCTACGCCTGTTTTCTGTCCGCGGATCTGCGGTGTCGCTGACTGTGGTCTAAGCGTGTTGTCTCGCAATGCTCTGTACAGAGAGTAGTTCTCATGCTCAGGCAGCATCGCCCGGTGACATGGCCGCGTGCGGCGCGCTGGGCGCTGTTGCGTTTTGTATAACGGGGAAGGTGGATGTGGAAAGAGCGGATATCGAACGAGAGAATATCGGAAGGAGCAATCACCCAAACAATCAAACACCCAAACGAGAACTTTCCGAGAACCGATGGAATAATGGCGACAGCAAACAAGCTATCAGACAAACGAAAAGGGGTTTAGCCAGTGACTGCATCTGTCAAGCTAGGTTCACACAGCGAGAAAAGAACTTGACTTCATGGTACCTGTGTGATTGCCGACACAAGTAGATCACCGAGTCGCTGGAAATGGCTATTAGAGCCGAACCTCTTTTGACGTGTCTCAGCCTGGACGACTGTCTCCGAGTCGGAACTACGACGTCGAGAAGACTGCGGTGGGTGGTGGTTCGCTGGTCTCGACTACATGATGTGTGAGCTCCGACACGCGTTTTGGAGCTACTCGTGAATTCTCGGAGGCTTGGAGATATGGTTTCTGGATGTCTTGCTTTAAGGAGGGATTGGAGGGTAGATGGCATATCACGGGTGCCATGTTGCGGGGGATTTTGATGGGATATGCTGCGTAGGTCCGTCGCGAGAAGAGCAAAGTCCGCAAACAGATCCTGAAGACCTCTATGCTCTGCGCCGTAGACCAGTGCTCTCAGCCGTCGCGCTCAGCTTGTGGTCAGGGATGGAATAACATAATGGTTTTCAAGCCGCTTCGAAAATGTATTTTTACTCTTTCGTAGTTGGCGTCTTCATTCCTACACGTTTTTTGCTAAACAGCACTTCAACATGCACAAAGTGATTTAAACCTCAATCTATCCTCTCGAAAAGTCCTCGCTCAAGCACCCACAAGTTCCCGTCATGGAAGTAGCATCGGGGCAATCGCAACACAAAGACGATGTCCCCGTCGACGTGACGTTGCCGACCGCCGACGCCAGATCGGCACACATGCACCCCGGCACGGCATCCACACAGACCGGCGATCAAGACTCCATCGACGCCGCAACTTAGCATTTATTGTATTAACTGTAAATCAATGCATCGTGACTCTAGAAACAGCCTTCTGGACCACCAGATCTACAAGCCCCGCTGGTGCCAATGACCGCCAACGGCGTCAGAAGCTCCGCACTGTCCGCGGCCAATACTGCGGATCGCTGGCTTTCGATAAAGGTTAATCGCCAGTGGGGCGCGTCGGCGGGAGTCTGGGCGGGATGGGGTCCGCTTGGCTGAAGGGTTTTCGCGCACTGCGGCACGCCTCGCCACCCAATCTCTCCATATTCAATATCGAAATGATAGTGTTTCATCGCGTGTCGCCCATTGTAGCCCGTGATTATATATACTATAACATATCAATCTTTCATCAATGGTGAGGTGGCCGAGTTGGTTATGGCGCCAGGTTAAGGTCTCTCCTTAGCATCTGCTGAGCAATCAGCTTCCTGGTCACGAAAGTGGCGCGGGTTCGAGTCCCGTCCTCATCAGCCTTCGTTCGGCAGTTGTCGAGCACTCCAGGATAACTTTTTTTGCGTTGGTGGCGGTGTAGGGCGAGTTGGGCGGCGGAGTGTGCTACTAGCGCGCAACGCATGGTCAGAACGCCATGATTTTTGGCGTGCAGAGGGAGGAGGGTGTGGCGAATGCTGTCGCTGTTTTTGGGGGCGATTGGATGGTTGGGGGGGGGGGGGGGGGTGATTGGGGTGAATTTTGTCTATTCATCCACACGACTCCGCGAGATGTATTCGTTTCGGGTCAGGAAGACATGTGCGCTCTCTCATATCGCCGTGTAGTCTACACCAGATTCCGTCGATCGCGAACGAGACAAAGGGGAGGCGAGAGTACTGCCGATCTCAGTGCTTTGTTACACAATATCGACTGGTCAAATTTGGCTGCAAAGACTTCCTCAGCACCAACGGGATCACATGTATTGTCTAGTAGTCTGGGTTAAAAAAAAGGCTTGCGTTGATCAAGCAGATCATCGCAGTGATGACGAAAGCACTCCACGCACCGCACAAATGAAATCGACTACACGCTGAAGCGATGCAACTAGTACCAGACCACTATTAGTAGATACCTAAGCAGTGCTACGCTTCCGAGACCAGCGCAAGAAGGTAAAAAACCTTCGTTGTGATATCAAAAGCCTCGCATCCAAAGACCGTGATGGAACCCAGCACCACAAAACAAGAAGGAACTTGATCCAAAGGTCTCTACATCTTACCATCGTCTGACGCAATCGAGGTTCTGTGTTGCGGTGGACGCAGTCACCGTGGGCTGTGAACGGATGCGCTATAGCGAGCGGATCGGAAACAAGGCTGTGGAGGCTGTCACGGAGCTCGGCGTAGTTCGCTCGCCATCAGTGTTTGTTTATTGCCGGCTCCGCTGCTGTCTAGTGTTCTGAGTTCAATATCGAAGACCGGAACCGTTTAAATATCTATATTGTGTCGTTACTACTTCCTTGAGACGATGCGTGTTTCCATCTTGACATTAAATGTTAGCGTTATGTAAAGTCTTCAAAGATCAGAAATTGGCATAGATTTCATATTTTGAAGTATAGAGAAATATAACCTAGAAGTGTTGAACCTAGTTATTGGATCATCGCAGCTTTGAGGTGCATTTCGCTATACAGGCAAGTCTGCGCAGCGTGACGTTAATTCGGGAAGGTCACGGTTCTATTGAAAGGCGAAATGTGCTCACGTTCTCGTGTCACAGTCCAAGAAGACGAAGCAGCTCTGGGACAAGCAGTAACACAAGCGACGATCCCATTCACACATAAGACAGCGGATGACATTTAACTTTTCAATTATGCAGGCCGTACTCTATGCCATGCTACTAGCTCCCACCCAACCGTCTAGAGAGGAGTGGTATATCCGGGTATTTTACAGAACGATCAGCTGCCGAAAAACCATCGCGCGCGTGTGCTCATGTATGCCCGAGAAACACCATCGCCAATATACAGTACCAGCACCCAAGCCATGACAGCAGCGCCGTCGCAGCCAGACGCCTTTCCTCCGCCCTAGGTATCTCTTCCGGAATCAATGACAACGCCGCGCTTGCAAAAGACAAGCAATTCGAGAACAAATGTGTATATGGTGCCCAGCCACGCCCGGGTAAGGGCGAGGGGCATTTTGGAAGGTATAAGGCCGTTGCGAAGAGAATAAAGGCTTTTGTTCTGAACCGGGCCCGTTCAGGGCAAAGAAATGAAGAAACACTAACAGCTCGTGCAGGACGGCTTACGCCGCCATCTCAGACTGCCTGCCGCCGCCGACAAGCTCGAGGATCTTGCCGGCAACTGCTGCTGGGTACCCGCGCGACAAGCCCTCGTTGACGACGGACATCGCAGCAGCACGGTTCTCAACAGCCATGTAGGCGCGCGTCATCGCCTCGTAGGTACTAGGCTCGCGCCTTGTCTCTGGAACAGACTCGTAGATCGCCTTCGCCTTGTCAATATTCTGCGCCAGTGCCCAACCGTGGATCAGGCTGTTGGCAATGTACGGCGTCATCTCGACACGGCGGGACTGCATGTGCGCAAGGACTTCGTCGGTGTCGGCGATCTGGTGGTTGGCGACCATGGACTCGAAGAGCGCTTGGTACAGACACGCCTGGGGACGGATGCGGGCGTCGGAGATGACAGTGTCGAACAGACGACGGGCACCCTCCATATCATGCGCGACACAACCCTTGGCGTGGATGAGCGAAGAATAGTGTACTGCTTCTGGCACAGCGCCGGCAATGCGGATCTGCTCCAGAACAGACTCGGCGGCGTCCATGTCGACTGGCTCAAGCGTGGCAAAGGTGTCAATCAACAGCTTGTAGGTGTGGGTAGTGGGCTCGATGCGCTTGGAGCGCATACGCTCGTAGTAGGCAAGGACCTTGCTGCGATCGCGCTTGGTGGTCAGGAAGAACTGCATCATGCTGTGGTACGGCGCCGGACGAGGCTTGTAGTTGGGCATGTTCTCCATCTCCTCGAACAGCTCCTCAGCAAACTTCTCATCACTGACGCGGCAGAGGGCGTTGACAATGGTGCCGTATGTTACGGACGTAGGTCGAATGCCGAGGTTGCGCATCTCAGAGAAGTAGAAAAGACAGTCATCAATACGACGCGCCTTTCCGAGCTTGCCGATAAGAGCGTTGTAGAGGAAAGATGAGGGCTCGACACCTTCAGTCTTGGCTCGTAGGAAGATCTTGACAGCCTCGGTGGCCTCGTCAAAGGTCTTTGTGGACTCCTTGAGTGTGGTGATGTAGAGGCCGAAAGTGTTGGCAGTAGGCGCAGCGCCCATGTCAAGCAGATCCTGGTGGTAACGGCCAGCAAGGTCGCGCTGACCGCAAGTAAGACAGGCTGCGACCATGGCGTCGAGGATAGTCACCCAACCGTAACGCACAATGCGGTACTGGGGGAGAAGGGGAACGTCCTGCTTGGCCAGGTTGAGAATGTCGTGAGACAAGGTCAAGCGGTCCTCCTTCGCAGCAGCACTGATGAGCTTAGCGTAGGTGAAGAACCTAGGGTGGCGGCCAGCCCGACGCATGTTCTTGAACTTCATCAGAGCCTCATTGAGGTGAGATGCGGTGCGACCGTGAGTCTTCTCGAGCAACTCGGTGATAGCAACAGAGCCCTTGTTATCGGTAGACGCAGCATACGGATCGTACTGGTCCTCGAATGTAGGAGCTGCAGGCGCCGGTGCAGGGTAAGCAGCAAACGGAGCAGGAGAGTACATCGACTCGGGAGCTGGGTGTTTGTAGCTATACCATCGGTGCTGAAGGTCGCCACGGTCAAGCGCGGCAAGCGCTTTCTCGACAAGACCTGAGGTGGTCTTATTGACAGGCGTGCCGACAGAGGTGATGACCTCGAGGAGATGAGCGAACCGAGCAGCGTGAGCAGCATCGACTTCCGCACTCTGGAGGATTATTCCAGATTGGACCTGCATCAGAAGCGTGACGTCGTCGAAGTTGAGTTGAGCGATAGCCTCAGGTCCCATTCCAGATAATAAATGGTGAGCAACTGGGGTGACTAGGCCACCGTTCTCAATCATCGTCCACATCAGCTCCATGCTGGCCCGCGGCGGAAGGAAGATGCCACGCTTCATCATGAACTGACCCATAACCTCAATGGCCTCGTCGATGTGCTCGACGACCTCCATCTTTGCCTGAGAGCCTGACACTGTGTCCCGAATGCGATCAAACATCTGGCGGCCTTGACGGAGACCGCGCTCAGCTTGACCGCTGCCGATGAGAGCAATGCTATGCATAGTAGTGGCCTCAATGAAATTGGGCTTGGTCGGCGAGAGTTCGAGCATCCTCCAGAAGATCTCAGCAGCCTCAATGTTTCCATTGCGGGTGTGCATAGCGCCCATGGCCATCGCTGGCCTGGCAAGATCGGCTTCTGCAGGAAGTGCATCGAAAGCCTCTGTAGCAATATCCATGGCATCGCGGTCTGCAGCCTTGATGCAGATTGCAGCCATGGCGATGTGCTGTGCCTGGGGGCTCAGGACTTCGGTGGCGTGGGCGAATGCCTCCTTGAAGGAACCGTTCTTCAACCAGTTCGGCAGGAGCGCTTTAAGACCGACGATATCACGAAGGGATGTGATGTCCTCAGGGTTGACAAGTGCGGCCTCAACCTTGCTCAGAAACTTCTGACCTCCATCCATACGATCGCAGGTGGCGTAAGCTTTGATCAGAGCGGCGTACACATCCTTGTCTTTTCGGACGAGTTGCAGACCACTGTTGTCGTTGGCTACCGCAAGGGCTTTGTATTCATCGAAGCACTCGACAGCGCTCCTCAGATCGCCGAACTTGCCAAAGGCATGGATCATGGGCACAAACATGTCCGCAGCTGGTGTCACTTTACGCGACTCCATGTGGGAGTAGATGCGGACCATGTCCTCCACGCGCTCGCCCTCAGCGCAAGCTGTAACGAGGAGGCGGTAAGTCTTCTCAGAAAACTTCTGGCCAGCCTCGACCTTGATAGCTGCATCAAAAAGCTTGACAGCAACAGAGAGCGAGCCGTCTTCGGTGAGAATGGCGAAGTCGGTTTCATTCGACTGCAGCATGAACTTGCCCTCCTCCTCAAGACCGCCGTAACGGAGGCGCTTCTCCTCGTAGACTTGGCTCATTGAGACAACCTCGAGTGAGCGTACCGAAAGTAGCTCAATAAGAGCTGTGTAAGTCGCGGTGTCAGGAGCGACACGTCGGCGGAGCATGTCAGAGTAGACATCAAGAGCCTTGGGGACAACCTGGTGCCTCGGGCGCGGAAGGTTGATCGCAGCAGATAGAAGATAGTTGTACGCAGTGACAGATGGCTTGACCCCATCAAGGAGCATAGACTCGAAGACAGCTGGGATCTCAGCATACTTGCGGGTCGCAGCAAGCTTTTCAAGCTGTGCCGTATACTCCTCAATCTCGTCGAACGGGCTAGGAAGCAGCGACGATGGAGGAGTGTAAACGCCACCAGTCGATTTCGAGAGTTCCAAGACTGGCGTTTCTGGCCGCCTCTCTAGGACCGGCGAGAGTTGCTCCTTGAGTGCTTCGTTAATCGCCTTGATCTTTAGTGCTTCCTGCGCAATCGCTTCATCAACCTGTGCAAGCGCAATCTCCTCAGCCTGCTCATCGCCGACCGCCTTCTTGAAGTCCTCTACCTGGCTCGTGCTGTACGCGCGATTAACGCCAGCGTGAGCAGGGCTGGGCCCCAACGCCTCTTGATCCGCGACATCCGCCTCTTTCGCTTCGGCAGCTTCCTTCGATGCGTGTTGTGGATCGTACTCGATAAGCTTACGGAACTGGTATTGTGACCATTCCTTGTTTTCTGTCTTTTGCGTCTTTTGCCATGCTGAGTAGTACGCGGCTAACCCGGAATCTTGGTGTTCGTGTGCGCGTGCGGCATCGAGTGCCTTTATAGCACTTGTGGTAGAGTTCGAGGCGAAAGCATACTGCTGCTTGTGACCTTTGCGAAAGCGGTCGTGCTGGAGTGTGGCGAGAGGGTTGTTCTGGGAAACACCAGCAACTACCGACTGGGCGTAACCGTGTGTGAAGCCTTTCGCAAGACTCGAACGCGCGAGGGAGAAGCTCTTAAAGACCATTTAGGAGATGGAGCAACCCTTCAGATGGAAAGGGCGAGACTAACAAAGTCAGTGCATGCAACTGAGATGAAAGTCAATTTCGAAAGAGTCGTGACTGAGCTCGCGTGTATCGCCAAAGTTGCCAAAGTTATGGTAGCTAGGCAACAATAATGGCTCGCGTGCTCATTCCAATCACAAACAATGCAGGCAACGTACTGGTATCCTCAATATCGCCCGGCGATGTTGCAGGTTCATTTGACGATGACCGCCAAACAAACGCGCTCCAGAGAGAGTTTAAGGAGTGTGTGTGGTGTGGACTGGGTAAAGCTCACTCGCTCTACTGCAGACCCGTATCGAATGTGTCGAAGACAATCAGTTAATTGGATGTAATGGAAGAGCAATCAATGAGACGCTCAGAAGGGAGTAATATCGGCCACGAAGGCAAGTCGTTAGCGGGAGTCACAAGCAGACTCGAAGATTCGAACATCCAGATCGTACTCGTCATGGGAGGACGAGAAAGGCCGACGCGACAACGCGCTAATATCCCTAACTTTTCTCGTGCAGTAGCACGCTGTACCATGTCCGGTCAAGCGGATCCTGTGGCTCAGCTCGAAAGTCCTAACGTGGTCCGTGACGGGGAGGCGAAGGAAGCCTCCGGACGAATAGGGAAGCGTGCCATACACATGTCGGTAGCGGCGTCTCTCCTGTCACCGAGCCGTCCAGCAGCGCACGGTGAGTCAGTCAGCACGACGAGAAAGCAACGGCAGCGCAGCGGCACTGAACGGCTGCACCCCGCCCCAGCCTTGCACGCAACGGGAAAGGAAGCAGAAGGGACCGGCACCTGATGTGCAGTCCTTGCAGAGATCCGGAATGCGATGAACGTGTCGAATCTTGCTGCCTGGCAGATCGAGCGCAGCGCACGTGACATTACAAATTCAAGTCGTGATGCATATGAGTGCAGATCGAAGCCCAGGGTTTGCATGTGTCGGTGAGGCTTCAGCTGCAGAGTCATTTTGGCTGCATACCTATCTGAGGCTTCGTGGCCAGCGGACGCGACCCACAAGGTGCAGTTCTGCGCGCAGCTCGCCTGCGATTACACTCTTCGCACAGATCACAGTCACCACCACAATTAGCCCCTCCGTCCCGCGCTCGCTCTTCCTCGAATTAACATCCTTACAAATCCATCTGCGCCCACATTTCACTTCCACATGAGTGCTGAAGCCAGCTCCTCCCGCATGGAGGCGTTATTGACCCCAACCGCTGTCTCGTGTCCGGCAAAGGTGCTAGTTGCCGGGGGCTATCTCGTGCTCGATCGCAACTATACCGGCTTGGTATTTGGCCTGGATGCAAGAATTCACTGTGTTGTGGAGCCGATAAAGTCGACGTCTGGAGTGTCAATCAGTGAGATTGTCGTGAAGAGCCCGCAGTTCCGTGATGCCATCTGGGAGTACGGCTACCGTGCAAAGGAGAACGACGGCGGAATGACGGTGCACACATTGAGCGTGTAAGTACTCGATGTTGTTCTATGTCGTTCAATTACTTCTTTGGTTCGATGACGTTGGTTGCTCTTTACACGGTTCTACACTTTCCTTCCCAATGCGGTGATCACCCGTCTACTCTGCCCAATCACGTCAGGGTCGACCAAGCTGGTGAGACATTGTATGTCTGCAGAATGAAGATTGTATCGATGGTGCTACGGCGTTGATGATGCAAGGAGCTCACCTTTGTTGTTGCACGTTTTTACTCCCAGTCAGTCGCGTGTTCATCCTCATACAAGACCTCGATCACTCAAAAAGAGACATGGTTACCTTTTAGTCTAGCTTCTCCTGTTACCCTGGCCTGCATGGGCTACTCAATTGTCCTTTGAGTATTCTTCGCCGTAGACTCGTACATGTCTACGCACATATTCTCTCAAACCACCCACCATCATTGTGAATCGTACTGACACACAACAGCGGCCACAACCAAGTCATCTCCCGCAACCCCTTCATCGAAACCGCCCTCACCTACGCCCTCACCTACATCTGGGAGTTGACCCCTAATCGCATTCTCGCACCGTCCTCTATCCGAATTCTCGCAGACCAAGCCTACTACTCCAACACTGGCACTTCCATTTCCTCTTCACGCTTCCTCGACTTCGGCGTCTCGCTCAAAGAAGCGCATAAGACCGGTCTCGGCTCCTCCGCCGCCCTCGTAACCAGCTTCACCGCCGCAGTCCTCTCCTTCTACCTGCCCAAAGACCTATTCGACGTCGAAACCGAAAGGGGCCTGACGATCTTGCACAACCTCGCGCAGGCCTCGCACTCGCACGCCCAGGGTAAAGTAGGCTCCGGATTCGACATTGCGTCTGCCGTCTTCGGATCATGCCTGTACAAGCGCTTCTCGCCGTCGCTACTCAGCGGCCTCCCATCCCCCGGCGAGGCCGGCTTCGGCGTCAAGCTGCGCGAGCTGGTGGAAGGCGAATGGGACACTGAGATCGCGCGGTCGCTCATCAAGATGCCGCGCGGTCTGCGGCTGGTCATGTGCGATGTCGACTGCGGCTCCGAGACGCCTGGCATGGTGAAGCAGGTCCTGGCCTGGCGCGCCGCGAACAAGACGGATGCTGAGGGTATCTGGCAGCGCCTGCAGGGTGGTAATGAGGCGCTTGCCAAGGAACTCACGAGGCTTGCTGAGGAGGGCGCGGAAGAGCCTGATGGTCAGGGACGCTTCGCCAAGCTTGCCGTTATCATTGAGGAGAACAGGGTTGCCATCCGGGATATGGGCGTGCAAAGTGGTGTGCCTATCGAACCGCCCCAGCAGACTGCGCTGCTGGACTATTGCACCAAGCTTGATGGTGTGGTGGGCGGCGTGGTGCCCGGCGCGGGCGGCTTCGATGCGATTGTGCTGCTTGTGGAGAACAACGAAGCGGTGATGGCGGATCTGAAGCAAAAGCTGAGCGAGTACAAGGCTGATGATGTTGCGGTCGAGGGCCCGAAGATCGGGCGAGTGGGCATCGTGAATGTTAGGGAGGAGATGGTGGGTGTCAAGCGGGAAGAGCTGAGTCTGTACAAGGAGTGGACGACTTAGTGCTTGGGATGGGAAGTGAGGTCATCAACGGCAAAAGCGCGTTGAGTGTTGGGGCAATTATCTGGAATGTTTCGTAGATAGTGTGACGATTCGGCGTTAAGCGTTGAAATATCTGTATATGCAATCGTATTCACGTATATACAGCATTCGTGGGCGTACTTGGGTACAGGCATCCATTTATCTAACATACTGCTTCAAGTCTAGTGAGCTTGTTAGTAGTGACGAACGAATCACTTCATGAAACGAAAATCAGCAACATTGTCCTCTCCGGCCACGCTGATGTCATTTACGTCTGAAGTAGGTTGGGATGGTTCGAGTGAGCAACAATGGCAAACGCTAAAAGTAGTAGCCGTGCTGGGGTTGCGTCTTGCGTGATTATAGCATGGAATGAGTAGCTGCTCTGGTAGCGTGATTCCCAAACAAAAATTGTAGTAGGGCGTAATTCGGTGCGGTCGTGACCCAATTGCTGACAGACGTGCACGACGTGGCTCCAAGACAAATGCGTGAAGACCGGGTATACCATCGATTCAGTTCTGTCATACTTCGTCACAGACCATTCCATTCATTGTCTGAACTTTTTGATTCATATTGATCTTGACATGGACGCCCCCATTTCCGTTGAAGATCGCTCCGTCCATCCCTGACCTGCCACATCACCTCCCTTGCCCCTGGTAGATGGTGACTAAAGGTACATTGGTGTGTTGCTAGCTGGAAAAGCCCCGGCAATGCAATGCTTCGTGATAGACAAATGAAGAAAGGAAAACACCACCGCTTAGCACATTTATGCCTTGACGGCGTACTTGCGCTGAGGGAAGTGGATGTTCTTCTTCTTCTGCTTCTCGGTGACGAGCGACGACTCGTGCTTGGTGAGCCTTCGGCGGATGGCACGGGTCTGCTTGGATCGGAGGTCGAGGGGAAGGTACCTGCAGGCTGTTAGAGGTTTCGGAGTGTGAGCAGATTCCGGTTTAGACGCACTTCTTGCCCTTGTAGAAGAGCCTCAGCTGGGCGCGCTGGTTGGCGTTGATGACGGTCAGGACCTTGGCGATTCCCTTGCGGACATCATGGATGCGGGTGAGCTTGGTGGAGGAGCCTCCGGCAACCTTGGCGGTCCTGAGCTGGATCAACTCCCTGGTGCCTGTCAGCATCCTGTCCCGTGGTGTGCATATGCGAGCGTTGCGACGTACGACTTGAGCTCAGAGAGCTGGGTCGCAAGGTCGTCCTTGGACTTGTTCCAGAGCTGGGCGGTCTTCTGCAACGGTTGTAAGTATGCGGGCGGGCGATGCGAATAGTGCGAACGGTGCGTGCGAGCGCGAGCGTGAGCGTGAGGGTGTACGTACGACCTTGGACTGAGACTGCAGCGTATGTTAGCAGAGCTTCTTCAATTCGACATGCTGCGACAGCAAATTTGCGACACGCCCGGCGGGATGCCATTGCAGAGCCTCTCTCCATCTATTCCTCCTTTTTCGCAGGGCGTGTGCCGGGTATCCTCCAGAAATCGAGAGTGTCCACGTACCATTTTGACTGTGTCGTTAGTATGACCGGGTGTGGTTGATGGGGTCTCGCGTGTCGTCAAGTTCGATTTTCGAGCAGAAGGAGCGACCAGTGTGCCCTTGGCGAGTGTCGGAAAGACTAAGGCCCGACCGGGTTAGCGCCACAAGCCCGTGCGACACCGCGGCTATGATGCCAGAACACTGCGATCTCCATCCCAGCTCCAGTAATATCGTGTGTTCAGATACAAGAAAACCCCGGTGTATAGCACTTGGACGAGTCGCCTATCTGGATCCACTATTTCGACACAACCACCGCCCGTGCATTCTTTGCATCCTCGTCCTAGATAGCTCGTCTAGGCCTCCAAGTCCGACAGTACCATGGCCTCCACCGGCGCAGGGTGGGCGCAAGTGCGCCAGCAAGCGCGTGCGCTCGAGCAACAGGTGGGCGATTCTTCACAACCGTCTTCTCCAGTGCTGACAACCATACCAGACCGAGACGCTGTTCCACACATACTCCCAATTCGCCGCGCCACCAAACATCCCCCAAAAGCCCTCCGAAGACGAGCTGACGACCGAAACGAAACTGCAAGAGCTGCTGGAAAAGAGGGAAGCACTGGTTGCTCAGCTATCAAGGCTGTTGGACTCGGAAGCATCGTCCTCCGCCGTCAAGCTCAATAACCTCGCCCGGCACCGTGAGGTTCTGTCAGACCACCGCCGCGAGCTGTCGCGAATCAAATCGACCATCTCTGATGCACGCAATCGAGCGAATCTTCTCTCCAACGTCAGAGACGACATCGACCAGTACCGATCCGCAAATCCAGAGGCCGACTACATGTTGGATGAACGAAGTCGCATTGATAATTCGCACAACGTGGCCGACTCGGTACTAAGCCAGGCTTATGCTGTAAATGAAAACTTTAGAGTGCAGAGGGAGACATTGGCAAACGTCCAGAGGAGGATAGTGGGCGCTGCCAGCCAGGTTCCAGGTATCAACAGCTTAATGGCAAGGATTGGGTCGAAGAAGCGGAGGGATGGTATCATATTAGGGAGCTTCATTGCGTTCTGCTTTCTGATGCTCATGTGGTTCTGGTAATCAAAGAGACGGCACAAGTTTTACTGGCGTTCAGGCGGCGCGGATATCCATGATTCTGCGCACAGCGCATTTGGCATACAAGCCTGTATAATGACAAGGCTCTGTGCCTATGATGTACAACTATGTTTACAGTTCCGTGGGATCATTCCGTCTTTTTGTCCACGCTTCATACTAGCGTCTTCCTCGCCTCAATCAACTTCTTGAATCCCTTGTTCATATCCTGCATCTCCGTCCCCTCAGCATCTCCGCTGCCCGCCCACCTGATCCTGCATTCCTCATCCACAATATACACATAACCTACCCTGCCATTCAGCAGCCCAATTGTCTCCCTGATCTTCTCACTGACGCCCTTCCTGACGACAAAGTACCTCCCCCACTCCTCCTGCTTCCTCTTTGCCTTGAGCTGCCACTTGAACAGCGCGATGATCCACGCCTTCAAACTGTTCTCCTCGATATTAACATCCACCATCTGCGCCACGCCCTGATTCGCGTTCAAAATCTCCTGCAGCTCCGGATTCTCCTTGACGCCCGTGAAACTGCGCGCCTGCGTCTCACCCCATTGGCTGGAATACACATTGACCACCGTGACCTTGCCCTGCAGCACATCCGTCGTGTCGGCATGCGGCGCCGCTAGCGTCTCGCCGTGCAGGTTGGGGAAGTACAGCGCAGCCTCGGCCTTGAAGACGCGTGGGTTCGCCATGAAGGTCTTGCCCGACCGGTACTTGCGGATGTTCTTGAAGTCGCGGAAGTAGTTTGTGCCCCATTTCTCGACGAGTTCGGTGCGTTTGGCCAGGTTGCGTTGCGACATCGTCATGCCTTTGTAGTCTCTCTTGACTTTGATGATGTCGGTGTTTTCGCCAGCTTGCGGGGGGTCGGGAAAGCCGATGGGGCGGCCGAGAGGCTTGGGGACGAAGACATCATCTTCTTTTGTAGGAGGCGGCGATTGTGATTTTGTGGGCGGCGGTGCGGTTGGTTTGGCGGATTGCTTTGGGTCGCGTGAAGTGGTGAGGCTTCGGGAAAATTGGTCTGCGAAAGGACGGAATGCGCTGCGGGTTTCGCATCGAAGACAAACGATTGCTGGGTTCACGAGTACCCGCCGTAGAGGCGCCGATATTCTGGGTTGCAACATGGTGATGTGGAGTGAATTACGCTCAATTGGAACTTCACGAATAGTGAAAGTGAGCTTGCGGCTAGTGCTCAATGCGGGATAAAGTGTCACGTGCTGACGTGCCATCGTGGTTAGGTGACCGCGGACGCGCAGCTACATTTTACTTTCACCAACATCATAAACTCGAAATGTTACCAACATACACTTTTCTCCGCAGTTCACCTTGCAACTCGATATCTTGAACCAAACTAACAACAAAGCCACAACATCACACCATGTCAGACGCAGAGCTGGCAGCTAAGCAAGCATACTTCGAAGAGCAGAAGCTACTAGACATCTCAGACGACGAACGCGATTGTGACGATGCAGCCGCTGAGAGGATCGGGCGTGCGATGACCCAAATGCCATGGCGCAAACCACCAAAGCTTGCGCGGCGGACAAGCAGCTTCCTAGGCCCCACACCCAAAGAAGTGAAAGCCGAGTTCGAAGCTCACATGATGCGGCGGCGTGCAGCTGCACGAGATGAAGCTGAAGCTGAAGCTCTGAATCGTCCATCGACAGCTCCTGAGGTGGAATCAACACCAAGTCTTCCCGTTACAAAGCTACGAGCGCGGAAATCAAGAGGTACTGAAGGCAATGATAACGGCAAAACGAGGCGCGTCACATCTCTGCCTACTATGCCTGTGGTCGACACGACGCCCTTCTATCACCGAATGGGTGAGATACCGCGTGAGCTCAAGAACGGAAAAAACGTCAAGCCAGCAAGGCATATCAAACTCGAACCTGAGCGCAAGCAATTGTTACGAGGCAAGATTGTTTACTTCTATCCCAACGATGACATAAGTATGGTTCGACGGACACGCATTCATATGCTGATCCGACTCGGGGCAGCGTGGGTCAAGGAGTGGAGAGATGATGTCTCGTACGTCCTAGTTGACGATGCGAGCTGTACATATGCGCAGTTACTGCGAAATTTGAATCGAGCAGGACTTCCGGTCCGTCTCCGTTTCGAGTGTATTATCGTCTGGCTAACGAAAAGCAGAGGAAGGTAGTCCTGGCGAGATTCGATACATATATAACACAGTCGATAGAATTCGGCGCGTTGCAAGACCCATCAGCAGCACGCTACGCTGTCCGAGGTGCACCACAGCAGATTGAAGCAAGACCTCACACGCCTAATATACCGGCACCTACTCCTGGGTCGTTGGGCGAATCACAGACATCACTGCAGATCAAACCGACAAGGAAGCAGAAGGACGCCATGTCCTCTCAGACAAGGAATTCGATGCCGAAAGAAGGTATCCCAAGTCAGTCCGCGGTCGATCCAACATATGGCCATGGCGGAGAGCCAGCTGAGGCCACTGTCCCAGATGCGTCGTTTGGAGCGGAGCTTTTACAGGCTATACAGGAGACGAAAGCGATTGCGCATCTGCCAATCGACGACGACGACGGCGACGACTCAGCATCTCCTACTCCGAGCGTCTTTACAACGGATGACGATGATTCAGGAACCGACGAGGAGCCTGAACAAGCACCTACGAAGGTCGGGAAGAAGCCAATCACTCGGGCCTCGAAGAAAGTCTTCGATCAGAGTGGATTTCAGTGCATGGATCCAGGCACCAGCGGCTATTCACAGAATCCGAATGCCCGCACCATCCAGATCCTCGAGGAGATGGGCAGACACTACGATCAAATGCAAGATCAGTGGCGTACACTGGCATACCGGCGTGCTGTCACAACATTGAAGAAGCAAACCGTGAAGATCAGAACCGCAAAGCAGGCTGCAGCACTGCCATTCATCGGCACACGACTAGCCAACAAGATCGAGGAGATTGTACTTACGAACCGCTTGCGTAGGCTCGACGCTACTAAAGATGACCCTCTTGATCAGGTCTTCCGTCTTTTCCTGGGCGTGTATGGTGCCGGCCTCGTACGAGCGGGCAAATGGGTCCAAGCTGGCCACCGTACGCTGGCCGACCTACAGGCCCACGCGACCCTCACTGCGAGCCAAAAAGTCGGCGTCGAGCACCATGCGGACTTCAACGCACGCATCCCCCGCGCCGAGGTCGCCGCCCACGGCGCCCTCATCTCGACCGCGCTGCATGCGATCGACCCCGAGTGTGTGGCAACAGTCATGGGCAGTTACCGCCGTGGCGCCGCGCACTCGGGGGACATCGACATGCTGATCACACGCCCCGGCACGCCGCTGTCCCAACTGCGGACTATCGTGTTCGAGACCCTCGTGCCCAACCTGTTCGCGTCCGGCGTGCTGAAGGTTGCGCTCGCGACTATGCGCTCTGGAGATGCGAGCGGGACAAAGTGGCACGGGGCGGCGTGTCTGCCGGGGAGTGCGGTGTGGCGGCGGCTGGACTTGTTGATTGTTCCCGAGGGCGAGATGGGGGCCGCGTTGATGTATTTCACCGGCAATGACATCTTCAACCGAAGTGTGAGGTTGCTGGCGAGGAAGAAGGGGATGCGGCTAAACCAGAAGGGTCTATACAAGGACGTTAAGCGGGGGAGAAGGGGGGAGAAGCTAAATGAGGGGACCTTGGTGGAGGGCCGGTCCGAGAGGAAAATTTATGAGGCGCTGGGTGTACCGTGGCGGGAGCCACACGAGAGGATTTGCTAGAAGGAGGCTATAGATATCATCACTTGCTCTGAGGGACTGGCACGCGGCAACGAGTCCAAGGATCGAAGTTGAATAATTTGTAATTCAATACTGGTGAGATGCTTTTCCATCATGGTATCGTGTACATCAAAAGATGCTCTAATCGCAAAGGATGCTCAGTCGCCAATGTTGCCAATGTCGCCAGCAAATGCTATCAACTCATCACCCAACCGACCCTCTCCCCTTTCTCCGACTCAACTTGCCCTGAGCTTCATCCCCATTCCGCCTGTGCCAGTCATCGATCTCCCTGCGCACACTCTCCCTGTACGATTTATACTCGTCGCTCGTCTCAATCAGCAGCTCAGAACAATGGCCCGAGCGGCGCAGATGCCGTTTGAGGTTCTCCCAGCGGCAGTCGGGCTTGAACGTGCAGTTCACGTGAGGGCAGCGGTAGGGGCGCAGTGTCTGGGGCATGTTAGCTCAGGCTGCAGCGAAGGGGGTAGTGGGTGGAGGGACATACCTGGTGTGTTCTCTCGTGCTTGCTCAGGTTACTGCTGTCTGCGCATGTGAAGTCGCAGAACCGGCACTTGTGTGGCTTCTTGCCCTCGTGCAGCGCACTGATGTGTGTCTGCAGTTGCGTGTGCGTCGTTGTTGTGTAGCCACAGCGATCGCACACGTATGGCCGCTCGCCGGTGTGCGTGCGTTCGTGGTTGTCTTTGGCTTGGTTTGTGGCGAAGGTTTTGTCACAACCGGTGTAGCTGCATGCATACGGTCGGTAACCTGCGTGTCCGAGCAGATGGCGGGACAGCTTAGAACGCTGCTTGAAGTCTTTCGAAGATGCGTCGCAGCCTTCCCATTGGCAGAAGCAGGATGCACAGTTGTCGACGTGGGCTGTCTTGATGTGCTTGTGGAGTGCGGAGGCAGTGGGAAACACGGCATGGCAGAGTAGGCCGGGAGCGTGCTGCCACTTGCAAATGCAGTTCGCTTCGCTAGATGGGGTGCTGGGGTTTGTTGGGGTGTCGAGGACTGAAGCAGCATCTCTCGCAGATGCGGCAGCGAGAGAGTTCATAGGATTCATAATCTCCTGCTGGATTGCTGAGGCCAGGAAGTCAAGTTTACTGGTGCCCATGGTATGCGAGAAGTTGTTTTCGAAAGAAGGGCCAGGGAGCATCCAATTGTTATCACTGAACCCCATCATCGAGTTGCTGTATTGGCTGTTGAACATATCTCCGTTTGACATGCCACCCATGGTGACTGGTGAGGTAGGGTGACTGTTGAGGCCGAAGGTCATGAAGCCGTTCGACAGTCCGTTGCCTTGGGCTATAGAATTATTCCAAAGATCGAGGTTCTGCTGAGATGCAGCTGGATAATCTCCACATGCTCTTCTCGTTCCATGGCAACATGAGTTGTCAATGTGGCAGTGATCTCCACTGATGTTGAGGAAACAGCTGTTGATGAAGGAGCCGTGCCCAGGAGCTGGAGAAGCTTCGCTGGTAAAGGCGCTTTCCAGAGATGTGTAATTGCTGGGCGACAGCAGAGGTGTAGGCGCGGTGGAGGCGTGTGTTGAGGCAGTGTCTCCGTGGAGATGTGTGTGAGCTTGAGAGAAGCATGGATAGGTTTCGTAGGCGGCAAGCGGCCCAGTGTGGGCAGGATACTGGTCCTGAAAGTGGCAAGGGGCGTTGTCGTAACAGTAAATCGTGCCAGCGCCAGTAGGTGCTGAGTGGGCGAAGTGACAGTCGTTGTCGGGGTCACCTAGAGGGCAAGGGAGGGCATCGCACTTCTGGCAGAAGCACGGCTGGTCTGGACACGACAGCTTGGTGCACTCTGGGTCAATACAGCCGTCCGCGCATTCTTGCGGGCTCTGTGAGCAGTGTGGGTCGAAGCAGGCATCATCCGGCGTGCAGACAGTATCACAGGCGTCGTCGCCAGGACACGCCAGATCGCAGTTAGGCGGGCAAGCAGCATCCAAGTTGCACTCCTGGCAGAATTTCTCGAAGCAATCGTCTGGAAACTGCTGGTCCGTGCCAATCGGTGGGTGCGACTCTGCCGTAAGATTGTGAAACTCGCCAACCTTGTGCGCTGAAGCCCTGCGCTTGGACGGGCGCACTTCCGGGCAGTGACTGCAACACAGAGCCTGTGGATTGACGTGTTCAGCCAGGTACTCTCCCTGGCTCGTACCTATCGCTTGAGATAGCGATTGGCTTGGGAGTTCATCGCCGCTCAGAACGGCCGCATCTCGCTTTGATCCAGCGAGCGGGGCGGCTAGGGATGTAAACATGGAATCAAAGAAGCCCTCGTCAAGATCAGGGTCTACAGAACCGTTAGTCGGAGCCATGGTGGCGCGCGGAGGATTGTCGGGGACCTACGTTGTTATGAAAAGGTGATATCTCAGTCCTTCACGTGCCAAGACTTGTGACATTTGAGGACATTCGGGTACTCAGCTGTAAATATACGCTCCGCCCGTTCGGTAGAAGAAGAGGGGCATAAACGTCAGTGGCGAAGTAGCGGGGTGAGTGCAGTCACAGCATTGAGCACAGCGTCTTGTTGAGGGCGCCTCTAGGCCAGCAGCAGCTCGAGAGTTGTTCCGGCGCAAAAAGAGCCATGTGCTCAGAAGAGTGAATAGCGTGGTGATGGCGATCCACTCTGTAAGCGATTCTGCCGCCTTCTCATTGGCTCCGTCCCTGGTCGTGCTCCCAGGTAGAGCTCGTTGGCCGAACTGAACAGCTGCAGATGCAACCACGATTAAGTTCAAACGGCCGATAAGTGCGGCAGAGAGATTCTGTGAAGAGTCTCTGGTCTACCGCCCGGTCAAAGATCTGCGCACGTGACTGAGGGGCACAAAGGCGCAAAGCTTGAGCGCTGTTAAACAGCCAACGTCAAACATCACACAACCGTCTCACTGAACAGATGTTCGCAATCATGTATCGACCCCAACAATGCAACCAGAGTTCCGGCCAAACACGTCTCTCAGCCGGAGCCCTCCTGCTATCCTGACCATGGTAGAATCTGGCGCTTGGCACCCTCTTCCCGGCTCGCGGCACGCACAGCCACTCCCCCCACCGAGGGTCTTCGAGGCTGGTCTCCGCATTCCGCCATCTCTCCATTTGCCGCATCTCCACACTTCCACCTCGAATAAATCTCCCATTCACGTCGAGCCATCTCTGCGACACAAATGGGCAATCTTTGTGGCAAGGAGTCCAAAGACGCCTTCGACGGCCCCGGCCGAACCCTAGGCTCTGCTCCCGCGCCAGCAACGAAGGCCTCGGTCCCTGCGACTGCGAACTCAAAGTCGGCGAAGCCTGTTGTTGGAGGTCCACCGAGGACTCTGGGCGACAGTAATTCGAGCGACAAACCCCAAGTGGCGGCAGGCGCTGCTGCAGAGGTGCGTACATTGCAGAAGAGTCGGGAGAGGAGGACGGTGTTGATGAGGGCATACATGTGATTGGGCGTCAGCAAAGGTGCGCTGCAGGTCATCGGCTTTTCTCTCGATTCGGCACAACGATGTTCAGATGGTAGACCGAATATCTGCGCCGAGTCGTGTGCGGGAGCTGGTGTCCTGTAGTGCCTACGCTTGCGCTGACGCTGCCGACGTTTGAAGAAAAAGCGCATGGCTGATATTCATGATACAGGCTCGAGCAAACAAGACCTCAACTGGCGGCCTTCAGAAGAATCTCGACGCATTAAAAAAACAGACAGACCGCAATCTGCTAATAGCAGTCTCAAAGAAGAATCAGAAGGAGCGAGAGGCTGACGCGAATACTGCGATTATGAGGCACGACTGAGAGGACTTGATTGAATTAACTGCAACATGATGATCATAGCTATGGTAGAGCAAGTATTGTAGGTGGGCCGGTAATCGTGCTAGAGCGGTGTTTTGATTTGTCGTTTTCTGCGCATAGAGCATGGCGTTTTGGAGTCCATCCACAGCCTCCAGCTTTTGCCGTGCAGGTCTGCGCTGCATGTGTTTGGATACCGACCACACAATGTTGTATCTGATGGGTCGTGAACATAATTCATGAGTTCCTTCACGTGCGTCCGAATCATGATGCACTTTTTCTCAAAGCCGAATAAACGCCCATCAACCATTACTCCAATGGTGAGGGATTTATCAATATGCAAGTGGTTTCATCCTTTCGATTACACCCCAATCCCGACCTCAATAAGCTGAGAGCATCCTGAAGCATATTACGAGGCATTGAGTGTGTGTTGACTGTACATCATCATGAAAATCCATGGAAATACCCGGCATGATGTGTAGCGCAAAGCAAGGAGTCGCTCTCTGCTGGTGGTAAGCATGCACTTTTTGAGATTATTCTGGGTAAAGCATGCACCACCAACGGTGATACATCAACTAATGTTCATCGCAGCCTTGCTCTAGCTCCTTGCTCCACGACCTCAAGGTCTCTCTAAACCCGAACATTTCTCCGCTGTCTGGCGTGTACACTCTATCAAATGTCTCACAGCACTTCCCCATCAGCTCGATAGCCTCCTTGAGGCGACCTTGTGCCTCGTACGTCCATGCGAGAGATCTCATACAACTTAGTGTGTTCGGACTATCAGGCCCCGATACCTCCGTCATCTTGGTCAGAGTCTCTTTGTGTAGCGTTTCAGCCTCCGAGAGGCGTCCTTGATGCTTATACGTCATCGCCAGATTACTTTGCATTGTAAGTGTGAATGGGTGAAGTTCTCCATCTGTCCTGATGTGGTATTCAAGGACTTCTAACTGCAATGCCTCGGCCTCACGGTAGAGCCTCCGACACAAGTAGGTTTCTGCGAGGTTGTTTTTACTGTCCACTGTCATCAGGTGGTCTTCTCCTAAATTGATCCTGCGGAGCTCGAGAGTCTGTATATCCAACGCTTGGGCTTGTTCGAGTTTCCCTGCTTGCCAGTATGTTGTGCCTAGGTTAGCCATGCGGGTCATGGTAACCATGTGGTCGGGCCCCAGCGTTTCCTTGCTGGTTTGCAGGACCTGTACTCCCAGTGCTTCGGCGTCGTCAAAACGGTGCTGTGATCTGTATGTTTGGGCCAAGCTGGCTTTGTATCCTAACAGTTCTAGCTCTGTCCCGTTTCCTGCCGTGCAGCTTTCGATAATCTGAAGCTGTACGGCTTCAGCTTCTTTCAAGCGGCCCAGACATCTGTAAGTGTGAGCCAGGTTCTCCTTCGTTGCCAGCGTCGAAGGAGCCTCTGGACCCAGCTGCGTCTCGACAACCTTCAAAATCCGAACACTGAGATTCGCAGCATCTGTCCATCGTCCTTGATCTCGGTAGATATTCGTTAGGAGATTCAGAGCATTCAATGCTAGGGGGTGACTTTGATTCATCCCTGCATCATCCAATGTCTGTATCACTTCCTTAGTACGCTTTTCGGCTTCGGTCCATTGCTGTTGGTCGTTATATATTGAAGCCAGATTGATACTAGAGGTGATCGTGGCCAGATCGGATGTTCCAAATGTACTTTCATATGCATTTACCACTTTTTGGAGTTCAGTCTTTGCTTCTTCGTATCGGCCTAGCATTTTCAATGATAACCCGAGGCTATTCAAACATTTGAGTGTTGACGGATCCTCAGGACCGCATAGTATCTCATAGACGACGAAAGCAGTCTTGATAAGCTTGTATGACTGTTTGTCGTCGCCCATCACACCCAGGTATCGACCCACTTGTAGTGACAGAAGTGCCCAGAACTCTAAGGCCACTGCACTAACAGGGAGTATGTCCAGAGCAGCTAGAGCATGCGGGAGCAGAGATTGTTGGATGGGCCAATTCTCGCGTCCCTGTTCGGCATAGTCCTCGCAGATAAGTGCAATACAGGTTCCCTTCCAGTGCTCGAGCTCATCCTGCATTTCAAGCCATCTCCTCATAGAGTACTGTACGAGTCCGTGCATCTCAAAACTTGCTTTGCCAGCTTGTTTGACGAGACAGAGACTGGTCAGCATATACATGTCAGAATCAAAATCTGCTTCGCCAAGTCCCTCTTCAGCATACTGACGCAGAAGGAGCGACGCTGGAATTCCCTGTCGGTCGAAAAAACTCATGAGCGATAGCAGTCTAGCAGCCGACGGAGAGCGTTTGCGGAGATACTCGAACGAAATTTGCCACGTCGTCATGATTGAGTTTGAACCCTGATCATCCCTGCGAATATCCACTACGTTCTTGTTCAACAGGTATATATCGTCCCCACAGATGTCGTCCAGATACCTTGCGACACTCATGCGGGGAGTCCGGTTGATGAAAGCCGCCGCCTGAGTGAGAGCGAGTGGCATGTTTCCGAGGAGACTGATCAACTGATCAGCCTCATCTTGTCGAGCGTTGCCAGTAAGTTTCTTTCTAAGTAGGGTGTTGGCATCCTGGTAATCCATTGGCCCGACTTCAACGATATTGCTGGCGTCCCCAGTGAGCCTGCAGGCAACCTCGCGACTTCGAGAGGTAACAAGCATGGATCCATTAGAATTATGTGGCAGAAACCACGATAAAGGCGGCTTCTCGGGTGTCTGGTTGGCTCCATCGGTCGCACAAGATACTGGAGTATCGTCAAACAGCACGCCCACATCATCGGCGCTGTCAAGTATCATCAACCATGGTCCGTTCGCTTCATTACGTAGCCAAACGCTCACAAGTTGAAGGATATCTGCCTGAGGATCATCCCAACCATTCAGTTTAGTCTTCTTAGCAATTGCATAGTATGACTCTTTGAATCTTGACTGAGTTTCTGCGTGCACCCAGAACACCCATGTATCGGGCCTCTCTTCGAGCATCTGGTAGGCATACTCAATGGCAATCTGAGACTTTCTGGTATCTAGTCAATGGTGTGTAGATCGCCAATGGTCTAGATACTTACCCAACACCACCTAAACCGACAAGGGCTGCGTGAATCCCAGGCTTTGTGCACAGTCGATGCACCGCACTCAGACTGGCCCGAGTCACAAAGTCGCTATCGCGTCCGAACGGTATGGTTGATCTCGATTTTTGTGCCTTCAAAGTTTCTTGCTCATCAGGGACAGCGTAGATTTTTTCGAGAAGCCGTCTTAAAGCCCTGTCATACCCTTCGTCGTATATGAAAGGCAATGTAATGTCGAAAATGCCAAGTAGTGCGTACACCTCATCCTCTTCTCGAGTGGTTTCACGTTCTGTTGCCCAAGATAGTTTTTCGTCCACACTAAATTGATCCAAAGGAACTCCAGATAGAGCTGTTAAAGGGATATCCGTGATGTCGTGAATCACTTCTTTCAGATCGAGGCGATTACCCAAGTGCACACCTTCCTTTGAATAGAACTCTACCGAAGCTGGAGCGAGTAGTTCTTGAAGAGTCCAGCCACGACGGAACCAACGACTCTCTCGAAAAGCAGATTGCCATGAGGCCGAATCGATGGCCCGGCTTTTGCTGGCTGCTGACACGTCTGACAAGTAGACGTAGCATTTAGCTGCATCTCGATACCAACAGAACATAGAATTGATCGCAGTCTGTAATTCCAGCGTGTTTTTCTTGTTAATGCAACAAGTGTCTACCCAGAAATAGCGAAAACCATCACGTACGGCCTGCTGCGCACAAAATCGAAGCTTGTTGTAGCCTCGTTTACCGGAATGTAGTCGTAATCGTAAGGAGGCGTGTAGCTTGCTGTACCTGCTTTTGTTGTCTTTGACTATGTCCTCAAAGATCACTTCCTGATCTGCATCCCATGTATGGGATAGTATAGCGTATGGAGGCACCTGGTCATCGCCACCAAACTCTTTCGTCAGGTTGTACGTGCGGCCGTCGATCGTCTCTAGGAGCCTCATCTTTCGATTGGAGGCCCCCAATGTTGTATCATAGGAATCGGAAAACACAGGTTGTAGGTCAACGAATATCAAATGATCGTGTTTGTTGCAGAATTCGCAGCCCTCGGGGGCTGTTAATCAAAACATAAGGCTTTGCCAGCGGAGAGAGCATGCCACGACGGACTCAGCCTTGAATCACAGCATTGGAAGGATCCGGGCGGCTCTCGCAGTTCAACCGCAGCAAGGCGGCAATACTGCGCCACTGATTGGATGCACGGACAATGTCCTCGCCATGATGTTCCCAGAATAACGATCAATGTCAACACCGGGGCAAACATGCTGCTCCAGGTTCGACTCATCCAAGATTCCCCGCGCTCCTGCCATACCTCGTGTGTCGACGTGTTCGAACGAGTGGTGCGCACGGACATGTTTTCACAACCTTGACTTTGCGCTCGTATCGAATGTGAGTATGGCGGCGCTTCGGGCTTTCTCAGACAGAAGGCGATGCCTTCGACTCGAGAGTTCTCATGGCGGTGGACGGCAATACATACATAGACGACACTTGTCGTCCACCGGTGCTTGGCGCAAAATGCATTGTGTCTCATTTCGGCCCGGCTCGAAAAACTCGACCCGTACTTGTATAGGCTGGGGTATCTGAAGTCTGGGTCAGACGTCGACAAGACGTTGCGATGTTCACGCATCGCATGAATGCATGGATGTTGGTTGTGCTCGTAGTGCTGGCATAAAGTTTGGCTCAGGGACCAGTGCGTCTTGGCACGGAACATCAGGGAGGCGCCGTTTTGCTGTCACGACGTCGTAACACTGGACAGGCAGAACAACAGATGCTGGGACGGATCTAATCGCTAACAGCTCTGTGCAACAAGCTACAGGCACACATAGCGTCTTTCCGACCGCTCGCATGGCTGTTGTACGCGTCTGTGCGAAGCTAGGAGGTCCAGAGACGCGTCGCTGCTCGGGGATGTACCTATGCAAGGCACCATGCAACCTCATCCTTCCAGGAACACCGGCAGTTACGGCAATGCAAGGCCGTTGTTCAGGTTCTGAAGACATATACCATCACTATTATGTTTGATGTGAGATGAAGCCGATGGGGTCTCTGAACGCGTCTCATCAGACGCAACGCCATGCAGTTTCTCGCGACCACGGCAACGGGAATCGATAGTGGAAGACGGCCAAGAAGGGTTCGCCTGAAGTGGGCAGGTGCTTCGATGGATAAGGGCAAGCTGTGTCTTGCTCGCTACCATGGTCTGTGTAGCGCACGCATCAGCAAGGACAGCTGCCTGCTCCCGAAGCGAAGTGACACAGATCCACGCACTGCAACTCCAGAGTTCATCATCGATTGACAGCTGTCCATCATCCCGCATGAAGAGCCTCAATCGACGCAGCAGTAGCGATCAATGGCAACGTGAGACGAGTCTGAGATTATTTTGGCTGGACCTCATTTCGGCGCGCATGGGTCTGTCCAATCACGCTCTGGCTGGCAGAGAGACCTAGTCCCTGCACGAATCGCTAGTGGGCCGTAGCCGTGCAATGCCTCTCGCGCGGACTGCTCCCCATGCTGTTCCTCTTCCTTCAAGGCTCACGCCCGTCGCAGCTCCCCACTCCATACGCTCTTTCTCTGTTGCGGTAGGGCCCAGCTCTTTCCCTTCGTAGACTTCGTGATCGTCAATTCCCGCGGCGTCTAATTTAATAATCTACTTTGCATACACATTAGAGCCGTACAGCCTTACTACGCTACTTCGGATGGACCTGTGAAGCAGCGCGTCCGCTCTCTCCAAACATCGTCGCCGTCAACACACCGCAGCCCACGGCCCCAGATCTGCCTCGCGCCGTCAAGTGGGCGGACACGCGACGATAGCTTGACATGTCTCACAGCCACCGCGGCCACGCTCCACCATGTCCAGCGACGCAAGAGTCTCGCCAATCGACCCAGATACCCTGTCGACCAAAGCAACTGCGCACTGCGTCTGGCGCTGTTGCGCTGCTGGCCCTCGCCGCATCTGTACCAAGGACAATGGCTCAGGCCAACTGCATCTCGCTGCAGGGCTCATCGACATGTCCGGCCTTCAGTGCGGCATCAATTAGTACGAATCTGACCGGCGATTTGTATGTTAAGACCCGGACAGTTTTAGATTGCCTATCAATTAACGTGTTGTAGCTCGTTCCTGTCGTTCGTGTCAGACGTACAGTCCTTTGACAACCAGTTGCGTTCTTACATCTCAACCACTTACACGCAACGACAGTAAGTTGGACCCTTCAGATCTCTATATGTCAATGAGAGACTTGATGCTGATAGCTGCATAGGTACCAGAATATTCTAGGCTGCTCAAACGTCGATCTTAGTAACACCACCGACCTATATGCACGTTACACGACTACAGTTCTTTGCAATGCCATCGTACAGAACTCAAGAGAGCCATGTGGTCTGAGCGACGCTAATTCGACACCACTCTGTGCAAGCGCTTGTGTATGTCTATCTATTTCCATGCTTATGTCATGGCAGACCTAACATCGTACAGGCGGATTTTGCGATTAGCGAGCAGGAAGTAGTGTCTACCCCGGAACTGTGTGGAACCCCTGGTAGCAACGCCAACTCTCAGATACGAGCCGATTTCACCCGCTGCTCTTTACCGGCCAATTCACTCAGTGGTAGCTGTATCGAAGCAGTACGCAACGAGCCTACAGAATGCGGATACAATTCAAACTTGCAGGGACTGTGCGCTCATTGCGCTGACAGCACCGTCAATTCGACTAGCACGTGTTGCATCAACTCGAATGTTGAATCGCGTTGTGTAGGTGTTGTGCTGCCAACAACGGTGTCAATGCCGCCGCTGTTCCCCAGTAGTACTTCAACTGGTGCTCCGACTGCGTCAAACGGAGCCGCGGCTAACGGGTCTCGTTCTGGACTTTCTGGAGGTGCTATTGCGGGTATTGCTGTGGGTGCTGTCGTAGGTGCTGCACTAATCCTAGCAGCCCTTATTTTCTTCTGTCTGCGTCTACGCAGGAGGAAACAAGGCCAAGCCGGCAGCATCCTGAACACACCGTCGCCATCACGACATTCCGCGAAAGCACCGCCAATGAGTTACGGTGGCGATGGCCATTTCCCGCCTGCTGTCGTACCTGGTGCTCGTGTGCAACGCATGTCCGCTCTGGAAGGCTCGTCGTCTTCAGATAATCACAGCGATCGAGGGATGGCTATGACTGCTTTTGGCGGCTCTCATAGCGCATACGATTCCCCAGATTCGAGACATCACCCCTTTGCCGGTGCCGCAGCTTTCCCCAAACGGCAAGGCTCTCTCTCGAGTCGCTCGGCCCTCGAGTCCAGTACGAATTCTCCACACTCGGGATCGGACGGACGCAACTTCTCGAGCCCGGATGGCGTCGCCTCCGGACAGTCTGAACAGCTGCAATTTTTCAAGGACTACTATTCCCAAGACGACATTCACCCTAATGACACCGTCGCCACCCTCTGGGCCTATCAACCACGCGCTGGGGACGAGTTCGAGTTGGAGCGCGGAGACATGCTCAAGGTT
The DNA here is from genome assembly GCF_020726555.1 of Boeremia exigua. Taxonomy (NCBI): domain Eukaryota; kingdom Fungi; phylum Ascomycota; class Dothideomycetes; order Pleosporales; family Didymellaceae; genus Boeremia; species Boeremia exigua. The sequence continues at coordinate 1,376,985 of NW_025763529.1, read as the reverse complement.
GTCGGTATCTGGGACGACGGTTGGGCGACGGGTGTCAGGCTAGCTGAATCAGCAGAACAATGGGAAGCAAGGAAGGCCGAACAACGCGACTCGGGTGTTAGCAACGGCAGCCGACGACGATCGCAGACTGAGATCGATAGCGACATCAAGGCCTTCCCGCTCGTCTGCGTGTGCTTACCAGAGCATTGGCGCAAAACGATAGATGGTGACAGCACGGGTAGTGGACATGGTCTTGGAGGTGACCGATGACCTTCCAGCCCCGGACCGTTTTGCTCCAAGCAGCTCATTGACTCCTTTTAGCCCCGTCATCCTTCTCTGCATCTCAAACATTCTTCTCGTCTCCGCTTAGGATCTCAACCCCGCCGAATCGATACGGCTGCAACGGCCCTAGCGTCAGTGTCTCAGCGGTGAGGTCATCAATATTCTCGAAAGCGAAAAAGAAGACTTCGATACCACGACCATCTTACGTGCGAACTCCAGGCAAGAAGTCTTCAGGTTCGAGCACGCTAATCAACACATCCCCCGAGAGACCGTAACGCCGCCACGACAACGGCTTCATATCCTGGAAATCGACACGATCTCAGTTCTCATATGCGACCTTTGATACCCATTCGGCCTTTTCGCTTACGTTCAACACAACACCGACATCCATACCGTCTCACTTCTCAGACAGGTATCACCACTCCAGCATCCTTCATGATTTGACGGCCGAAGCCTAGTGTCTAATACGCTCCTTTGCTACGCTTCTCACCGTGGTTCCACGAACCCATCCAACAACTACGAGTACATTTTGACTCGCACGTTGACCGACGATTCCTGTTCTATACCCTGTCGCGCTTCAATCGTGACTGACTTTCTTCTCTTCTTATTTGCAGCGGGGGCGGAAGGGCGGTATTGTACATAATCGGTGTGCCGCGCCTTTCCAGGGGATAGTTAATCTTATTATATAGCATCACGCAGTGTTTGTCCTCATTGGATACAGTGCTTGGGGGAGGTTTGAGGCTCGAACGTTGCATCTTCCATGACGGGTTGGGGTATGGGGGTGCAGGACCGGCGGAGCAATGTTGTATGAAGGATAGGTATTAATGGAAATGCACATTCGAATATCTCGGTACTCACTGTCTTTGCAATATCTGACGTCACAATCCAAGGCACTCACTTCACAGCGTCATATGTAAAGCAAGGTTGGGTGATTATGAAGAGACCTTGTGTATATTCCCCGCAGTCTTGATACTTTAGTCTTGGTATCACTGCGCCATTACGCCAAAGCACCATTCGTGCTCGTAGGAGCGGGTATTGAATGCCCAGAAGGAAGATCGAGAACCGTGAAGACCTTACGCGCCGTGAATACCGTAAACGCCTTGAATGCCACCATCTGTCGGTACTATGGGATGTCCACTAAGGCGAAGAGAAGGCTCCCATCGAGACATCTCAACCGTATCGGTTGCCGGAGCGGGCCTTGCGGTCGGCTTGTAGCTCCTCCTTGATCCGAGCTGGGGACCAAATGTTCTCGACGGGGACCTTGACGCAAGCCATCGGGTGCACGTTCTGATCGCACTTCTCCGCGACAAGCTTGACCGAGGTGATGGTTGAGTATTTGTCGCACTGCACCTGGATGTTCCAGTACTGGGGATGACCGGTGGTCAGCTAAAGATGAAGTTAGCTTGAGGTAGACACGTGCAGCGAGAGAAGACTTACAGTGCGAAGCTGCAGGCGGAAATTGCCATCCTCGTGGATGCACTTCTTGTCGTCGCCGAAGCCGCCCAGAAGCTTGTCTTCCGGAATCGCGTCGATAAACTCACGTGCTGCGAGGTACGTCTGCTTACTCATTTTGGCGACTGGGAGTGTGATCGGTTATAAATCTTTGTTGGTGAGCTACGAAGCTGCGAAGTTGCAGGAAAGACGGAGGAGTGAAAGGGTTTATATATAACAGGCTATTTCTAGGCACCGACTAAAGCTGTAGTGAAGGGTTCAAGTGAAGGGTTCAAGTGAAGGTCCGGGTGAAGGGTCAAACGAAGGCCCAGGTGAAGGAGGCCCTCAGTGACGGAAGGCTCCAATCGCAGCCTCAATGAAGAGACAGATACTAGCTATCAGGATATATGAAAGCTCGACTTGAATTCGTGCGAAGCGGGGCGACAGCTTTGTTTCATGTAGCCTGGCCTACTGCTGCATGGCATCGGATCTCGTCCGCTGCAACTCATAGACACATGTATTCGGTATTTGAATGAGCTATATATCTTAAAGGCCTCTAACGTTGCACAATAGAATGTTAATTTCAAGGTTTTACAATAGCAAATTTGTCAGCGTTGCCTAGACCTGACGTCAAGTGAAAGCGTGTCTCGCAAGCGTTTGTTGTTGCCAGCGCCTTCCACACCGACTTGAAATTACACCTGCCTCCAGCAAGCCTTTTGTTACTCACCAAAATCGCATACGCAACCATACAGCATGACCTCCACACGCGACGTTTGCCAACCCGGATTGAAGTGGGAGAACAATCTTTTCGGCACCAAGCCCACATGGACAGCGGAACCTTCCATCGCTGTCATCAAGAAACTGGTACAAGAGGCGCTGGGTGCCGAGTCCGACGTCGCATTTCTCGCACAAGGTGCATTCAACAAAATCTACAGCGTCAACTGCTGTGTGGGGGACTTTGTTCTTAGGGTAGCTTTACCCGTCGCTCCGAAGGTCAAGACGCTGAGCGAAGTCGCGACGATCGCATTCATCCGCTCAAGGACAAACCTGCCTATTCCACGGGTTCTCGCATACAATGCGGACTTCAACAACAAGCTCGGGTTTGAATGGCTTCTCATGGACCGTGTGCACGGGCGTTCACTGCGCAGCTGCTGGAATGAAATTTCGTGGCTCAAGAAGGGTTTGCTCGTCCAAAAGATGGCAGAGTTCGTATCTGAGATGTTTCACATCAAGCTCTCTAGCATTGGGAGCCTGTATGAGTATCATCTCAACAGCCATCCGGATAGCAATGACGCTGCTGTGGAACACGCTCTCGGAGAGGTAGTATCGCCGACGTTCTTCGTGGGCAGCCATATCCGTCAAATCTTCCACCGTGGACCATATCGAACCAGTGCTGAGTATGTACTCGCTCATATGCAACTCTTGCTCCAGGACATTCAGTCTTGGCGCATATCTGACAACGAAGACGATCGAGATCAGGCTGAAGAAGCGCAAATCATCTACGAAAAGCTCCAGCTCATCATTCCCAAGCTCTTCCTGGATGTTGGCCTGGAAACGACGAGCGTCTTACATCAAGATCTGAGCTCCAACAACATCCTTGTAGACGACAAGGGAGACCTCGTTGGTATCATCGATTGGGAGTGTGCCGTTGCTGCACCTCACTGGCAGGCTTGTCGAGTGCCTCAGTTCCTCGATTATGGAAAACAAGAGAACTGCGCACCCGAACCTCTGACAGAAAATGAGCAGAAGGACGAAGACGTAGTTGAGTATCACCATGCTCTGGTGCATGATTATGAGGTCACGCAGCTGAACAGATTCTTCCTCGAGGAAATGGAGCGTCTAAATCCGCAATGGGTTCAGATCCACAACGAAGGAACAACTTGTCGCGAGATCATGGTTGCTCTTGAGTTTACGTCTAGTGGAATGTACGCACACCAAGTTGAGGGTTGGTTGGATTGTCTTCTGGAAGGAAAGAAACCACGACTGACTCTCTCCGAGTCAATCTTCGATCCTTACAAGTACGATGCTTGAACGAGAGATAGCTGAGTTACGTTGTGTCTGGGAGTACCCCGAAAGATCGTCAGCGCGCACACCTAATAACAGGTCATACAATGTTTCCAAATAAGAAAGTAGAGTCTGATTTCAATCTGAACATGAACTCGAGACTTCTTTCCTCCTGCAAGTGACATGAAAGGCATTGTATTTACCTTGTTCACCATATTGTGTCCTCATTACAAGCCAGTGCATATGTTCCATTGATACAATGAAGAAGCTCGCTATGTAACATCTTGGTCTCGAACAGGAGCCCGAGATCTCGTACTTCGCGGGTGGTGCTCTCAACAGACTGTACGCTTTCGACTGCATGAAAGGCCACTATCTCATGCATGTCTACTTACCGGCTGCACCAAAGGTGAAAACGGAGAGCGAGGTCGCCACTCTCGCCTTCATCCGCGACGGGACCAGCATCCCAGTGCCGCGGGTATATGCTCACAACTCCGATCTGAAGGGCGAGCTTGGTTTTGAATGAATGATCATGGAGCGCATCGATGCGCAGCCATTGCTCGAAGTGTGGCACGGACTGTCCTGGCTCAAGAAACAGACTCTCGTTCAGCAGGTCGCTGCTTTCTAGGTAGAGCTGTTCAATCTCCCTTTGTCTAGAGTTGGCAGTGTCTACTCATCTACCGAACAAGACGCGCGACAAAGTAAACTTGATGGCCAAGGATACGAAATCGGCTAGATCGTTCACCCACGCTACTTCATCGACGATAGAATCCAGCTCGACATCGATCGAGGTCCGTCCAATAGCCGAGTAGGTGAAAACCATCTACCGCGAGCGGTTCCATCACAATATCTCTCTGGCAGTTGATAGATCCTTGGATGACATTTGTATTAAATGGGTTAAAGCCTGGCTTAAAGCACTGATGCGAGTAACCGATCAATCGAAGACAAGCTTGAGGGACATCAAAGTGGCGAAGCTCGTAAGAATGCATATTGGACCTGGAGCTGAAAGTGCGCAAGTACCCCTATCACAAGACATATTTCATCGCATGGAGGCACATTGGTGAATAGGTAATGTCTCACCGTTAGATGACTAGACAGCACCTAAGATTAAGAATTGCGCCACACTGTTTCAACTGCATGTGCACTGAGCTTCAATGATCGATGACCTTCCACCATTCAAGCATTTATCTCTCTCCAGAAGACGACAGTTATCCATGCTTTTTCGTTCGTTTGTTCCGCTACTTTTGTACTCGTTTGCTCTTTCCCTCGTTTGCTCGTTTGCTCCTAGGACGCACGTGGAAGTCTAGGCGCGTCGTTTGTCCCTATGCACGCACGTGAAATATGAGACGCGTTATTCGCTTAGCAATCCATATTGCGACCAATAGTTTAGGAAATATACTGTTTCCGGAAACCCAAGCTTTACCACAGTTCGCAGTTCACAGTTGGCAGCAGATACCTGCCTATCTACCTACCTCACCCTCATCATGCCGCCTCTGCGCAACATCCCTCAGCCTGGACTGGAGTGGGATACTATCGGTATCAAAGCGACCCAATTTTTACAATTGAACCATCCATCGACGTTATCAAAAAACTCGCGATTCTGCATATGAGCGTCACAGGAGATTGTCACGTTGCTGAGATCGAAAGTATAAGCGATTGTTCAAAGTTGTACCATGTCAAATGTGACCAAGGGGTCTTCACGTTCAAGGTTTGCCTTCCGCTTGCACCGAAGGTTCGAACATTGAGTGAAGTTGCGACAATTTCTTTCATCGAGAACAACACCACGATACCAGCGCCCAAGGTCATGGCATATGATGCAAACTTGAACAATGAGCTGGGATTTGAGTGGATCTTGTTCAAGCACGCCAGCGGTCATTCATTGCTAAACCGCTGGCATGAGATGTCATGGCTCAAGAAAGAACTGATTGTTCGTAAGATCATGGACTACATGGTCCAGCTCTCTCGTATCGAACTCTCTGGCATCGGCAGCATGTTTCGATACAGTCTCAGCAGTGGAAACAGCGAAGGCTTCCATCATAAAATCGGCGAGTATGTCGCGGCATATTTCTTCAGGAACGAGCACATCCAACTGGAGATCCCACGTGGGCCATACACTACCAGCTCTGAATGGCTTGCAGCCCACATGGAAATCATCTCTCACAACATTACGATGTGGCACGAATCGGGTGGAGACGACCGAGGGCTTGCTGTCGAAGCACAGAAGATCTTTGAAGATCTCCAACGGGTTCTGCTTAAGTTTTTCCCAAGCTTTGACCCAGAACCTACTTTTCTCGATCAACACCGCTTTGACGAGTACAGCATCTTGGTGGATGATTCAGGCGACCTTGTCTGTATTCTAGACTGGTCGAGCATCAATGCTGTTCCACGCTGGGAAGCATATCAAATCCCGAGGTTTCTCTATTCAACCTGTGTCAAATACATTCCTGAGCCTCCGACTGAAGAAGACAAGCAAGATGAAGAATTTTACGAGGAATACAAATACAAGATTCAGAACTATGAGACGTGGCGATTGCGCACATTCTTCTTGGAGAAAATGCAGCGTATTGCACCCGAATGGGTGAGGACTTTCAAGAAAGAGACGACCAAAAGGGATATTCTCATGGCGATTGAGTGCCTCGATCATAGTTTGCACACGATGAGGGTCCAGCGTTGGTTAAACTGCGTGCTAGAAGACAGGATCCCGCAGAAGTCGCTTACAGATGCGGTTTCATTTCCTTGGTTGAGGGATTATGCGGACGACATGCCATGTCAGCGCCACGTGAAGGTGGAAGACCCTGATGAGGAGGCGACGTGAAAAACGAGTGGCTGAAATGAGGAGGGGAAAGTGCAGTTGCCAATCTATTTTCAACGGAAACAGTTCTGGGAAGCTGTGTCATGCCTTTGTACAGACAAAGCGAACATGTGAACGTTTGAAGTGATAACTATGTAAAAGTATGCCCTCGTGTGTTTGTCAATAATTGTTGTAAACAACGGGGTACGTCACGTGATCTAAAACCCATGACGTCAGATTCAGCCGCATCACAGCTACACCTCTTCAACACTTTAGAGGGCAAAGTTATCACTTGCCCTCTCGTATCACGTACCCTCGACTTGCCCTTCAGGACGCGTGACTGGCGTGCCCCTCCACATGACTACGCGCCGCTTGGCGACCACGTCGACACTTGGCGCACTCGCGCCTTTCCCACTCTATCCTGCATATGGGCGATTATTGTATATTCCGATTGCGGTATGCATCCTGTTGTGAAGTCCCGCAGGACGGCGACGCGTGTAGCTCATGACTCAACCATTCACGCGCCAGCCATGGGGTATTGCATCGATGGCATGTCGCGTATGCCCTTCGCCGTCCCTGGAGGCATATTATTTGGGTTTCCAAGCACCCCAGGGGCGATGGAGGCACATGCGTTGTGGAGCAGTTGCAACAAATTTCTAGCCCTTCAACGCCCCTCTACATCCCCAGACTTCCTTCATGTGTATTGTGCTAGTGCCCCTTACGCTTCTGCTGCCAGATTGTCTCCGTCATATAAGCCATCTCCATCCGACGACACATCCGTCTTCCGTATCTGTACCCTCCACTATCTTGAGTCATCTGCAATCCATCCCAGTCTTTATCATAATCTTCAGCCTCTTTGTACTTGAACCACGGACCTTTTGTGAGCCTTCCTCAAGCGAATACTCAGCGTGATCATTCTGATTTGAGCCCAGGCCCACACAAAACTCCGCGATGACTGATCATGGCCAATTCTCTCGCACTCGCTCAAGCGAGTCAGGTGCAATGGTCTCACAACTGTACACACAACCAAGCACTGACCGAACTCATACTCAAGTAAGCAAGGGCTAGATGACTTATCTTGATAGGAGCCAATCTGATGATTGCAGGCTTCTCATTATGACAATCAAGTCTATTCTAGCTCGACCCCACGTTACGATTCTACGGTAGACAGCCACACGCAGCAAATTCACTATGAGAAACGAGGGGGTGAGCATTATCACAATGTGCCCCGACCATGGACGTTAGATGATCCGTCAATCAACCGAGTGATCAATGACTCGACATTGAATTACAGTACCAACCAAGACAGTCAAAGCCCGTACCACCGCTCTGGATATGACTCCCATGTGTCATATACTCACCATTCATTACCAACAACCTCATCATCCAACCACGGCGCCAGCAAACACTTCAAAACCTCCGATCTGACGAGCCATGATGCAACACCGAGTCGATTAGCAACATGGGCGCAGGAGAGTCCGCGTGATGGCCCGTGGAATGTTGCTGGAGGAGTGGGGAAGGAGTCCGACTACAGACCATTTAACACAAAGTTGTGAAGCGACTTGTGCATTCGGACTGGAAGAAGACTCGGGTGCATCTGATACTTTCTATAAAGCGCCGGCATGCCTTCTTATAGCTGTACGTGTCAGTCCAAGAGGCTCGGTGTATGTGGGGGCAGAATGGGAAGGCTATGCGGGAAGTAATAGCGCATGGGGTAGGCTGTGCTATGTGCAGGCGTCAACATAGGTAGGATTGGCGGCGCCGTCCTTGAAAACTCGGCGTTTTGGTCCGGTTCTTTGTATTCCACTGCACCAGCTTCGAGGCTGGATCCATTAGTTGTTGAAACTTTGGCTCCATTTCGGTGGTATGTATGAGCTTTGTTCAATTTGAAAAAAAATTGTGCTCTGTCAAGCTCACAAGAGCATTCAATTTGTATTTACGAAAAAAGATATTTGTCACAGAGAACGAAAATACTACAGTACCTTTTCCACAAACTGCAATACGGCTTTGTACAGCTGTGACATTCACCATCTCCAAGGAATGATAAGGTTTTCGAGGTGGGCGTCAGAGAAACCCGGAAGATTCATCGCTGCGGCTCTACAGACGCAGGTCCCCCCTCAGCTCACCGGTCAGGTCACTCAAGCCTGCGCCAAGGCAAGGCCGCGTACTCTGGACACGAAACACATATTAATCTCGCTTTTGGTAGCAATCGAAGCTTGGATAGCCAGTAGTCTAGCAGAGAACGCTTTTGTCGCACTCAAATGCAGCAACGCGGTGTCAAAAGAGGGCGAATTTGACCCATGACAGTGTCGCTCTGACGGTGTTAAGCGCCGGCATCGGAAACCTCCGGTATAAGGCGGAAAGGCAAGGCGTTGAGGCAGGGCGAGAAGGGCAATGCGGCTCTGCGAGCCTGATGATGTTCAGGGTTCCAGGCAGAACCCAGAACTGAGTCTTGATTTAGATGTAACCAGACAAGTCAGAACAAAGGCCACATTGATAGCTCAGGCTTGCCTCACCGTACGGTCTTGGTCTGGACCATGTTATAGCTTCGTTTCTGCGATCGAAACACGGAGTTAAGCGTGAAGTGGCCATGCGAACATGTATGTTCGGTCGTTGTTAGCGGAAGGTGGGGTAGGTGCCTAGCGCGGCGGGGCAAGCACGTTCTGTCAACATCAACTCACCAACTGACACTCGCAACAGCAATTTGTGCAGAAGCATTTCCCTCATGAATATAGAACAAGGAACCGCGTGTAGAAATTTGGTAGTACTACACAAAACGAATGCCATTGCGCTCTGGCAACCGCACACATGCTTCATCTCGCTTCACCGGTTTTGCAGGATCGCTAGCGGCTAGCATTAGTGTCAAGTCCTGGAGGAATACCTACGTGGGCTGGCACCCTCCAGATCCCTCAAGCCAACTAGCGTCATACTTGTCTGTGTGTTGACGCGTTGCCCACCATCTGCATTGCCTCGAAACGGGAACATTTGCGAAGTGGGCTTGTTCCACAAGTATCGGTCACGCCGGACCAGTCGGCTATCAACAGGCATTATTGATACGTCTGGAATTGAACACTATCTCAATTCCACTAACGCAATCTGCCTTGTGTATGTCTGGTATTGATGGTGATTCGGCCCCCAAACGAGGGATCGTGTCACGGCACAGTGCTGAGTTGTAAGAATAGCATCTACACTTCAAACTTCGGTACATCCATCAGAGTTTGTTAGATCTCAAAATAGATCACTGAAGATATCAGATGGCGATGCCTCCTTCAAGTCAAGAAAGAAGTTTCGGCAAACGTACATCTATAACATCACAACATTGAACGCGATACCTGCACACCACGCGGCGATTGTGCAGACTGTTCAACATGGCTTGTCTTTGCCTTTGGCCCCCGACGGCTAGCTTCGACAGTATAGAACAGTCCTTCAGAACTTTACAGTAGACTTTTCGACAACGCAACCGCGACTTCCGCGCTGCTGGCCTGGCTGCTAACATTCACGGTCTGCCAAGCAAACTGCGTCCTGGATGTCGCTTTTACCGGTCACCACCTCAGTCTCCGGATTTACTAAGCATGCACAACTTAGACCCACGAAGACGCCGGTGAGGGATCGTCACACACACTGCCTATCATGGAAAGGTCACTTTACTACATGTGACCGCAACGCTTCTTTATCCTAACACCGAAGTATGCCTTACCACATGTTTTCTTAGTCTTTCGCAAAAGCTAACAGAACCAGAAATTATTGAGCTGGGGTCAGAGAAGTGTTTTTCAGACCCTACCAATGATACTGCCAGCCTGGGATACGCAATACCAAGCGATGTGGTTGCCTTCTTTTCGACACCCTCAATCTCAGGTCTCTTGCCAGACAGTAGCCGAGCTATTGAAGACCTGCAGTGACTCAATAAAGTCTTCAGCCAATAGGTTTACGCCAATACCGTTTGCCTTCTCTGGCCTATGCCGTTCATGCAGCCAGAGTTGCATGACAACGTTGCCAAATGGCCCGCATCGTACGGTGCCAGGTCCTAGTACTGCCCAGGGCGTCGTTCAGCAGTTTCAAGTCGCATTCCTTCAGTGCGTTCCACAAGTTCCTGGAGGACATACCGCCCTCCAAAATGACGCGCGTTGCGTATGATCGTGGGTTGCCATGATAAAACTCGCGCGTTTTCGTTCGCCTTGGGGGCATCACCTTCCATTTGAACACCAATAAGTGGCAACATGCGACTTTTGATAGAATCACGCAAGCTGACCATTGAGTGAGTGGGTACTCCTTCGTTTCTTTACTCTGTATTCAAGATTGACGACTGACCGTTATAGATTGGCATCGACCAAGCATATTGCGGTCGATCGTGCAGGCGCAGAAACGTTCGTTCCACAAGGTGCAAAGGAAGACCCTCACATTGATCACTTCGACGATATCAAGTCATCCCAATCTTCGACGGATAACAAGCCATCTTCCGAAACCTCGGATACGAGCGTCTTCCGCTACACGCAGCTTTCACGTCGCAAAAGCATTCACAAACGCATCGGTCGTGTCCTATTACGTATATCCAGAATGTGCTCGGACGCTCAATGTAGTGTGTACGCCTACCAGTATGGAAGTGGAGCCTCGGAACTGCCCGCGGGAGAGTCACCAGGTGAAGGCACTGCTTCACTTTACGAGATGCCCGGATCATTTCCCCGAGTCGAACTCGAGAGCCAGGATGTGGAGAAGCGATCTGTCCCTCCCTATTCGACAAGTATGGCATACGCTCAGGCCGCACCAGAACATCTTCAGGGCTATTACAAGAAGAACCAAAACGCCACACTTCGGAGGGCTGCACCTATGTCGGTTGCAAACCTCTCGCATCTACCACGTCTCGAAGTGCCGCAATCACAATACCGTGTGCCAAGATTGATCTCGGATCACTCTCCACTCACGCCATCGCCCATATCTCCCATAACACCAGTAATAGACACAAATAGTGGCTACAGTGGGGCGCCAAATCTTGGTCAATATCTGGATGTGATCTCTCCTTGTACTATTCCTAAGCAAAGCCAGATATTTGCTTGCTATGGTAACTGGAGTCATCATGGGCAACAATCCCCAGCTACGCCATCTACATCCGACTCATATGACCATAGCCTATCGTACACGACGACGCCACTTTCTGCGTATTCTCACTCTTCTTATCCGCCGTCGGCACATTCACCTTATCCGTATTCAGCTCATTCTTCTCATCAGCCATGGCCGCAGCCACAGATTGAGCGACAACCACCGATGCAGGCGCAGACCTACTCTCCCATGCATTGCAGCCAATCCTCGAACCAAACTCACCTTGCGGGCGCAAACTTTTGGGCAAGCAATGTCCGAGCTCAGACAGGAGATGTTAACAATGGTTTTCCGCTCTTCCAGTCACAAGACTGGCAATCAGAAATTTCTGTTGCATCTCGACCTCATGGCCCAACTTCGCAGGCACAAAGCTACTTCGAGAAACAGGGCCATGATTCCTCAGACCAGCTCCTTTTCCCACACCTATCGATGAGCCACACATTTGAGGATGTGCCACCAGCATACAGTCCAGTCGCTTCAGAGCCGCAACCTACCATTAGGAACACACAACAGCGCTACCAGCCAGCGGTATGCCAGCACTGCGGAAAAATCTTCACGGGGAAGTATGGGTCAGGAAACTGTAAGAGACATGTTCAGCAAACACATGCGTCGATCTTCGACCGAGCGATACACATGTGCAAGATGTGTATGAAGACATACAATCGTGCAGATGCATTACGAAAGCACCAGTGGAAGAAACACCGCATGGCAGATGCAAAGCCGAATAAGAGGAGAGAACGAGGGTCGTAACGCACGTCCAGACAGCTTTTAGTATTCGTTCACGTTTTGTACATAAGATACCCGCCGAATTGGCAAGATAGTAATTTCGTAACATGAACAAGAACCGTCTCATATTGCATACTTTACTTCTCCACACCATATCTCCACCTATGACGTCCAATGGTCAGGGGAAACTCTGTCGTGGAGAATGCAACGAAATCCTCGTGCTGGACTACCAGGCAGCAGTGGCTGACTATGCCGAGTGGCAAATCTCACAATACAGCCTCAGCATTCGTGCCGCGCCTGCCGGAGGGGCAAATCGTGATGCAGGGCTTGATGGGTCACACCGCTTCATTGCCACTCCTCTGTGAGAGGGCGAAGGGCGTGAGTGATTCCGGGCACGGCTCGTGGTCACTGAGTGCCAGGCGACCAGATTAGAATCAGGGAGAGGCGAGAGAGAGGTCGGATCGCCTGGGCACGTTTTCAGATTTGCCAATAGGCTGAGGTGGAATCACCTTCCGGAGGGCAGTGTTTCAAGCAGCGTCTCTAGAGTGAGAACAAGAGGCTATGGAGGCACGGCGGTGACACGTGTGACCTCACAAGCTACGGCTTTGGGCTCAGCGTTGCTTGGTCTGCCTTCTTAGTGCCGAATCTTGCGGCTCTGCTGCATTGACTAAAAGAGGCGCAGCTTTTAATCCAGCTATGGTATGCGGTAGGCTTCGCGGAAGGCTTAGCTAGTCACGGAACCTCTGCATGGATGTAAGCTGAATTCCAAACTAGACTATTCAGTCTTTTAGGGATGTATTGTGCGAGACTGATCTCCTTTGAGCGTGAGTTTCTCGACTGAGCCTCGTTCGCCAACCTATTGACGTAGGGAAAGGTTACTCGGCGTCATGCGGTGTGCAATCCTAGGGGCACTTCTTTTTAGAAATGGCAGTGTATTAGCTCCCTTGCAAGCGTAGATTACACCGCTGTCATGTGGTCAGGTACCATGGATCTCCGCATTTGTTGACATGCAGCGGAGCCGCACTGTCCACATGCGATAAGCTAGCCTTCGTGTCACGAACAAATGGCAGAAGAGCAGGGCTTCTTGGCTGACGGTGGACCATAGCGGGCAATGAACGTTGTTCCGGGCAAGCTATCGGAAGCGTTGCGGTCTGATGTGAACTGAGCATCCATTGCCCAACGTTGTGGCAGTGCTCATGTTTGTATTACACTACGCGTCCTATCATTGATCAGATGCGATGTCGCCGGGTCCTTGACTGGATACTCCAGTGTCTGATATGAACGGTATCGCTGGCAGCCAGCACAGCACGTACCTTCGTCCACTTACATACAGTGATGCATGAATGTGCGCGAGGAAAGCATCAGTGCTATCTGTCTCAGGGTCATATGTATTGATGTTGCAAGCTGCCAGATTTCGTCATGCGTGGACAATAGCTGGCAGGTCTAGACATACTGTGGCTGTCTACGAGAGATTGGCCTGGCTTCATTTGCCAGATTTTAGGACACTATGCCCCAGGTACATTTGGGCCCACTGGTTCTGGTCCTGCTAGAACTAATGATGCCGATTCAAGCCCATACGATTTTCTAGTGTCGTACACGTGAGATAGAAGCTTTCGGCGTACGGACGTTGCGTTCGTTCACTGGACGGCTTACACTCCCGCCAGCCCGGCGCATAGAACGTAGATGGATGCGGAGCCAACGACACTGCTTCTTTTTCGACTCTTCGGTGTAGCCCTTCACCCGCGTGAAGTATGCAAATTGTTTGGGCAGAACTCATCGCCATTGGCGGGGTTTCGCAATCGCAATTGCCAATGCAGTGTTGAAGCTCCATGCCTCGTTAACTGCAATTCTGAATAGGTACACAAGCTAACTCCGCAGGTTGTGTGGTGTGTGGGCGAGTCTCGATCGACCGGGTTAGTGGAGTTGTTCTTGTCGAATGGCCCCGCTCCAAAATAGATGCTGTGCATGACAGGGTTCTACTACACCGCCTTAACGCATGTGCTGTCGCAAACCCGTGGATTTAAACTGCGTATATGCACAAGTTCACTGCAGTATGCTTGCACGTACAGTATCCACCTGCGTCGGCTTGTTGCATCGAGGGTGGCACCGGTGCGTCCCAAACAAGCCAGACCCTTGAGGAAACGGAACGCTGTTGCTGATTGATGTACGCACCAGCTCCACGAATCAGCTCGAAATGAGTTGACATTGCCCTCGGTCGTGTCCTGACTCGAAGGTGCTGATGTTGCAATTGGTAGATCCGGGCAGTCGACTTAGTCAAGCGGGTGTCCTTAAGCGTGGTACTGCAGCCGCTGTGTCTGATCTGACATCTGTGCCCTCATGATTCACTGAAGATCATCCCGCACGGTTTCCGACGTCATTATGTTTGATTCGCTTGCTGTGGTGCATGCTCGCCCTATTCTGCATTGGCACAGCCTCCCCTTTGTGGTCCACAGTCGGAATGCCTTCGCGGGGCCCCGGCTTCTATCATCCGTACGCGGTCGCAGCTGGTGACACGATTTGCCGCGGGCGATAGGACACATCCTGGAAAGTAGATTTAAAAATGCTCCTTGTAGGGATGCACCGCGCTGTGCTGCTGAAGTGCAGCTTTGCCTTACAGCCCCGTATGGTTTGTGGCACGCCGTCTTATTCGTAGCGTCATGGTATCCTCCGATTCGATGATCTGTCTGCTGCTGGCAAAAGATCCCGTGTCTGCGCATCTAATTCGTCTAGATAGGAGACCAGTCGGGGATTGCTGAGTCCTTCTCTTGGTATGTAAGTACGCCCAAGACTTAGCGCATGCTTCACGAGCGCAATAAATCGTTCCTCGCCTCAACTTCGACTTTTTGGTCAAACCCTTCAGCTGTCATACTTGTCGTGACAAGCAGCCAACCGCACCGTGTAGGCCCGCTACCCGCGCTTTAACGTTGTGGCTGCAGACCGCTAATCGCAAATAGGCGCCAGCTGCAGACACGCTTCGCGTGAGATCGAAAGCCTCGTGTTTACCGTCGTCCTGAATCTCCATGGTGGCGTGTGACCTTCAGTATCGATTTTCTGTCCGTGTCAAAGCCTTGACATCATAGTGAAATACCGTTTTTCGAGACGGATCCAACCTCCTGCACCCACAGTTGTTCAGCCGGTGACACTCAATCGTGTCAAACCATCTACAAACTCTCCACAATCTTGTCTTGCGCGTTGCTTTGATCGTGTTGCCCTGCCTGCTTCGAGCTCGATCGCGCCACCGACTGTTTTGAGAAGCCTTTGCCATACCGCTTTGGGATCTGAGTGTACACTTGCACCAAGTCGGAAAACACAATTTCGGACTGCTCACCTCTTCTGTGTGTTTGTTCAAAGTACCCACCAGGCCAGCCGACACATTGGAATCCCAAGCGGCAGAACCGTCCTAGCCTCTACAACAGAGACTTGAACATGAGTTATCGACCGTCTTGCTGGACTGCAGGTTCCGAGATTCCCGAGATCGAAGGGCCGGATGACCGGGATATGGAATGCGACTTCGATACGACGATGATAGATCAAGACCAGAACGAAACACAACTAGAATCTCGTCATCACTTTGATATTTCCAGCAGCTCAGACACTGTTGATCAGGCGGATCACGCTCATTCCATCAGGTCGGGTTTAGGACTCCATTCGGAGACTACAACTTTTCCCGATCAAGTGTCGCGGGACACATTTGGTCTGGGCGCCCATTCGATGGAGCAAGCTAGCCCATGCTTTGAGGAAAGCGAAGGACCTGCTATCCGAGCAAACGATCTTGCCCACAGCAGTGTGGACGGGTGTGAATGGAACCAACCATGGCGTGTCTATCAGCAGGACACCGTATCGGATGATCACATCGACCCATGCCTGTTAGAAACCAGTGTAGACTCCATGCTACCGAGAGGCACAAGGCAGTACCATGATCTGCCGATCATAGAACCAAGATTCGTTCCAGGAGGCGATGACGGAGCGTTTTGGGATGCAGGAATCATGGGTCAGTCTCAATGGCAAGCCTCAACATCCTTGCCCCTCGAAAATCCAGAAGACCAGTATGCGGCAGCATTCCCATACTCAAACATCTCTGCACCGCCTGCTCGTATGTTGGATGCCCATTCCTCAGAAATGCAGGAAATTGTCTCTGAGAGAATGCACACACCGACACAACGTCATGTTTCCACCGAGGGGGCAACTGCCAGTAATCGTAGGTATTGTTACTCCTCATCGTCGGCGCCTGGTCCTACGGTGTCATCGGGCACTTCTCCCCCCTCCAACTTCATGGCGATACCAGGGCAAGACGTACCTTCTGCTTCCATATGGAAGTATCAAACCCAAAGGACGAGTACGAGTGGAGCGGCGGGCAGAGACCAGATCCATCTACAAGTCCCAAGAGATCCTCAACATTGTTACCACCTGAAGACAACAAACTCAGTCTCCGGTATCGTCGATGTTGATGAAAGCCACCAGGGCGCAGCCATGAGAAGGCAAGTTTGAGTTGGTGATATTGTCCAAGGTAGTACTGACATGAAAGCCACAGGTCATCCAGCAGCCATCTTTCCGTTCCCGACAACATTATGCAGAGATACAATGCTCCCTCGCCTACCATTTCGGACATGAGCACTTCGTCTTCAATGGTGCCAGATGACTTGATATGTCGAATTGAAGGTTGCCAGGTCCGTTTTACCGGTCGATATCGAAAAGGAAATTTGCGGCGCCATGAACGCCTTGTCCATAACGAGACCAAGTATCTCTGCGGTGTGGGTGATTGCGACAAGTCGTTCAACCGCAAGGACGCCCGTCTGAAACATTATCGTAAGCAGCATCCTGCCGATTTGCCGTACATTAAGCCACCGGCGCTGCGAGGCCCTCGACAAACGATCTGATCTTGATAGCGTAGACACGCGTGCCTCACTTATGTGGCACCAGTCCGCTGGAAGACACAATATGCCACACCGACTGGTCACCCTTCTCTCTATCTGCTATTGGGCTTCCTTGCTCTTTCTCTGTTGTGTTTCAAAGCTTGTACCACATTGCGCTCGTTGAATTATTTCTTTTCATCATGTATTTCCTGGGAAGTCTTCACCCAACGCCCAACACTCATCATGTCCCGTCACCGGAGAACATGTTCGTCGTCATAGCAGGGTCGAGGGTCTCGTACGTTTCTCCGACCGGGGGCGGTTAGTCATCCATGAACAAGGGAGAGTGCTTCGAAGGTTGACTGATGCGCAGGTTTCGTGGATTGTGTCGTGTGTGTATGTGTAAGATGAGGTGACATCGGTGAAGGACCGGCAGTTTGGCGGGAGGTATCGACGGCGGCCCGTGCAATGGCTCATGGTCACGTGCAACCTTCGAAAGAGACGACGGAGACAAAGACAACGACGATGTTGACATGATGGATGCCCACACGCGATGGATATCTTCATTTGTTAGCGACATGGATCTTACCGTTAATGATCGCCAGTGACAGCTTCACTTTAGCGATTGGCTGCAGCCTATAGATGGTCGACAAGGAAGATCCCAATGACCGAGTCAGGCTTCGAGGAGGATCGCTATGGAGTGGTCAAGATACAACACAGGCTATCAGCCTCACGAGCTCACTCCAAGTCTGACTGCCGATCCAACCGGTGGACCCACATAGTACATGTTACCTGAGGTTCTTGGAACTTGGATACTGACGGCGACTTTCGACGACATAAGGGCGACTTTCGACGACATAAGGGCGACTTTCGACGACATAAGGGCGACTTTCGACGAAATAAGGGACCTTGGTGAATGGAGACGACAGGCTGGTGTATGGTCATCATAGTTGCAGCCGTCCAGTATCGATATGATGTGTTGGAGATAGTGTGTCTGGCATGTTCGGTATGTTCTGCACAATGTAGTCCGGGTATCTCTTGTGCTGTCTGGCTGACTTTCCAGATTTGAGAGTGCCGATGTACATCGTTGACTTAGGTATGATCGTTGGTATCTGGCATCAAGGGCTGGAAGAACTGGGAGGGAGGCTGACTTTATACACACTGGCCCGCAAGGTCTGGACTAGCCGGTACGACGCTGGCGCCTGTTAGTAATCAAGTCCTACTGGCTCATATCCGCCTTGTCAGCTTGCTCTTCGACTCTTGCTGCTCTTCTGCCTTATCAGTGGACAGTCAAACACGACCTACTGACACACTAGTCAAGCCAGCCACCAGCTGAGACCGCATGGAACAGAGTCTTCACTGCCTTTTCATTTCCTCTCTCATGCTCTCCATCACCCGGTATCCCCTTGCTACTGCTTCCTATACTTGACAAAATTGAGGGTCGCTGCCCAATTGGGCAGGGTGTTCCCAAGCCAGTATGTCCTGGAGTGGGAAGAATCAAAATCATTGGTAAATGATGCCACTTGTGATAGACAGGCTTGCTGATTCCCAGGGATAGTTTTCGTGAAAGCTCACCTGTAAGTGGTGATGACGAAGACGTGAGGCAATTTTTGAGCACAGCCACTCAGCCGTATGCGAGCTGCACGCTTCAGGGTCTATCTGCTTCGGACACCCCGAATGACATTGTTGCCACTGCGATTTATACAAAGCGTGAGAACAGTCTCAAAAGGCATACCATCAGGTCCGGCTGCTTGAGCCTCATCACGGTGGTGAGTGAGCAAGGCTGGCATTGGCATGCAGGGTGGCTGGGCTTTGAATGCGTACCTCACCAATCAGAACCCTTAACCAATCCGTGAAAGGACTCCCTACGACCTATAATTGCACAATCACGTCTGTGATTTTCACGCCTCAATGACTCCTGCTGTGGATCATATCTTTGTGACAAACCAATCGAGGTCCTTCGCACATCTACACTTGTTAGCCGAAAGAACCTGCAGGCAGATCCGGTCAAAGATCAGGTTGCCCTTCTCTCACAGCAGGGTCCACATCTGATCTTGGTGCTGCCCAATGCTTTGCAGCAATGTGCAGGACTGCAGTTATTCTTGTTTGTTCCAAGTGTGCTCAAGCAGGCTCGAGTTACACCGCGGTCCACGAGCCAATATGTGGTTTTCGTTCAACACTGAAGCCCAATGCATTCCATGTCGACCGCATCATGTCGAAGGTGAGCATGTGCATAGCCATAAAATTTGCCAGAGGGCTTTCATATGAGCAGATGTTTCGCAAAGATCTGTGTTGTATGATGATCTATTCCAAGCTCTTCTGGTACCGTCGCGTGGATTTCGGCAGTTGCTGCAGCACCGGAGTCTCGTGCGACTCACAAAGTATCGAAACAGACACCTCTCTCTGTTTTGGTATCTCGCAGGCAGAGCCTGCGAAAGTTTGAAGAACATCCTTGAGCGTTCGAAGAGCTCATCGCTAAAGGTTGTGTTTGTGAGTGAAACAGAGGCGTAAGAGAGTGTGTAGCTCATATGTTAGGAAGAGATACACTCCCACAGCGAAGATTTGGCACAGCGAAGATTCGGAGAACACCATGTGCGTAGGCCCCATCAACTACTCGCAGTGTTTTGATGCGACCAAGAGAGTCTTGTTTGCTGCAGTCGATTCCTTACCAGAAGTATCGAACGTCGCTCTCTGCGGTGTGCTGTGTGTGTCAGGGTCCGACAGCGCACACGTCGGAACTCTTGTCGCAATAGCATATGTGAGGAAGGCGATGCGATTCCAGTCCCAATGTCTAGAGAACATAACTTCGGTGCTCACTCAAGACGTCCTAGCGCGAATCTCGGTTCTGCCATTCGTGGCTCATCAAAGCGTTCAGGTCCGGCCCGTTCCTAGCGAAACAGAACATCGCGATATGATCAATTTCCCGAGTCATGAAAAAGTTGGTGGCTGATTCTAGTTCATTCGGGATTCGGAGCTGTCATTAATTGAGCCAGATGACGCTGATCGTGCGATCTTATCGGCTGGTGCACCCGAGGGCTGAAGGCACGGGAGAACAACTGCTGATTGTTGCAGGTAGCTGACGAACGCCCTATGTTGGTGAAGGATGGTGGTGGGTGCCATGCAGCAACAGGTGGGGTTCATGCAAGCGCGAAATTGGCAGGCGCCTCCAAGCCTCGCAAACGTGATTGAGAGCCAAACCACTGCAAGTGACACGCCATCGCTGTACTTATCAACGTATGTAGTGCTGTTGCGGCCCGGCTCGGGCGCTTGCTGGTGCTACTGTTGACAGAGAGTCTTCGGCTTCTCGTTTATTGCTGCTAAAGCAGGCAAGGTCACACGCCACTTCAGCCTCTCGAGAGGTCGTGCCTCGTAGCTCGGTCATAATGCATTCCGAGCGACTATCATCTGCCTCTAGTCGAGTTGCCGGCATTTGAACCATGCATTCTACGCCAACGAGAAGCAGTAGCTGCGAACGACCCATCGATCCTAATTTGTGATATGCCGCTTGACCCGTATAGGAAAACGCTGGATCATCGATGCAGAGCCGTCGTTTTATGTGCCTCTGTTTGGTGGGAGAATACAAGGCGTATGTTGGTTGACCGTATTTGCTCTTGGACGAGAACAGAACAGGCTTAGTTCATGAGAGTCTTGCTTCCTACGACTCGAGGGTACGTGGATTGCACGTATAGTTATTAGTCGATATGCGATACTCCTACAGTCGTGATCGTTTGGTATGACTAATAGGTGTTGCCATCATGTTGACGCCCAGGTCGCGCAATTGCCGCTGAGCTGCAGGTCACCCGCCCACAGAGACGCTGGTGGCTTTGCCGATACCGAGAGCACCATGATCTTCCCACCATGTGGGTAAATCGGTATGCAAGCAGCAAGCCCTTGCTTGGAGTTCATGCCACGAAAAATAGATCAGCTGTTTGCCATTAAGTAGAGTCCGTAGCCCCTCTGAGAGAAGAGTTTAGGCCCCCATGACAGATTGCGAGCCCTATACGTTTCAATCTCTCTATCAGCACACTGAACGCTGTCTTTAGCTGCGTGAAAGTGTACGATACTGTACCCCTTTTTTGGTGTTCTTCCGCCTTCTACGCCGCTGTGACTCTCGAGAAAGCATGTGTCGCGGCCAACCTTCATCATGGCCTAGCTCTTGCTTGCTGCCACGAGCCCCACGTAGGGAAATGATAGGTCGAGGTCCAGCTCCTGCTCAATGATCCCCGGTATAAGTCTGACATTGTCGAACTCTTTACTGTGTTATCGAGCTTGACTTTCTCCAGCTGTATTTGGCTGGTACCAGCTCGAGACGATGCTGACACATGCAAAGGCGCGGTGGCTTTGACGGCTCGATCGCAGGCGCCCGCAGCTTGTCTACCGGCAGCTATCCGACCTCGACTGCATGTTGCATCAAACGAACGCATGTCGAGTACGCACACTTGAATAACGCAACACATCATCTCCAGTGCATCGCACTCAACGTTGTCCTGTCGTGTGGTTGGGCATAGACCATGCCCAGCTCCGCCACACCTAGTCTGAGTCCTCTTTCTCGCCCTCTCTCGACGCTGCCTGGTAGTCGTAACGCGAGAAAGACACCGACACTCTGCTCTGTCATCGTCTTCCTCTCACCATCTGCAGGATTCCATCCATCTTCATCTCGGTGCGGAATCTCCAGAAGCTTGACAGCCTTGTCGGACCAGTCTAGGTCCACGCCTCAAACATCGAAGGACTAGCGTGTATCCCCGCATCCCAGGAGTTGAGCTTGTAAAGAGTGCTGGCCAACGCGAGCTTTGAACAGCCCCAAAAAGCTCAAGGTACGTGTAGAAATTTCGGCCAGTATCCCTCCAGCAGCTTACTACCCCAGTGGTGCAACTTCAAGAAACGCGTTGTGCTTGAGCTTGCTCTATCACCGCGGCGCAAGAAAGTCGAGACCTCGTCTGCTTGTGACTCCGCACCGGTGCGTGAATAAGCGCTCCAAGCCTTCCAAAGGGTGCGACCCGGTGGTCTCAAAGCTCCTGGCTCTTTACACACCTCGTTGCTCCTCTCTCAGTCCTAGCATCGTCACCGTCGCCAACCCCGCTTTTAGCCCTGACCTAGAGGCTGAGAGGGTCTTTCTCACGCACTTTCTTGGACGTTATCCATATCCCGACCATCTCTTCCAGGGAGCAGGCAGGAGGCCAGCGACTGGCCTTCGCATTCTGGTTCTCGTCCGATCTGCATCTGAGTCCGCCCAGTCTGAATTCTGCAGCTGGAAATGGGCAGTCACCACCAAGACATCCACTCTCTAAGGCGATCCGTCGAGGATCCTTTTCAGCTGTTGATGGATACCAATAGCCACCACCCTGTTCTTTATTCCGAAAACGCTGAACCCCACATCTGGTCGCGTGAGACCTCGAGCCAGAATCACGCCTCCACAACAGACGACGCCATAGAAACCACTACTCAGATGCAGGCCCACGGATACCATACTCTCTATGGTTCCGACACCGCTCCATCATGGAGCCATGGAGCGCAATCTCTGTCTTTGCCAGTGTATGCGTACGCCATCCTCGATCCCAACTTGGCCGTAACAGCGTCCCTTGGTCCATCACACCCAGTCATCAACCAGAGTGCGGCCTCATTCTCGGGTCCAGAGGAGCTATCATTTCAAGAGCAGATTGAATTGGAATGCTTAGAAGGGACGTGGCGTAGTCAAGAGACGTTCGACCAGACACAATCTGACCCTGGAGTACTAGATGTGCTGTTTCAACCGCCAGCTACTCAGGTCTCTGCGGCAGGCGATGGATATGTTCCTGTAGGGTTTGATCAGCAGGCAACACCTGCAACCTATCTCTCACTTGATAGGCCGCAGTATGACACTGCCTACATACCCAACGTTCAACCTACCGGCGACGTTCCCTGGTCACTGTACAGTCTCCGTCAGAATGGACAAAGCTCGCAGGCCGCGAATCCGCAGGTCATCGAATGGCAGTCGACCGGCACAAGTGTTGGACTTTATGAAAACTCGGTCCCAGATGGAGTTCCTACTGTGTCGCAGACGATCAACGATGAGAATGACCAGATGATGGGCGAGACTTTTAACCTCGATGAGAGTTTGCCAGACTCTTCCCAGATACAGCGGCTGACGGAGCCAGACGCAACTCCGCTTATGCAAGTGTCAACTTCCCCATGGCACAGAATCCAGTTCCTGGTAACGGGTAGTACACCACACCAAGACCCATCTGACAATGACCAGATCCAGGATACAACGTAAGTAACCTATCAGCTGGAAAGACGGGCATAAGTCTGATTATTTGTAGGCACAATCTGCATCCGAACGCCTTGTCCGTGCCTACGGATTCAAGCTCCTCCTTGGAGCCGTCGTCTCCTGCGAGCAGTTTCTCACTGACGAGTGCTGCATCATCCCCATATAGCGTCACTTCGCCATCGGTACCACCAGACCTGTTTTGTGACAAGTCAGGCTGTTGTTCCACTTTTAGTGGGAAATATCGCAAAGGCAATCTGGCGCGTCATACGCGGCTGGTCCACGGTGTGCTCAAATACCCTTGCAAAGGTGTTCACTGCCTGCGGTCTTTCAATCGGTCGGATGCGCGACTCAAGCACTACAGGACGCACCACCCATCTCTTGCTCCTAACCCGATCGAACGTCGTTCGACTCAGGATCGTGCTCGTAGGAGCGTTTCGTGAAGTTCCCGGGTCATATGAGAGCGATCGCAGTATTCCGATCAGGATAGGTGAGACAGTCGCATGGTTACAGGGTCGCTATGGCGCAACGCGATCTGTAATCCGCTGTTGCACTGCCCGTTGCGTGGAGTCTTTCCATTTCGGTCTATCAGAAACAGATTGTTATAGGTCCTGAGTAATTTCTTGTGGCATTTTGTATGTCTTGCTGCCCTTTCCAGTCTCTCCTCGCTGTTGCCTATTCAATGATGTTCAGGAAGGTGGCTTGTTGGCAGATGTTACGTGGTGCAGATCATGTCTTTCTCTTCTTTCCTATTATTTCGTTTCATGGAGTTCGTTTCGTGGCGTTTGCGTTTGTTATACGTTATACGTTATGAGATGCTTCATATTTCCGAGCCACCGCAGGTCGAGGTGGTTGTGGTTGTGCAGACGCCAAGGTTGCTGCCACCGCCGGCCGCCACGTGCGAGAGAGCCTGGGCGAGGCAGGCGACATGGCCTTCTCAAGTATACGGGTAGAGCGCACCCTGGAGTCGGTCGATGGAGATGAAGAAAGAGTCGAGATAAAGACGTTCGAGGTGGGGAGAACTAGACGGTTTCAGCAAGGTGCCGATGCATAGCGTACCACTGTACTAAAGACGGACGAACCCTGATCCCTGGACGACCGACGACAACGCCCTCGATGGGCATGTCTCCAAGTCGCCCAAGCCGTTGTGTTATTAGGTCATCTGGGTGACTGTTGAAGAGTCTCGAATGAGGCACGATGCCACCAGTCACAGCGACAACGAGGCGACAGCTTGATGGCCCCCATCACGACTGTCTGGGAGGCTTCAGATCTCGAGAGGAGTGGTGGGAGGAGGGAGAGCAGACAGCGTTTTTCCAAACGATGAATTGTGTTGCAGTGGGTCTGAGAACTCCTGTGTGTCCGAACGGCCTCGAAACGTTAAGGCAGCAGCAAGCCTCGCTTAGCGCTACGCCTTGAAGAAGCAATGAGACATCATCTGCAACCATCATCAACCACTGTACAACGATTCGGTACTTCTTGCAACAACGTCTATATATCGTTCGGGTGCGTCTCGTGGATCCAGTATTTGTAAGCTGTAGTGGATGTGGAAGTGACTGGAAGCTTACTCATGGTTTGTTAGGATGATAGAAGAATCGAAGGTCAGACTCCGACAGGGGATGGTGAACTGATTACTCTTGACGAAATATACACTACGAGTGGCGTTACTGAGTCATATGATCAAATCATATGTATAGACACTATACGCCACCCATAAACATGACACTCTTCCTTAAGCCAAATGTGTGCGCTGTTCGTCATACATGCTGTATACTGCAGGCTGGCAACTGTGCTAAAAATGTCAACGCGTGGGCCAAGGGATCCTTCTCATACTTCTACCTAGCAGGCACAGGCATCAGTGGTCAACCGTACAACCGCCATCGACATGTGGCATTATGTTCACAGAACCTACTGCCCTATCAACTCACATACCCCAACTCCAGCTCGTAGCCATCTCACTCAAACGAGAAAGTCAAACGCATTCTCAGCTACGACTGCCCTTGCACTACAGCTCGCCATGAGTCTCACTACACAGCTGAGCACGCGTACTCGCCGACACATCCAACGCGTGGCCTCTCACCTCACTCATCAGCAAGATATGTACCTCCTTCAAAATGACTTAATACGGGAATCCCTTCGCCGCGCTGCACAGCCACACTCATCAAACATATGTCAGCTCTCGCCGCGCAACCCTCCGCGTATGTCCGTACGGACCACACTCGCCACCCCATCATCCATAGCATCACCCACCCTCTCCATCGCATCGCCTACCTATCTCGCACCCTTCGCCGTCGTGGCATTATCAAACCGTGGAGTTGCGCATTGCACAGCCGAGCTAGTCCAGCTTCGTCGCTGCAGTCCAACATCACGACCAATCACCTTCAGGGCCGCGAACTTGAGGCGAGAAAGCGAGTTGCGACGCTGCTCGATGAAGTGATGGGGAGCAGCGAAGTGCTGGGTCCCGGGATGAGAGTGAGGAATGACGGGTCGATGATGTCGGGTTGTTAGGCGTTGCTGCCTTAGATGGCACGTAGCTGCATTACACTACGTGGGCATGGACGCCACGCGCACGATAACGGTGCGCAGGTGCTGGGTCTAGGGATGCAGTTCCATGTCGCGACTCGTCGCATGTTGTCAGGAGATGAGGTTGGCTTGTGGGCACTGCTCACACGTTGGCATTGTTTATTCGCTGATGTTGGGTAGGTCATGAGACTCCTATCTTTGAACGTTGCACAGCAGGAACAGCGTCTTCACAAGTCAGTCACGCTACTAATCTGATGTTGAACGCCAGTCGTAGCGCGAAGGCGACTGGAATATCGTGCCTTGGAATTGTAGTCTGCTTGCTCTACAGGGTCTAGTCCTGCGCGCCCTTTCCATCGTCTCCAGGGACCCAGACTTCCACTTTGCCCTTGTCCTGCTTCAGTCCTTCCGTGGCCTGCACGCGTAGCGTCTTGTTGAAGTATCTATCGATGACCTTCAGGTTCGGCGAGATCCAGACGCCCTTCTCCGCCGGCAGGATGTTGTAGCGCACAGTCTGCCTGCTCATGGGCAGCAAATGCACGACTTTGAGCTTTGGGCCGCTGAAGCCGAACTCCTCACTGGCTTCCATGTTGAACTCGAACGTCAAAAAGTGCATCGTCGGGTTCTCGAGCGTGTAGTCCATGTGCAGGATGTCTGGGACGGTAGTGGAGACTTGTGAGGATGCAAGAACGCGAGGTTCACTCGAAGGAATTTGGATGCGAGGTATAGGCAGAGACGATACTACAGGGTCAGTATCTGGAGACGATGTACGCTGCCATGTGATGTTCAGCGTTGTGTCGAGGGCTGTAGAGCGGCGCTCCTCGAGATTGTTCTTGCGGATATCGAGGCTGAACGTCCAGTTGTGTAACTCTTGAAGGTTCATGGATGTATCGGTGGGTGCAGACTCCTTGACAACGTCACATGTTGCGCCGCCGTGGATGCTGTGCACCTCGACTACGAGGTCTTTTACAATGAGCGGTTCATCTGCAAACGAGGCAACCTTGGCGCGCAATCCCCATTTCTGGGCGATACCGAAGGCATCTGTGGACTCAGCATTGTGATTGCTCTCAGCTTCTTGCAGCTCGAAATAGCTGGGCCAAGCATCAGGATGCACACGAGCATTCAGGTCGTAACTAGCTTCGAAAGGAGAGTTGAAGACCAGATCAGCGATCATGATTTTCGAGATGGGCGTCTCGCGGTCGCTGAGAAGATGGTAGAGAACTTTCACCTCCAGAGCATAGTCTGCTGGATCTGCAGGGGCAGTGAAGCGTATCTTTTCGGTTGTTTTGGCGCCTTGTGAAAGTCTGCCAACGACATGGCCCGGCAGGTCAACGTCTGTTGATCCATCGAGCACCGGCGGAATTTCTTTCATGGGCGAGGACGCTGGACGATCGACCCAGGTGTAAGCCAGTGTGTCTTTGGAGCGACCCAATAGCCGTACTTCAAGCACAGCTTCTGTCTCTTCCTCTTCCTGGTTTGAAATCTCTATCGCTAGTGTAACAGGCTCATCTGTGAAATACTGCTCACGTACGTCTGGCAGTCTAATCTCCATTTTCGGTGGTTTTGGCAAGATATGTGTTGTGATGCCGGACAGTCGTTTCACTTTGCGTGGTCTTACCCCAGACTCGGCCTTGATCCACCAGTTTGAATGAGGCTCTGTCTGAAGGTTATTATTCGAGCATATCAGATTGAACCGGTCTGTGTCAATCTCAAACACATAAGCTGTTGCCTCGACGTCACCCGCTTCGCGAAAAATGAGGGGAAAGTTGAACACCTTGGTCTGACCAGGTTTCAGCGTTAAGTCCAATGAGCCGGTCCACTTCGGCTTCTCCGGTGGCGCAGAGCTCTCTTGCAAAGTGCAGTCAAAGAAATCAGACGATGCACCCTCATCGGTGACATGATTCAGGCGCACTTCGTTGAGGCCACCCTTGAACTGCACATACAGAGATGATAGCGTAATGGGAGCAGAGCCTGGTCGTGCTGTGGAAGTGACAATGATTTGCGACCGAAGAGGCTCGCCTATGTTACCTTCGCTACCAAGCAGAGCGAGATGTACAGACACTGCACGGTTAGTATCAGGCCATTGTCTGTTTAGGTCAAACTTACAGCAAGAGAGATAGTCCTTGGTATCGAGACTGACGGTAACCTTCTCGGAAGATGGTCCGCTAGGAAAAGCGTCCAGACATGACATAAGATCGTACTTGTACCGACTTTTGCCGATCACAGCTTATTAAGATTAGCATAATGTGTGCCAGCTTGCAACAGATATGCCCTAACCTTGATCGAACAGCTCCCACTCAGTGGCAATGTATGTCTCCTTGTCTTGGACACGTAACGCACACTCATGGAGGGCCCAAAGAACCTCTGAAGCAAGGATCCACCAGCCTTCTCTTCTCCAAGACATCGAAGCCCATAAAGGCCGCAGCACTCTAAATGCATGATCGAATTTCTTGACGTGCAACAGAGTCCTGGCGACCTCCAACTGCAGCTGCTCCACTTTACGATGCTGTCCGCGAGTTTTGAAGTCTTTGATAGCGGCATTCAGTTTAGAAGTGATATCGTCCCAGTGCTGAAAGCCTTCGCCGCCACTGTTTGGTAGGGGCAGCTCTTCGTGAGGCTGTGGGACCAGGAAGTGGTCATACACCTGGTTGCGCGTTGAAACTTTTGTCGCAGGTGACATACCAGGAGGAGTTCGGTCTTCTTCAGCCATCTCACGCGCTAAGACATACCGCTTCTTTGCATGGTCTGCAGACAACTTGTGCCAATACCCTGCATGGTGAAGTAATTCCCAGGGTGGAATCCGTTCTCCCAGAAGAAACTGCTTCTCTGGCGGTGCATAGATCAACCCTGTATCTTCATTTGAAGCATCACCATCTGCACGAAAGACGGGCAATTCTGTTCGTTGAATGAGCTGCGCCATCATCTGGGCCCATCTCGACTCCCAGGCCTGCCACCCATAGTTTGAAGTTCCTTTACTTCTGCGATCGAGGACATCTTGAAGTCTCGCCTTGTATTTTAGCCATGTTTGGGCTGCCGAGGTTAATTGATAATTCCATAACTGACAGCGGATGTATCGAAAGGCAATTGTGTCGGCCAACAGGCGAATCTCGTCCCACCTGGGTGACCAGCTTGCTGTTGTCTCAAAGATGCCCTCTGGGCCGAAGAGGGCATCGAGGGCAGCATTGTAATGCCTCTGCGCGGCATCCATCTCCTGTCTGAACTCTGCAAAGACACCCAGCTTGAAATCATAGCGCACGCCCCAACCAGGATAAGACAGAGTTTGTGACGTGCCGCGGGTTGGTGGTGCCGTTGGAGGAGGGACAGAGCCTCTGCCCTTCTTCCTTCGTGCATGCTTCGTCAGATCTCGATAGTACTCTACGCAAATAGGGTGCAATGTAGTGAGTACAGTTGTGACAAATGCTCGTAGTTCGACCTGCGATGTATTTGGCGGGAGAAAGAACAACGAGTTCTTAGGGTCAAGACCCGTCGCGCGTCGAATAACAGCCAGCCGCTCCTCGATATCCGGAGCCTCCAGAATCGTCTTGTTACTCAGCAGTACAACGACATATCTTGTGCGGTACTCAGATTTCTGTATCTGACCCTTGATCTTGTTGATCTCCGTCTTCAGCTGGTTATCGTGCAGGCTGTTGGTAATAGGGTCGGTGGTAAAGTCGAAGAACGATATAAAGACAGAAGGTATGTAGTCCTGGTGCTTCGCAACCCAGGTAGGTGCGATGACACCGTCAGGGAAGATCGAGGCTCCTGGCGATAGAGGAGAGATGGGCGAATGAAGGATCCACGATGTGGCGGCAGCGATCGTGGGACTGCCAGGCGGAGTAGTCTCTGAGGTCGAGGGCGCATCGGCTTTCTTCGGGGGCAGCACATAGTTCTATATTTGATCAGCATTTGCCTGCTGCCAGCTGTACCGCATAAGGCGCCTAACCTACCCTCCCTATAGCCCTGATCTTGAATCCATGCGCTAATTCCTTGCGACCTAATCCTCGTGCGTTCCATGGCGCATCACTGCCATCGGCACTCAGGAAGTCTTGCAACAGCTGGTCTGCGCGCTCTCCCGTCACTGAAGGTATCTCTGAGCTGGTCTTAACAGCACCCCTCCCTGGGAGCACATCGTGGACGGGGGGTGGCGATTCGAGCTCATTTTGGGATCCCAGACCAGATAGAACAATGAAAGGAAGGTTGTGCTGCACGTATGCTGCTGGATATGCCTCCATTGGTATCGTCGAGCGCTACCTGTCCATGAAGGTGGAGGCTGTGGAATGAGATGCGGGCAGGGACAGGACTCCCGATATCGACTCGCCGACTGCGTAACACAGATTGCGCGGGTCCTAGACAGACAGTACGGAATGCGCGTGCTGGGACGGCTGTAGTGGGTCGAGAGTTTGCTCCTGTAGCTTGCACAGCTCATGCGCGTTGACATCGCGGGACCTTTCATCAACCGCCGACGCGCTAGTTACCGTCGGCAATTCCAGGGTTCTCGGCGCCCTCCAAACGCTCTCTACGCACACTCGCAGCTGCGCGCAGATCTTCGCAGGCGCCGAACACCCCCGCCGCTCCCGCCGCCTTCTTACTTACCTCGGGCTGTCCGCGCACAAGCTGCTGTACAGGGCGACAGACGTGCCGTCATTCACACCACCCACCGATTCTCGTTCGAGCTGACCAGGAGGTCGTCGGCGCAATGGCAGGCCAGCAGCAGCAGATCATAGACACCATCTTCTCTATGAAGAGGAAACTACTACGTGGAAACGACTGTACGTCATCATCTGCCTCAGGACCAGTATTGTACAGCGACTCATGTATGCAGCCGACTTGGAAGAAGCAGACTCGCCGTTCGCAAACTACAGACAGGACCTGAAGCGCAAGTCGCAGTATGCGCGCGCCAGCGATCCAGATTTCCTCTCAGACCCTCGACCCTACAAGAAGGTCTGTCTCGTATGTATGCGCTGCCTCGGCACCGACTGACGATGCATAGCGCGTTGAGCACGGCGGCTATCGCAGGTACATTCTGCAGCGCAATCCTCCACGATACGACCCCGACGGCGACATTGTTGAGCCGTCAGACGAGTACGAAGACGAGGACGATCTCGAAGCAGTGGAAGAAAATCCGTACGCAGATATACGCCTAGAAAGTGCGTAGGCATCGTTGTCCAAGCGCAGATTGCAGAGACGCTGACAAGCTATGCAGGGCTACTCAGACCGCTGACATCTGCCGCGGACCTACCAACCCATCGATCTCTGAGCGTTCCATACACCTCCAAGCACCTGACCAATCTGGCGAACGAAGCTGGCGCGCTCTGGCGGAGGGAGCAGATCACAATTGCACGAGCAAAACAGTTGTTTGTGAAGCTGCAAGGAGACTCGGACTTTGCGCCCGCAGCTTTGGCGGCTATGGCGGATGCGCCCCTAGGGAGCTCTTCGTCGAACGGCACGGCGCAAAGAGTCCTCAATGGTGGTGCGCAGCCTACGGCGCACGATGAGGCGCGCGACATGTTGGATGGTGCTCAAGACATTGATATGGAAGACGCGAGACAACTCAATGGACTTGAGGATGACGAGGCCAGACTTGAAACCGGCGCAGAAACGGTCAACGGTACAGCGACGAACGGCACAGCCCACGAAGCAGGCACAGATGGTGCACACCAGCACGACGAAGAAGCACGGTCTGCAGCTGGCGACGATGCCTCTGATGATACATCGCAAGCTGCGCACCGCATGACCACACGCGCGCGAGCTCAAGCAGCGTCAACCCCTTCGCCGCCACATTCACCCTCGAGTCTCGCCGGTCAAATTCACCCATTGTTTCTCTTCTCAACCGATTCGCTTCCCGACCGCGACTTTGGCCTTCCACCGAATGAAGCTGAGGAGACGCGCATGCTGCTGATGGCGTATGTGCAAAAGCAAGAGGAAATCTCGCGTGCGACCTCGGATCTATACCACGGCTTGATGCAGGCAGATAGCATGCGACAGGACGTCTTCACATGGTGCAAAGCAGAGGCTCATATAGGCGAGATGAGTGATGGCGAGGACTGGTGTGATAATGAATACTGGGGTCTTGATCATGACTTGGTCAAAGGTCGTGACGAAGAGGAGGACGAGACGGCAAACACAGGGAAGAAGAGCACAAGACAGAGAAGAAAGCCTGACAAGGAAGACAGATAATGTGGTTCAAGCTTTCGAGGGAGCCGCGCCAACGTCCGGCCTGTCAGTCAGCGACATCGGCGGTCTAATTCAGCAGTAAAAGAGCCGTCTTCTCAATTTTGCCTAACGAAGCGATATACCACGATACCAAGATTTGGAATGCATTTTGTAACTTTAAAGTTTCATCCTCCACAAAGTGCTCCTGCCACATCGACGCATCCCACGTGTCGACGCGCCTTAGCGCGAAGGGGCTGCCCTTTCATTTATGCAACCTCCGTCTCTCCTACCTCAGCTCAAACCAGATGGATTTCGTGCTCAGATGCAACGACCTCAAGTGTCGGACGCAGCTGCATGAGCGTGCCGTTGTCACTACTTGCAGGTATATGCCTTACCCTCGCTTTGCGCCGACCGACTGCTAACAGCTTGGAGCCATGTCTTCTGTACGCAATGCGCGGACACGACTGGCTTGTCGAGATCACAGAGTGCGCACAGAGTCTGCCCAGCATGTGGTGCAGAATTGCAAAACCCAGACGATGTGGTTGTTGCAGGTCTCAACCCATCAGAAGACTACAAGACAAGCGTGTTGAGCGGTCTCAGCCCAACCCTCATCATGGAGTGTGCAAGCCGTAGTTTGGCTTTTCACAGCTACCAAACATCGCAAGAGATCGTCTACCAAGAGCATCTGGCGAAAGGGCTGACGGAGAAGTATAACGTGCTCAGTCAGCAAATGGACCAGCTCATTCACGACGCCAACACTCAAATCAAACTGCTTCAGGATAAGGTGCAAGGCGAGGATCCGTCTATGGATGTCAATCTAGCTCATAGCTGACTCGCGTACAGCCCAGCAAGTAGAAGAAGATAAGCTCTTAGCACAGAACACCGATCTTAGCAACGGATACAGGGACAAGGCTAGAGCGCTACAACGTCAGAAGAAGCAGTACGACTCGCTGAAGGGACAGGTGATGGCGTCTCACGTTGCCAGCGCCGCCGGTGACCAAGCAGAGTTGACACTCCAAACCGCACGCGGCAAGCGCTTCATTGATCGTATGCCGGGTGCGAGATCTGGTAGTGGTGCATACAGTCAGCTAAATGGTGCTGTTCAAATGCCTTCAGGCAGCAGGCCGCACGACAGGCAAGGCAGTGGGAGCTCTGGTAGCAGTGGGCTGCAGCGGGGAGGGGCCGGTGTTGGTCCAGCACCTACTTATGCTTCGCACTTGCAAGGGCGTGGTTTAGGTGGTCGAGCTCACCCTGGTCGTAAGTTCAAGCACTCGCATAGACCTACACTGGGGTTGAATCGTGTCTGACCGTCTTGCAGAATCCGCATCCATCAGCACGCCACGACAGAGTCATCTTCCAGTACTCGGTGGGACACGTCAAGGTCCTATTCTCAATGCGAACATCGGTTCACCCTACCAGGCTTCTCCTATGATGCAGCGTCAGACAGTAGGAGGCAACAGACCAGCCAACGGTCTCGGGAATTCTATGCTCGGTATCCCGCGAGCGTCACGGAGAACTACCGGGCCTTTACAAAGATAGAGAACAAAGCCCAAGATGGTCTTCGTGTGGGCTGCAGTGTTTCGGGTGGTAAGTTGTGCTTGTAAGGCGCCAACACATGAAGGGCGCTAAACGGGTACCTAAGCGTAAGGCCGTGCAATCAGGTGCACCCACAGTCATCATGACGGCCCAACATTGTAGAAATAGGACGAAAACAGATTGTCCAGTGAGACACTGTAAACCTTAATCCAACGTTCATGCCCAGATATCAGATTCACACACAGCCACCCGGAAATCTGTGTATACCCAACTTGGGCTCTACGTGTCTGCCTGAGTGAGAACCCACGCAGCTGTGACGTGCACGTCGTCAACAGCTGCGCGCCGTGACTCTACTTTGAGTGATGCTGTCCTCAGAAGGAGTGCCATGTGGTCTGCTGTCAGCCACGGCGGAGATGGGTGGTTGTCAGGGCCTCAGAGGAGATGTTTGGTGGAGTATTTGGCGTCAGGTAAACCAAGATCCCGTCTCAATGCAGTTGGTTTTGACAAGCGTATGCTCGGGAGTAGTGGCATACTTTTTCGTCTGTGGGTCTTGTGGCTTGAGATGCATACGATGCCTGTTGCACGTGAGACGCATATGCTGCCAGCACTCGCACTCGCTGGCGAGTTCTCAAACTCTAGATCCTGCTTGCTCGATATCATGGTCGAGGTCCACGTACGGGTACTGTCTACCTATCACCACAGCATCCTTCGCAAACAGGGTTATATCGCGCATGATATTGCTCACCGTGTGCTGCAACGAGCGCCCTGTCCGAAGCCTGCAGGCGGCGCAGTATTGGGGACTCGCTCAGGCGGCGTAGCGTTCGCCTCAGGGGCATCCCTGGGTCAACAGGGTTCTCCGTGCTGTTTCAGTGTCTCTGCATATTCTTGTATGTTTTTGGGCGTTCTCGTGTGCGAAGGTTTGCGTTGTCTTTTTTGTCGGCTTCAAGTTTTGAGCGGTGCAGAATGATTGGTCGATGCTCCGCTGCCGTCTGCAAGGTCTCTCCAAGCCTGCAGTAGTGTCAGAGCTTCGTTCTTGACGACGTGCGTAGCTCCGCTATTAAAAATTTGTTTGCTAGGGCAATGGTATGCTTTGGTGTTGGAGTTGCCTCTCATCGCTCATCCCGAGTCAATGTCCTGACGGATGGCAAATTGGGGCTGAGCTCATTGCCACCGCGATGACATGCCATTTATCATCGAGTGTTGGGATGTTGGGTTACTTCATATGATGCCTGTGCTGCAGGTCTTTACCGCTCATCCTGGGATGTGTGTACAACAACCGCTCCGATTCCTGGACTGGAGGATGTCCATTGGCTTGTCTTAAGCGAAGCTACTCCTTCCTATACAGTATGTGGCTTCGAGTGCTGACGCTGTGCTTCGGTCTGTCTTCCAGTAGACTCTTGCAGCACGCTGTGCAGAGTACCTACTTCAGTCCAGTTGTGGCAAGAGGTCGCTACGGCCGCCTGCTGAGCCTCCATGTGATATGACTCCCATCCAATGAGCTGCTAAAAGCTTTCTCCTCAATGCTGATGGGCTTATGAATGTGATCCTGGAGAGACGCGTCTACCCTCTGGGTTGCCCTTGATTCTGAACTGGTTGCCTGGCGGTCGAACCCTACCATGCCAGCTCTGAGTCCTATCGTCAGTAGGCCTGCAATAATGAGTTCCCGAGTCTAGCTATAGAGGTGTGAGGTTTGGCTGAATGTCGAGTAAGGTAGCTGCATAAGTACAGTGGGTGCTACCTAGGTACGGAAGGATAGACCCGACCCGCATGGGTCCGCACAAATGGGAGGTAAAGTGGGTGGGACCCCGTTGAATATTCACCGAAATCTAAGCATCGTCCACTTTCTATCCCACTTTCACGCAAAAAATAACAGAGGCATCACCCAAGGCGAAGATATCGCGTGAAGAGTTGGATAGCGCCTACCCTGCTTTGTTTGACTCGGTACGCTAATGGCGCTATTGCAAACGAACACCGTGCTGGACTCACTCCAGCACTTCCACGTGTGTGGACAACGAGTTTCATACCCTCGAGAGGTATGAGACACATGGTATTGCTTCAGAATATCGTACGACAGCAGCTCAGACTGCCATCGGCCCCTCTTCTTGTGCACAGCCGATGAACCTCAACGTCGACACATCGCGAGCTTGCCTCCGGACCCATCGATAACCGCAATGCTTCCATGGCAGCGACGCATCAAGACTCGGTCACCGGAATATGATCTTTATCCCCGTTCATACAGCAACGTCGGGCTCTTTTGACTGGCTGCCGGCGGAATCGTTCGTCTGGGATCGGCGTGAGGCGAACAAGCCTTGGCCCACGAAGCATAGGCCACAGGCAAGATCAACCCATCTGCCGAAGTGAATTGGGCCTCAATCTCCGCTTGCCCGACAGGCCGTCATGCGATCACATGACAAATGTGCCCGACAAGGCGAAGAGTCGCCTGCCTCGTGCTGATGCTGCCTGGGCTACAACTGCCTTGCAGAGCTTCCGGCCTCCTGTCCCCTCTCTATTCCCACAACAATATAAATCTTACATCGACACCAAGCCTTCGTTGAACGTATCCCGCAACCAAAAAAACACCGGAACTCCTGACATTTTTTTCGTTTTGGACGTTGAACGAAACCAAAGAAAAGCGCAACAAAGGAAAGACTCGACGACATAAGAACGAACGTGGATCCAAGTCTTCTCCATGATATCATGCCAGCCAAGTAGCCCGAAGTCTGAAGGCAGTCGCCGAAGTTGCATGACAACATGATTTAGAAGAACATGGAGAAGACACATAGAGACTGTGCTCAGATACCTGGACAAAAGGAAGAAAGATAAACGAATGACTTGTTGCGGGATAAGCCAGATGTCGGAGCGAGGTTGTACCTCACGGAGCGTTGAGCCGAGTTAGCTGTTCGATCAGCATCAACCGTTGAATCAAAAGGGGGACCCGTTCTGGCAATATCCAGTGCTGTCAATGATGGAGAAGGTATCATCGATTCCACGACTGTCGCATGGTGACAACTGACTGTGGCCCCTCGATGAGTCCCCAACTTCCTCCCAACTTCCAAGGCCAGTCGATATTGAGCTCCTGGGTCGCAACACAGGGTCTTGCGCCAAAGACGAATGTCTTTTGCGATAATGCTTCAGCCGGGCATCTGATCTCTTGAACACCGAGATGCAACCAGCAGCCTTGCACGGGTATGTCCTTCCACCGTTCTGGTGCTTTGACCTGTCATGTCTGGCGAGATTGGTCTTCTTCCATTTCCCTGTAAACTGCCTAGGACAATCGGAACAGTAAAGGACGTCATTACTCGCAACCGAGGTTGATGATAGGGAAGCGCGTCTCGGCGACT
Organism: Boeremia exigua; assembly: GCF_020726555.1. Taxonomy (NCBI): domain Eukaryota; kingdom Fungi; phylum Ascomycota; class Dothideomycetes; order Pleosporales; family Didymellaceae; genus Boeremia; species Boeremia exigua. Next base: position 1,340,043 of record NW_025763529.1, on the reverse strand, counting down.
GAAGGTCGTTCGGGGACTGGAGGAGTGCGTTCGACGTGAGCCTGCAACGTGTCAGCTTGCTTTACAATCCTGACACGCATCCATGGACACTTACGCATCTGAGAAACCGACCATCTCCTGACTAACAGGGTCCATGGGGCTTACGACAATGTCTGGTAAAGCAACAGTTGTCAACCCATCGTTGTTCCAGGCGCCTGATTGCTGAGATGATGAACAAGCTGTGAACGTCTGAGGAGGCCCCCTCGGCGTATGGCTATAATCAAGAGCTGGATCCACAGATGAGGTGGTATCAAAAGAACCTCCCTGCGAGCCGGGATACGACGTTATCATTCGGGCCAAATTAGCATCATGGCCAGGCATCCTTCCGAAGCTAGTCATCAGGACACTTTGCTGCTCGACGTGGCCTGGCTGCTGTTGTCTGATTCTTTCTTCAGAGAAGTCGATGGCATAGTTGAAGTCAGATTCGGAAGGAGCCCAGGATCCAAAGTGGGTAAGGCCAGCTTGTGCAGCGCCAGTCCCGTAGTAAAGAGCATGCTGCATATTTCTAGCGACGCTATACGGGCCTTGGGGAGCGTGCGTCTGCTGCACAACGCCGGCCGGCGTGCAGAACCAGCCACTGACCTCAGGGGCATTGCCATCTGATCGATGCGAGCTGTTCGAGTAACCCTGATGGTTTCTGTTGCTTGGTGCGCCATACTGCGCGTATTCCTGAGGACGGCTGTACTCAGAATCATCATGCGGGTGGCCTGGGGAGATCTCAGGGTTGACCGTCGTATTGGGCTCCATATACACGTCGTCTGGATAGACGTAGAGGTGTTCAGTGTCAGATCCGACCTCGCTTGGAAAGTCGTCATTGTTCACTGACAGGTATCCGTGATCCGCGTAGTTGGCCATACTTCGACGGTCTGCCGCGGCGGTGAGAAAGGTTATGCGTGCGTCAGCCTACGATTTGGCCGGCGACGCTCCTTTATTTTTTGGTGTGAGAAGCGTTCGGATAAGATACTTGATGAATATTGTGAGTGGTTTGCGTGCGTAGGGCTGTTTGCTGTAGATGCGATGCTTTCCAGATGACAGCTATCAAGAGCCTTGCAGAACGGCTTGTAGATGTGATAAGGGGTAGCAAGAGATGGGATGGTACGATATAAGAGACGAGCGGTGAGCAGTGTGCCAGGAAAGGAAGAGAGGATCGAGTTGTGCGTGGTGACGAGCGAGCGAGTGAGGAGGGTTACTGTAACAGGAGGACTGCGGGCTGCGGCACGAACACCAAAAACAACACTTGGACGGAGTAAAATGTCCTGACTCAACAATACCACGGACGTTGGCAGCAGCGAGAAATAAACGCGACTTTCGGGCAGAACGGTTGTCGGTTCACTGCAGCAGGCAGCACTGTCTCATCAATGCGCACGCACCTACCACGGACGAGGACCTGGCAACATGGAAGTTGAAGCGCTGCTTGACCACAATGAGACGATGGTTTCGATTCTCCTGCCCTTCGGCTCTATGGCCAGCTCCGCGCGTGGCTGTGTACTCGAATCTCTTCACTGGAACCGACGTCAACGTCGAGATCGAGATACCAGTATACAGCAGAGCCGCATCGTCACGCGGGCCGCGTGACAGCAGAGATGCCGCAAAGATCCCAACAGCAGCCGGAAGATGACAGCGCGTACACACAGCCATGGCAAGTACCGTCTAATTGCCACGGCGCAATGTAGCGGTGTGAGTGCCATCCAGGCTTGCTGTACCGAATGCGGGCCGGTGCAATCAGGCGCGCGATGGGACTTCCCCGCCTAGGCGTTGCGACGCCGAACCCAGTCTATCTGTATCATCGTACGAGCAAAGATCTACGGGTACTCATCTGAAGATAGTGGCTGCGTTATGCGCAGTGTCTGATTTGGCATTGCCTCTTTTCCCCGTTCAACACAGCCTGCGCCGCACTTCGCATGGGAAGCTCTGTGGACTGGTCGCTGCGAACACCTGTAGCCTCACTTGTGGCCATGACACGTGGTGACAAGGCGTTTCGCGACGAGTACACGGCTGACTGCTTAGGTTGCCGAGTGGGCCCCAGTCGCTAAGGAAAGTAGTGACGGTGCGCCCTTCGTCAAGACAGCAAAGAGATGGCGACGGATTGTCCGGAACTGAATCGGTCACTGGCAGAATTGGCGAAAGAGGAGAAACTTGACATCGACCGGGAACAATCATCTTTAAGTCACCTCAGCTCACGGCACAGTAGATTCCAAATGTGCGATCCATTGTATGCGCGATGCAGCTCTTTTCCCGGCTGTTAAAGCTTGGGCGAATCAGCATGCAGGACAGGCCCAACATGGCCACCCCTTTGTGCCCGCGAAGCGTCAGATAATTCTCCCTGTCTGTAGCCTTCTGTCGGACAGCCTGTTTCCACAAAGGATCGTCCTATACATACGCACGTATACCCCTTCCACGCTCTTCAGCGGTCGAAGAAGCCCAGGCACAAATGGATATAATGCTGGAAGCTCATGGTCTCTGGTGGAGCCGCCCGCAGCCACTTTCGTACGGCCAATGAGTTTTCGGGATCAAGTCAACCAGGATCGTTCATCCGCGGCACCAGAAAGCGCGCGCCTCGACAGTATCGATTGCTCGCATTCGGAAGCGTCATCACATCCATCTCAGACATCGGGTAGTGGGGCAGCGCAAGCAGATCGGCCGAAATCCGACTCAGCTAATACAGCAAACCACACTTTTTGGGCTTGGAATCTCATGTGAAAGCGCCTTGGGCGGCTTTCATACGTCTAAGATCATGCCCCAAGTTTCCCCGCTTTCTCGAGGAACTGGCGCGTCAGTGATTCTGTATTGAGTCGTCACAATCTTTGGACCTCACAATCCGGCCATTCCTGTTTCAACAAAGCGTCAATACTGTATCAATCCTCGATCGTGTACATGCATCCGTCGTAGCGATCATCGAATCGCTTGGTCTCCGCAAAGTCATCACTCAGTGAAATTCTATGCGGTTTGGGCCATTACAACTCCTTATGTGGTCAACAGTGCTAAACACCATCTCGAGTCTGACTCGAGAATTGCGAAGCCAACGTGGTTACCCGTCGCGGGCCGCCTCGATAGAAGACATTTGTGGTAGAATAAACGGACGGCGCCAGCAAGTAATCTCCACATGGCACGTGCGACTCCACTTTCCAGCGATCATGCGAGTCATGTAACACTTCCACGTTCTACCGTTCGGCTCAACGCTCGCACGAAGCCAAATACATCCAGCATCTTATCATTGCTCCGATGTGTATCTGAAGAATTCACCGCACAGCCACAGTCAAAGCTTCGGGTGGTGCAAATGAAAATTCCGAGCTGTCAGCTGGTAATCGCGCCAGTGCCGCCCTCGTCCTCGTCACTGGATCCGTATAGATAAGCGCTCAAGACTATTGTCCAAGGATCAGCATGAAACGCCATCGAGATCAGATCGTTTGCGCAATTTGCAGGCATCATTGCTATGAATTCTTCCTTGCATCCGGATCTGAGGAGAAGCATCTGTCCGTTCTAGCCTGGTCCAATGGGCAGGGGTCGGACACCTATCGGGCTGGCTCCCCGCCAGCCTCGTGATATCCCTTGACTCGCCCGGGATTTACTCTTATCACCTTAAGCACACCGGCGGCGTTGTGCGACTGTGTTCGGCCAAGCTTTCTGCGAAGCAGATTAAATGGGACGTAGGTGCAGGACTCTCGCTGCACGCGCCTGGCACCCTGTTTGTATATGCAGCACATCCTTTGCCAGGCGAAGATACGGTGTCAATACGCCCAGTTCATCATCAGTATCTCAGTGCTGTACGGTTCCTCATTCGCAAACTGGGACCAAGACATGCAGGTGCTTCTCCAGGACCGAACTTGCTCAACCTGGTCGGACAGGGTTACCCCTGGCCGCAGTCCTGCGTTGTCTTGTGCCCCTTTGAGGCCGCCCTCTCTGAACCAGGGCAAATCCGCGTCGCTTCCGGCGCATTCTCCATAGGCTCGCATCAAGGCATCACTGCGATCTTGCGGTGTATCATGGAGTGAACGAAGAAAGTTGAGGCTTTGATTGTTAAGCTACATTGGTCACTGGATACGATATTTGCCCCTGCCATACCTTCCATCTCCGTCCAGACTGTGGTCAGGGGAGAAGACAGAATGCACCAATACCGACACTGCCCCATGGTCAGGCAACATCAATATGCCTGAGAGGAGTTGTGCCGCAGCAACATCAGCTATGATCTAGATCTTGGTATGGCAACTGCGCGTTGCAATCGCGGGTGCTTCAGACGCTCATGATTGCGCAGAGCATCACTTCGATGGTAGGTGTTCTTGCAAACGAGGCAAGGGTACTCTTTCCGCGACTCGTTTACATGCTCCAACCGGAAGTGGCGTTGCATGTTGCCTGTTCCGTACCGGCCCGTGTAAGCCTTGCCGCAGACTTCGCATTGGGCTGGGGGGTACACCGCCTTCGTCGCAGAGCTTGTCTTTGCCTTACATGCGGTGTTGTCTGGTTCGTCAAATGCATCTGTGCCGCCGCTTCCGCCGTACGCCGCGTCAAATGCATCGAGCGTCGGGGTGAACTCATCGTCACAAGGTGTCCAGGTCAAGTCCTCGTTCATTTGCCAAGTCACACCCAATGTGTCGACGTGTTGGCGAGACCGGTTCTTGGGTGCTGGCCAATGTGGCGGTGCTGCGATCGCCTGCTGCGAGCCTAGTTCTGACACGACCAAAAGAGGGTCTTCCCAGGCCTGTTCCTGGCTTGTGCCAAGCCAGCTGTCGGTCACTGTTGTCACTTCGAGACCATTAGAGGGGACTGAGAAGTCTAGACCCCTGAGCGACTGGTCTATCGTCGTGCGGGAGTCAAAGTGCCCTAGACCACCAACTCGGTCGCTCGGGGGGACGAGGTACTCGTTCGAGTATACAGCATCATTGGGTGACAAGAATCTTTGTCTTGTTGAGGAAGAGATATTGTCGGATGTGTCAGGCGTGAATGGCGGATTAATCGAGGACCTCCGCGAGGTGTTATGTGATGATAAGCCCGGATCAGCGTATGTGAAGCCCTCGGCCAGCGTACTTGTAGAAGAGTATTGGGTAGGTATTGGCTGAGTAAGCCGCGAGGGGTTGTTGCCGTTCCAATGCTGACTGTTCGCATGTTGAGGTTGAGAGTAGTGTCTTCCAGCCTTCTTCGATAATCGATATGAGCCATGCGGCTCGGTGCTTAGAAACTCTTCTTCATACGCTGGCTGTCGAACGAGAAGGTCGGTCCCACTTGGCTCGTACCAGAAGTTCATGTCGTCAACGCCCATGTACTCTCGATGTCGCAGTTGAGGGGCTTTTCGGAACATCCGACAAAAGTAACACTATGCTTCTTGGGAAGAGTTACTTGTGGAAGTAGCTATGTTGGAAGTCCTGCACAGCTGATGCAGGTTTTAGATCTTCGACCTATGACTCTGGTCCCGGGCAGAGTGCAAGTAAGATGTTCTTTGATCAATTGTATCCTCCGCGTCCCATCTCGGGTTTGAATTCTTTGACGTGGTCGGTCTCGAAGTGTGCCTGGTCTGGTACAACAAAAGGAGGTCGGGCGTCTGCACGTAGTCAGTCAGTGTCCAAGTAGGTGGAGGATCGACTAGCGTATATGGACTTACTCTACTCGTACTCTCAATTCGTCGGATTGTAGGTGAATACTGCACTCGTTCATCTTCGCGAGAGGAGAACCGAGTATAATACACCAGATGGATGCAGCAACACAGGACTCGCACAGACTTCGACTGCCATTGAAACGATGCGGGGTCACAAACTATGCAATCTGCAGACGTCCTAAAGGAAGAGTCCGTTAGGAATATGGGACTACCTCTGGAGGTCTGGAGTGGCGACGAACCACCAGCGTGTGCACGGGCTTGGCAAGAGGGACCTTTGTGCTTGACGCGCCATACCAGTGTGCTATTCGTCGCGCGGTCTGGGATACTTCGGTCGGTTTCAAAGAAGGCAAACAGGTACCCCAGCTTGTGCAGTGCACGAGGGACAATGTTTTCATGAAAGTGATCCGAAAGAAGCCTCCAGATTGGTGCCAGAGCTCAGTGCTTCGATCCATAGGTCCAGAGGTTGCAGGGAACATGTTGGGGAATCTGATGGTTCAACTGGCGTGATTTCAGTCGAGCTAGAGTCCTACACATCAGCATGGGAACTGTTCGTCCGAGGTCACATCAGTCGCGAACTCTTGGCGGGCCGGTGCTGGATTCTTGTGCCACGGTGTGAGGAGGTGACCAGGCTGAGGACCGGTGAAGAGAATGTCCGGCCGGACACCTCGGAAGAGCAGAGCGCCTGCCTCCTACAGGCATCGTTACGAGTGGCGATAAATTGTGGCTTGCTTTTGATTTGTGGTCTCTTGGGCGATGCAGTTGCGCTCTCAAAGTCCTGGCAAAGGTGTGCGATGGTTCGTCTGTCCTTGCAGGGCACGGAGCCAATGAGCGTAGTTATCGAGTAGGCAAGCAGCGTCCATACGAAAATTGCGACTGGCATCTTGAGTGCAACATTTGGTGCGCGGCTTAACCAAAATTCTTTCTATCTGCCATCTGGGGATTGGAGCTGATATAATGCTTCCAGCAAGGCCCAGGTGGAAGCCTTTGCACCGACTATCCTACAAACTCTGGTATTGTCTGTTTGGCGGTGTATTTGGTACAAGTATGTCAGACAAAGTGCTGACTATCGCCCGAATTCGGCGAAGGTGTGAATGTCTAACACTGCAGCCTTGCTACGACTGGTCCAAAGTTTCAATGTGGCACGTACCGGACGCATGTACATCAGTGTGTAGACCGCTCTTCGGACACGGGAGGACAGCAGCGATTGTGCAGGGGGGGCGGGGACGCGCAATGGAAGAGAGGCAAATCGAGGAATCGTGCAATTGTGTGGTCGTACACTCTCAAGTTTCTGCGCCACCCTGGTAGAAGGACTACTTGCCAATCTGTATCCTGCAAGGACTCGGGCCTAGTTCAAGGACTTCAACCAGCATGCAGCGAGGCAACCTGTTGCCTTTTGCCCCTCACTCCCCACATTCCAATGGCTTCATGACATCGAAAAAGAAAGCGGCACAAGATGAGCTGAAACTGGACTTCAGCCCATGTCGTAGTCTGATACGACACATCAGGAGGTAGAGGTATGCATGTCGGGGTATTGTTCAGCTCGACCAGCATTGGAACAGCGACGCCATGACGTCATGGTTCTTCATGAATGGGAAGTCACATTCAAGACATGAGCAAACCCCTACAGCTTTCGTGATTATTCCCTGAGAATGCGGCTCCCGGACACAACGAGGCTACATTACTCCTCTATGGCGTCACTAATGTCGACGCTCACGACCTCACATGTACCTCCAACTCAAACGAGTATTCAAAGTATGTTGTAGGACTCGCGGCTGCATAATCTTGCAGCTATCGGGTCTAGATTACTCGGTCCTGCAGTCCTGCGCGCACGATCGTCAGTGTTTGTCACACGTCGCATCTGCATATCAACCTCGAGTCCTGCACTTCCACTAGCAACTTTTGAGTCGGAAAGCGCAACCCTATTGAAAGTCCTGCGTTGGCGTGTCAAACAACTGGATGCAACAACCTTTGGGCCGTTACATTCACCAAGATGCGTTTTTGCCACCCTCTTATTGCATGCCAGCGTTGTATGTGTCACAGTTGGCCACAGCAGCACAGCTGTAGCAAGGCGGCCTCATCTTCACCGGCTGTGAACGCCAGTATGAACTAATTGAGAGCTGTGGGTCTAGCAGCTAACACAGCCAAAGCCCTCCGATACCGAACATCCAAGGTACATCTTGCTTTCGTACGATTGAACCGGATGAACGATTACATATCTTTTATGACTTTTCCTAATATTTGTCGATTTACTGAATGTAAACGAACACTCAGCAGGAGATGGCGCCCCACATTGCCGTGGGCTGGCACATGATTTGTAACTCACCTGCGTGTAAATTTAGCATGATGGCCTGGTCTCTGAACATCCACTATCGCCAACTGTCACGATAATTCGCAGTGGAGTTCCGACTGTGTAGAGTTGCTGACCATTCATAGGACGGAGGTTTGTACCGCGGCAGCGCCGATCCACCGCTGTTCGGGCACACGCGGACTTTGAATCTATGTTCAAGAACGTCATACAAATTCACCAACAAAGCTTCTTGCAAAGCATTGCAGCACCCGCTCACCTTCTTCCACCTTGTTCCTACACCCTCATGATGCTGCGCATAGCACCGAGTACAACAGTATAATAATACATATATTGACAGCGCGGCAATGTCAGATGGCGGGAAGTCGCGCTCGTCGTCTTCATGTGCGTTTCCGTATCGAGCTCTCAGCTCCTTCCACCCATGAACCACCACCAAACCTAGAGAACTGCTGCTGATCCCCCGATAAGTTCATTTCTTCGCAGGCCTGAGCTCAGGCATTCTCTCGGCCGTACTCCTCCAACCCGCCGATCTGCTCAAAACCCGTGTGCAGCAGTCGCGCTCAAGTACACTTCTCGGTACGATTCGCTCCATCGCCAGTGGTCCAAATCCCATACGCCAGTTCTGGCGCGGCACTCTACCTTCCACACTTCGAACAGGATGCGGTTCAGCGTTATATTTCTCATCGCTCAACGCTCTGCGGCGCCGCGCAGCCTTGCTGGCAGCTGGTCGCGCTGATGTAACGATCGTCACTGGAGACCACTCGTCTTCTCTTCCCAAATTGAGCAACACCGCAAACCTAGCTACGGGAGCCGCAGCACGAACATGGGCAGGCTTTATGATGATGCCGATCACGGTGCTGAAGGTCCGGTATGAAAGCAGCTTATACGCATACACAAGCTTGATGGGCGCGTCGAAAGACATATACCGTACTACAGGCCTCAAAGGCTTCTTTGCTGGCTTCGGCGCAACAGCTGTGCGAGACGCGCCCTACGCAGGTCTTTACGTGCTGTTCTACGAACAGTCGAAGCGCCGTCTGTCCGCCCTCGCGACCAAGATCGAGTCTACCGATCCTTCTTCGAATGCGAAACTATCTACGACCACGAGCGCCGGCATCAACTTTGTCTCTGGAGTCGCCGCTGCTGGCCTCGGTACTACGTTCACGAACCCCTTCGATGCGATCAAGACGAGGATTCAGCTCATGCCGGATACGTATACGAATTTGATACAAGCGGGGAAGAAGATGCTCGCTGAAGAGGGACCGAGGAGTCTGCTTGACGGGCTGGGTATCAGAATAGCGAGGAAGGCGATCAGCAGTGCGCTTGCGTGGACTGTGTACGAGGAATTGATTCGCAGGGCAGAGAGAGGCTGGCAGGAAGTCGAGACCGTCTCCTCTGCGAAGGTTGAGGGCAAGGTATAAGGGTGTCACGATATGTACAGTATCATGTTTGCATGGAAATAGGTGTTCGCAGGCAGTTGCATGGAAAGCGATACCTCTACACTCTCCCACACGGTTGGTCGGGCACGAGAAAATTACATACTATTCCAAGGCGTCACCTATCTTTTGTTACTTCATCGAACCTGTCATGCTGCACATTCGAGAAGGGCCGGCGTTGGGCTCTTGTCTCATCGGCCGAGCACGGGTGCCTGACAGACGTCAAGTGCGAATGCTTGCAGGCCATATCCTCGCAGACCAAGTGAGGTCGACTGACCAATCACGCGAGCTTTGCACGCGGTCTCACTGCTCCCCTGTCAGGTTGCACTGGCATCGTCATCAAGTCGCTAATCTGGCAGCAGAGAGGGCGAAGCAAGCCCGGCTCCTCAGAACGTATTCTGGCTGCGCCGGCGCCTAGTGAGCTCGTGAGGCTCTGCGAGCTGAAGAACTAAGCAAAGGTCAAGCACCGTGTCAACGTCCAAGTGCCAGACCGGTCAGCGCCGCTGAGGGGTAGTGCGCGCGGCGAGTGAGCACGCGGTGAAGGAAAAGGGTTCGCATCAACGGGCGGTGCAGGTGACTTTGGCTACACACTCTGACCGGCGCAGCTCACCGATGGTTCGCAGGGGCTGTCCGCCCCCAAGGCGCAAACTTGATGTGAGTTGGGCGCTGTGCTTCGGCCTTGCTACAACCTGCAGGCGATGACGTAGCGCTACTGCCAAACGACAGTGGGACGGACCACCCCAGCCTGCAGGTGAAGTAATGCTTTGGTATCCGCGCCACTCGTAGTCTCTCTACTCACAACGTTTAACCCTGAGAAGACTGTTCGGCCAAGACAAGCGGACACACGCACAGTCATCCACGCCTTGGACCTTCCCGTTGTGCCGCTGCCCGCATTCGCGATAAATACGACAGGACAGCCCCGCCGCACCCGACCTGGTCTCTGATCACCTCCCCTACCCATTTTGTCCTGTTCTTCGCCGGCCCCTTGTATTCTTGATTGCGACTGCCTCACCACACTTGCCTGAGCACGACGCTCTTCGGTACGCTATGTCTGCCTACCCGCTCTCTTCCGCGTGCTGACATCAAGCTTTGCTTAGCCCGACCGAACAGCCCCGAGGACCCTGAACAGCTGCGCAGAGAGAGCCAGAGTACCCACCATGAGCGAGTACAGCTATGCGCCGCGGCGACACCGCGAGCCTGAGTACGTCACTGAAACGACGTACATCGAGCGCGGCGGCCGAGGCAGCGGACCAGTGCGCGACCTCGTCTACCGCCCCGCGCGGGAAGACAGCATCGAAGACATTCCGCGTGACTTCCCTCCAGGCACCGAGTACCGTCAGACAAAGTACCGCGAGGAGTATGCCCCGCGTCGCACCCGCTCCGTGAACCGCGGCTACGATGATGACCCGTACGACGATCGCCGCCGCCGCGACCGCTACGACGACCGCGACTCGTACGTAGACTCGTATGCTGGCGACCGTCCCAAGCCCCAGCGCCGCAAGTCCATTGTCGACCGCGCCAAAGATCTCGGCGAAGCTGCCGGCCTGGGTGGCGTCATTGCTGCAGTCACTGGCCGTTCGCGGTCGCGGTCGCGCTCCAGAACCCGACGTCACGACCGCGGCTATGACAGCGATCGCCGCTACGATGAGTACGACCGCCGCAGCAGCCGGTACGACTCGCGATCGCGCAGCCGCGACCGGAACCGCAAGTCGGAGAAGTGGGAGCAGGCTGCTAAAGCTGCCTTGGTGGCCGGTGCCGTCGAGGCCTTCCGTAGCCGCAAGGTTCCGGGAGCCTGGACTGGAGCCAAGGGCCAGCGTGTCGCAACTGCTGCACTCGGTGCTGCCGGTATCGACAGCCTCATCGACCGCAACCCCGAGCAGCACGAGAAGCGTCATGTCGCGGAATCTGCTCTCGGTGGCCTGCTAGCCAACCGTGCTGTCAATGGCTCTCGCTCCCGATCTCGCGCCCCTCGTGACGAGTCGCCCGGTGGTCGCTCCCGCTCGCGGTCAAGGTCCATCTTCAGTCGTTCGCGCTCCCGTGGTCGCTCTCGCTCTGCGTCTCGCGACAAGGAGGGAAATCCCATTGCGAAGATCGCCGGTACTGGCGCTGTCATCGCCGCAGGAAAGGCTCTCTACGACCGCGTGCGATCCAAGTCCCGTGGTGGTGGACGCTCTCGCTCCAGGTCTCGCTCGCGCAACAGGCGTGACCGCTCGCGTTCGTCCAGCGCAGACAGCTACGTTCCTTCTCGCAGGGGGAACCGTCGCTCATACAGCCGCGGCCGCAGTATGGATAATGGACACCAGTCGAATGACCCTTCTCGGGCTAACCCAGATCGCAGATTAGCGGCAGCAGGCGCAGGTGCAGGAGCCGGCGCGCTTGCTACTCAGGGAGCACACAGGAGCGTAGCTTCTCAGCGCGGCGGTGGCAGAGATGCTTCCAGCGATTCGTCTAGCACTACGGACATGGAGGAGCAGCGCAAAAAGCTTCGAGGTAAGGAACTCCTGACCGCGGGTCTCGCGACCGTGGCAACCATCCACGCAGCACACGGTGTCTACTCGTCCATGGTCGCCTCTGAGAAACGGCGCAAGCTTGTCGGTGAGGGCGAAATGACGCCCGAGGAAGCACGGAAACGCAAGTCAAAGAACATGCTCCAGGACGCAGCAGCCGTCGGCATTGCTGCCCTCGGTATCAAGTCTGCGTACAGCGAGTGGAAGGAGATGAACGAGCAAAGACACAGCGTGAAAGAGCTCGAGAGCCGCCGACGAAAGAGGAGAAAGCAGCGAGAGCGCCGTGAACGAGAGGCCCGCGAGAATGCCTTCTACGGCATGCAGAACCCCCAGATGAATGGTGCTAATCCGTACGCGTACCCTGTAGCTGCGCAACCGTATCCTACGACCAGCTATGCAGATGCGAATCCCTACGGCAGCATGCCGCCGCCGCCCATGGGCGCGCGGTACTGATGTCTTCCTTTGGCCACGCACATGAGATCCAAACGATTATTGCTAGGGCGGTGGTTTGCGACGATTGCACGGCTTTATACCTGGGCCCGTCTGAGGACCGGCTTTTCTTTTACTTTTTTTCGGTACTTTTTCTTTGACAAAGGATAATGAATGGATGCAGCGACGAGGCTGGGCGATGCTTAACGACACGACATTACGACTTGAACGATGCCATAGATACAAACATGCATTTCTCTGCGATCGATCCCACGTGCTGCGTTCCTGTGACTTGATGTGTGCGTATGAATCAGTTTTGCTGTTGCGATTGCGATTGCCCACCGCGCACTCTCCTTACTAAGTCACACGAATCTGCAGCACGCATATCTGGCCAGGTATCCCGCAGCGCTCCCTCCCTCCTCATCCGCCCCTCCCCAGACCCCGTGTCGCAGCCGCAAGTCCTCCCTGGACCCTGCGCGCAGACCCTAACCCTGCCTGACCCTGTGCGCGCCAAACTTCCGCGTCAGGTAAGAAGTGGCGGGGTGTGGGAAATAGGCGTGTAGGACCCTGACGGGGCGTGTAGGACCCTGACGGGGCCTTGACGGGTCTCGACGGGTTTTTTTTGGCGGGACCCTGGATCGGGGGGTGGGGGGTGGTGATCGGATCGGATTGGATTATAACTCTTTGACGACGAGGGCGGGTGTGTGTGTGTGCGTGTCAGCGCACGTGTGTGTGGGTTTGGAGGGTGGAGATTGAAGGTTGGAGATATAGAGACAAGGCGCTGGTGCGTGGACCGCGGGCGTGGTATTGCGGACTAAGTCTATGTGTCGGGATGGGCGGGTCTATGGGGTGTGTTCTATATGGCATCTTGCAAAGCGGTATTCTTTCAGATCTTCTCGTGTCGTCGTCTCATCATCCCTCATCTTCGAGGAGTCGCGTCGAGTCGACGCCTACCACCCCCCGCCTACAGTCACCGCCAGCCCGGCAACCCTCTCCATGTCGCTCACCTTCTTGCCCACGTCGCTCTCCACCTTCCGGTAGCTCGTGTACAGCAGCCTCCCGGCGTCAACGCCCGTGATGCGCGCCCAGTGCGCAACCACGTCCCTGACGCGGCGCCGGTCCACGCCATTCACGATGTCGATCAGCGCATCGGGCGCGTCCACCGCAGCGGCGGCGTCTGCATGCACGCGCTCCTCATCCGACTCCGAGTCCGACGCGGAGAAATACGCCTCGTCGACCCGAGCCAGCCACTCCTTCTGCTCCGCGGGCCCGGGCTTGACGGGCTCGCTGTCCGCGAGCAGCGCAGGCTCCTGCGTCTCGCGCGCCCGCAGCTCCGCGACCTCCGTGAGCTTGACCTGGCCGCCGCCGTTGGTGCAGCCGCCGGGACACGCCATGACCTCGACGTAGGCATAGTCCTTGGTCTCCGGGGCGGCCTTGCCGGGCGGGCGGCGCACGGCGCCCGTCTTGCCGCCGGGGAGGCGGCTCGCCTTTGCGGGCTTGAGGCGCCGCACCAGGTTCTGGATGTTGCGGAAGCCGTAGAAGCGGGCGGTGCGCAGGAGCGTGTCGGCGCCCAGCGTCAGCGTGTATTCGACGACGTCGGCGTTGCGGCCGCGCGAGACGGAGATTGTGGAGCCGGGGTGGGCGGTTTGGTAGGTTTGCAGGATGTGATAGAGGTAGCCGCCTGAGGTGCCCGCGTCTTGGGACTGGGTTTTCGGGTGGGATGGCGGGAAAAGGAAGGCGTCGAGGGTGGGGTCGGGGAAGGGGGTTCGGTGGGCGAGGGGTGTGCGGGGGAGCGAGGTGAAGGAGATGTTGCGGGCGGAGGCGAGAGAGAGGAGCTCGCGCGCGGTGATTACGCAGTCGACGTCGCGGACGGGCTCTGAGGGGTCGTGGCTGGGTAGCCACGCGGTGGATGTGAGTTCGCTGCGGCTGGCCTCGAGTTTCTTGTCGAAGCAGGGCATGATGGCAAGATGCCATATCTGCGAGGGTGCAATGTTGTATCGCTGACTGAGGACGGATTTGATGAGGGTGCCGGTGAGGGCTTGTGGTGACTTGAGGCGCGAGAGGTATGGGAGGACGTATGGATGTGTCTTCTCGGCGTAGCATATCCAGCCAGGACATGCTGATGTGAGGATCGGACCTTTCGGCGTGGTATCAATGGCGCCTTCGCTCCCGGGCTTCGCGATTGTCTTTGAGGTTTCTGGCGAGAGAGCCGTTGCTACTTCGTCTGCGGCCGCGACCAGACATGCTTCGCGCACCACGTCTGTGTCAATGACCCATGTAAATCCACTGCCCTGATTCCCCCCAGCCTTCACCCCAGAAGGCCCGCTCAGGAGTTGTGTAATCATATTCCCAGCTTCAGCCTCGCTCACATTGAAGACAGCCGCCAGACTTGCGCGCGCCTGAGGCGACACACTAGCAACGAACAACCTCCCCTCAGCATGGTGCCCGTTGCAGCCGTTGGTATGTGTGTGTCCATTTGCAACTCCATTTATTCCGTTCGTCCCGTTCTGCGCCAGCCACGGTGTGTCCAGCGACTTGTACGTATCCAGGGTAGACAGAACCTCGTTGTGCGACTGCAGCTGCACCAGCACAGCCTCGGCACTCGTCACGCACCCTGAGCACGCGAGGCAGTCTGTGAGCGATATCTGTGCGGGTGGCGGTGGTTCGGCGGCCGCGGCCTTCTCTTCGGTGGTGACTTCGTACGGGTTCTGGCGGCTGTCAGTATGCGCCGGGCGCAATTTGAGTGGCTCGTCGTACGGCGCTATTTTCCTCTTTCACCGGCAGTGTCTCGATGGGTTTTATGCACGCGACACCGGGCGATATGAAGTCATTGAGGTCGTCGGCGGAGAGAATCGCGCTCATGGTCGCGGGTAGGCGGGGGAGGGGTGGCGACGAGTTCCAGGATGCGACCGGCGCGGCTTCGCAGATGCTGTGCAGCAGAACACCCAGACAGCAGTGTTAATCCAAACACACAGGCTGGAACGGCAGGAAAAGAAAATTAGCACTCTGAACGTTGATATGTCATCCACGCCGAAGCGCGGAGAAGCCCAACTATTTCGCAGTCACGTAACCGTGTCTATCGATAAGGAAGGCCATTTCACGCCGCGGCTTTTGGCCTTTTTCCGCCACACTTCCCCGACACTGACCAATCGAAGGGCCGGCATTTGTTGGCACCTCACGTGCTCCCCCGACGCCTCTCCGCTCATGTGCTCGTTCCGACTTGCGCAATCGAGAGCTGGCGGATTGCTGTCGGACTGTCGGGCTTGCATGTGCTGTGATGAGCCAAAAGCCCCTCGCCCTCCAAGACAGTGCTGCTCGGCACTCTAATCACCGGCAGTCTACTGAATGCTGCACGAGAGGCTGACGGCCAGCGCGGGTAGTCTAGCAATCGCTCAACCTCAAGAACCCGTATCCCGCAGCTGACTGGACGGCCTCAAGACTCCAACTCCGGTACCCTACGCCCAAAGCGACAAGCCATCTCAATTCCCACCGGACCTCACGCAGCCCTGGATCTACATGCATGCAGCGGCCCGTCGCCCGTTGTGCAACCTTAGCCGAACCACACGCCCGACGTCAGCTCCCCGTCGCTGCCCAGACGGGGGCATCATGTAGGACCGCAAAACAGCGTGGAGCATCAGGCCTCGAAACCTTACTGCTGCCTCACTCCGGCGCTGCCGTGCCATTGTGTCCGTCCGAGTCGGCTGTATCCCGAAATTCTTGACTTTGGCCTCGCAGCCCATGGCAGGGGCACGGCATGCGCAAGCCCTCAGATCTGCGGCCGCCGTGCTACACCAGCCCCGCAGGCATCCCCATGGCGCGCGGCGCTCGCGGTGCGTCCAACACCACCGGCTTGCGTACGTGGACACATCAGGGTCCGAAGCGGGAGCACCGAGGCACGCCCGGATCCGCACCGTGAGCCACGATGCCGTTGTAGAGAGCTGGGCATCAATGAGCCCGGAGGAGTGAGGGGATCCTCGCCTTGCGAGGCTGGCCAGCCTCGCCGGCCATGCCATGCAGCCGGTGGGGCCCTGTCCATGCTCGCAGATGGCCACCCGGTGCTTGCCGGTTTCCGAGCCAGTCTGTGCTGGTGCGAGTGATGTGTCTGTGGCGTGCCTGTTCGCATGAAGTCATGAACCCATGTTGCCCTGTGTGACCTGGCGGTGAATGGATGGCTGATCAGGGAGGGGTTGTGGAGGGCCTCGGGCTTGGGTACGAATGGAGGGCCGTCCATGGAGGGGTCATGGCAGGTGCGTGGTGCGTTGTTCACGTACTGGCGTGGTTGGACACGCGTACAGCATTAACTTCAAAAGTGAATAGTGGCGAGTGCATCTCGTGATCACAAGACATTGGTTTGTGAAAGCTGGAGTTGGTTGGTGCCGCAATGCGTGCACCTTGAGTTGATTGATCTACTACAAAGGAAATTGGTTATGAACGGTCCAGCCGAGTTTCGACAAGACAGCGCAGTGGTATCAATCCAAATTCATCCGCCTGGAGATTCATCTGCCTCCGAGGAACTACCCAAAAATATACAGGGACCAGCCGGCGGTCGAGGAAGTAGTGTGTTGTCGCGCGAAGCGACATTAGGTGATTACAAGGAATGTCCAAGTTCCTCCGGGCGAGTAGTGGCAAAAAGACAAGAAACGAGAACCTGATTCTATAAACATGGAGTGTATGGTTGCCCGAAACGCAAGGAGAAGGTGGGGAAAGAAATGGAGTTGATCGCTCAACAGGACTAGCTATCTATGAACAACACCACAGACCCATCCGTGCACCGGTGGGACAGAACAAGGTACACCGTGATTCCCATCCTACCCAAAAACAAAAATGGAGATTGCGGGGGCGACAGTTTTGATGTAGTCGCCAAATGCAAAGTGGGTATCCGCCAGGAACAACGAAATGAAGCTGACAAGGAGAATATGCGCTGAACGGTCTAGCGAGGTATCTTTGACGAAAATGTTGCCCAGGTAAAACAGGGTGTAGAAGTGAGTGTCGGGATCCCAAAATTACCCCTAACCAAAACTGA
Source organism: Boeremia exigua (assembly GCF_020726555.1). Taxonomy (NCBI): domain Eukaryota; kingdom Fungi; phylum Ascomycota; class Dothideomycetes; order Pleosporales; family Didymellaceae; genus Boeremia; species Boeremia exigua. The sequence continues at coordinate 1,322,720 of NW_025763529.1, read as the reverse complement.
GAAAACGACGATTTTATGCCGGTATGATACGATAATGTCCTCGCTAGATGAAATCAGAAATGCCGCCAAGGTATAGTATCCGATATAAACAGATGTAATGGTGTACACAACGGTTGTGCTAAGAGTGAGATGAGGCAATTCTGCGAGATGTGGAAAGCTGCCCTGTGGCGGAGGTGCCGCCACTTTTTGGCCTGTTGTGCACCGTTCCAGACGGCGACCGAAGCTCAATGTCGTGCGGTCGTAACCGAGGAGAGTGGTGACTGACGCAAGCAAATGCAAGCGATGGAATGTAGGCCGTTAATTACACTTGATATGTGATCCAAGGGGTTGAGAACGAAGCGAAAGATTTGCAAGTCGGAGGAACTACCGGTAGAGCGATTGCGTTGCCATCAGGCTCGCTGCTACATTGCTAGCCCAGTCAGAATCGTCCGGCGGTGTGGGCCATTTCGCGACGTTGTCGTTGTGAGTTGGTTGAGGTTTGGAGATGTCCATGGGCTTACTAGGTGTAACATGGTTGTTCTGGTTGAACGCACTGTTGCGATTGGCGGAAGGCGATGGAGTCAGATAAGACGCCGTAGGCTCAGTGTGAGAGTGGGCGTGGTGTGGTGTCTTCTGCGGGTTGTCCATCTTCTTCACGGCCGTGTGGGCAGAAGCGAGCACTTCACTGAGAAGCTCTTCCTCCTCGTTGGGGGTTTCGTACTTGTTGGGAGGGTTCGAAGGGTTCGACTTGCTTTGCACCGCGCGCCTGGTCCTGCTGGAGATGGGCTCAGCATGATGGGGCACGGAGTGGTGCCTCTTAAGTACCGGATTAGGTGCAACTCGCTGCTTTGCCGCGTTGTTCTCGACGGTACACCTCACGTGCTCGAGGGCCTTGTCCAACTCAGAATAGTCATGATTCGAGGTCGGACCTGCGGGGAGTGGTTGGTCAACGACCAAGGATGACCTAGCAGAGCCGGCCCATGGTGCACAGCCCACGTTGGCCTCGACATCGTCTGAGTTAGGCGACATGGGGGTTGGATAGCGTCCCGATAGGCGTCGTGCACGTTTGCGGAGGTGTGAAAAGAAGCTCTCCTTGTGGCCGCTTGCCGGAGACGCCAGTCCTGACTTACCCTCCAATGCTCGCTCTGCTTCCTGGCGATGAGCGTCTGCGTAGTGGTTGCCATGCGACGCGAGTGATAGCTGGCGTCCAATCTTAACTTTTCCCTCTTTATCGGCGGCGCGTACACTTGCTTGGGCATTGACTTCTGCGTGTAAAGGGGACACGGGCCGAATCGAAGGCAAGATGGGAATGGGAGCACCGTTGTTGGGCACTCCATTTGTCCACGTAGCTCGTTTAGCTGGATTTGGGCGTTGCTTGATCGATCCGCTGGGCTCGCTTGTGTTGGGCTGCGGTGATGGGCGAGGTGACATCTGCTGCACCGGGGTGACGTGCTGAGGAACTGCCGGGGCACTCTCGCGAGCAACCAGGGATCGACGCAGCCACGACGAAGTCTTTGATGTGATGCTGGGAGAGGCGTCGGGGGAGTCTTTGGTCGACAAGTCTGACTGCTTGCGACCTAGCAGGCGCGAAGACGATGACTTGAGACGGAGAGGGTCGACGGCGTTCTGAAAGTACTCGTGGGCGAGAGCCTGGGTTGACGTCGGCCTGTTCTTCGGGTCCCATAGCAGACACCATGTGACGAATTTCGCCAGACTGGCAGGCCACTGCGGTGTCTGCAGGATTGTGTCGATCGAGTGCGGAGCCATCTTGGGGAACGAGAAGCCCAGCTTCTGCGCAAGTCTGACACCATCCTTCCATTCACCGCCGCCGACAGGTTGTCCGTGCTTGTTGACCCAGCCGCCTGGGCTGCCCATGATCTCGCATACTCTCCAGACTTGATCCACCTCGTTACCACCAGGGAAAAGCGGCTTCAGGGTTGCGATCTCAACTGCCATAGCACCAACTGCCCAGATGTCGACAGGAGCCGAGTACTCACCGGCGCGTAGAAGGACTTCGGGTGCACGGTACCATCGTGTCGATACGTATGTTGTGTAGGGGAGCTTGGAGTGTGTCTCTCTTGCGAGTCCAAAATCGGCAATCTTGATGGTGTATGCCGGAGGTGTCGATGGAGGAGTCATCATTGCTGAGTATCGTCGGAAAGGATGCGACGAGTCGTTCTGTTGCGATGTCGAGACGAGGATGTTCTCCGGCTTGATGTCGCGATGGAAGAACTCGCGGGCGTGGATGTGCTCGAGACCAGCGAGAATCTGGAAAAGGATGCTCTGTACACTTGAGGCATCTAGCGGCTTGTGGTCCCTCGCCTTCATCAGCTGGTAGAGGTTACCATCCATGTACTCCATGGCAATGTGAAGTCGTCTGCTGTAGGGGTCCAGGAATATGTCAAGAGCAGGCACTAGGTGAGGGTGCGGAGGGAGTGATCTGAGGAAGATGACTTCTCGCAGTTCCAGACAGCTTGAGAAAGAGTCGAAGGTCTTCTTCATTGTTTTGATCGCGACCTTTGACGCGTCAGTTGGCTGTCAACATGGATTGCATGCGCAATGCAGCACTTACCAATGTGCCTCGACGTGCGATGTGAGCGCCGGCAGTTCGGACGCGTGCGAGAGCAACGCTGCCAAAGCTACCGTCACCAATCTCTTTCATCACTTCATACCTCTCCTCGAGAGAGGCCCACCCATGGGGTAGTTCTCGCGACTCTGCGTGCATTGTGAATGTGCTGTGAGTCGTTCAACGATTCTGTGATACACAGGACTGTGACGCGTTAGACAGATGCTTTGTGAAGACAACTGATGAGCTCACCAAAGGGTAGTCCTGGAATGGTTGACTGGATCGATCGATATGGTCTAGTTCATCTCATGCAGAGGGTCGTAGTATCGGTGGTGGCTTAAGGTGGTCGACTTGGGTCGAGGTCGAGTTTCGATGGAGGGGGAGGGGGAGTCCAGTGCGTATCAGAGGGTTTGGAGGGCAACAGCAGCAGGTGTAAGGGTCCAGGTGATGCAGGTGCGGGAATGTCGAAGAAATGAGGGACGACGGTTGGAAAAGGGCTGTGGAGACACGCCCGGGACCACGGTAGGCGGGTAGTATTCCGTGAGTTAGGATGTTCTAGTGAGCTTGATCAGGTATGACTTTGTGACCATAGCGCAAATGGCTTCGTGATCAGTCAGGGAAGGTTGGGTTGATCAAAGCTTCGGGGGCTAGAGGGAAGTGGATTTGGCCGACGAGTGAAGCTCATGAAAGGGTGGCCTGGTCCAGTGGTTGCGATCGGGGTGGTTGACGGCGAGGCGGGCTAACGCGAGACAGGCGTGATTGACGGGAGGTGACAACACGAGCAGAAATGCGCCGGCAGCGGGAGCCTTCTGTGATTGATGGACCGTTCTTTTTAATGAGAGACAGGAAGGGTGCGAAAATGGGCCTTTGCACGAATCGTCGAGCTAGGCCAGACGGGAAATTAGGGTGGAAGGGGCGCTCGGGGAGCGTTGCGAGGCGTAATAATGAAGATCAGAGCACCCAGTCAGGCAAAGCCCGGTTCAAGGCCAGGAGCCGGTCTGTTGCTGTGGTGAAGGCGGTCGCAGATGCGTGCGCTGGCAGCCAGTTCTTCGCGGCCCAGATGAAGTGGGTTGACGCGGACGGCTAGCGAGCGAAACACTGGTAAGTGGCGGCAAGGGCAGGGTGAGCGGTGAAGTGCAGAAGCATGGCGAGGGCACAACAGTGTTTTGGTGATTCTGGCAGAGCAAGATGCAAGTGTGGCGGCCAGCAGATTGAATCGCGCGAAATGAGAGCAGGACCGTCTTGAGACGGGGGCTGACTGTCAACAGGCTCGGGCGTGTAAGGGAAGGCGCGATGAAAGTTGCAGGGGCGCTCGGTTCACTCGGTGCTCGTTTCGGCAAGGCGCTTTCGAGTGCCAAATCGAACGCGTCCGACGCCAGCACGCATACCTCCTAGGCTCTGCGCGCGGCGACCATTGGCCCCCTACGCGGCGGGCCGCCCCCTTTTGCAACATTGTCACGATCCTCATAGGTTGGGCAGCTGTGCGGGCTGCTTAATTCTCTCGACATTTATGTGTCAGCACGTGACGTTCCTCGTCGCCGATGCAGCCAAAATTATCCACTCCAGCATATGCATTAGCACGCACACGTCTTATGTACGCCCACGACTCTCGCTCACCGCACGAAACATAGCCTCACCCCCAGCTCACGACCCGCGCCGCCAGCAGATCGCGCGCCCTGCCACCAGGATAGCACGCGGCTCGCCTTGCCTGTGTTTGTTCTTGTGCGCCGAAGCAGAACCTGGCCGTCGTAACCCCCCACGATTGGCCTCTGTCGGGCATGCGCATGAAGGTCAGGCTGTCATTTCGCTGGGGCAACCACGTTTCGTCACGCTGCCGGCCCCTTTTCCGTTTCCTGACTTGCACCGACAGCCACTAGGCCCTGTTTTGAGGCAGGTTCCTGAGCATCCTGCAGCCTTACCCCATTGGCCGTCACCTCTAGCGCCGTCAACTATTGGCGAAGAGGCTTTATCGGCACCGTCAACGTGGTTTCGCTGTCGCGGCGTGCTTCTAGCGCACCCGCGGCATCCCGGAACGGCCTGGTGAGAGAGCGACGTGCATTCTGCCAGAGCTTGGATCATGGAGTGGGGAGATGGGATATTGCGACCGCCGCCGATGTGTCCATCATGGGCATACAGAAGTTCACCCGTCCAACACCATGATCATGGGGTTTGTTTGATCGCTAGGAATCCTTGAGCGGACGACGCCGTTGTCGTCATGCTGGGCTGAAAGTCGGCTGAAGATGCAGGGCAAACGGGGAGTGGAGAGCCTGACGTGCCGTGTTACCACGCCGCGATCGACGAAACGATAGCAAGCTCAAGGGCCAACTCTATACCGCAGCAGCATCGAGCATCTGTCCATACGGCAAAGTTGCTCCAAAAACACTGTCAACATAGTGCCCCAAACGGACCGCGCACGGCGAGCAGAGTTTTTGCAAATCCACCTCGCCAGGCGCGCCGAATTGTGCTCTGCCGGGCGCAAGTGATGCCGTGTGATGGGCCGTCCGCCTTCCGCTGTCACCATCAGACCTTTGCGGAAGACTCCGAGATGCCGACGTTCCATTGATCAAGCCCATACAGCCAGCGACAGGCGTCTGCTATAATGTCGGGTGAACTATTCAATTAAAGGTTTACCTAATTGATCCCCTGATGCCACTCATCTTCCAGAAGGTTTCTCCCGCGTTGGAACCCCGTCACAGACCATCTAAATTGATTGCCGGCCCACTGTCACGACACCCACGGAAGCGCACAGGTATGTAAGCCCTGAAAGTACTCAAATCATCTCGGAGTTTGCAGTGGAGATCGGCTGTCGCAGCATCCTCGGTGCTAACATGGTGAACTTGACGCTTCTTGCGAAACCATCGGAGATACGGCTCCACAAAGGTTGACTCCTGTCACCGTGCAACGTCGATGTCCCACAGAACGACCTCTGAACGCTCGATATCAAGCACGACCCCGGATCTGCCAACCTCCCAACCGTCCCGGTGCATATAGCCAGGTCGGGCACCGATACCCGCCCAACGGGCCTATCATGGCCAATTCATCCAGTCAAAGCACTCCCTTGGTCCCAACATTGCCCTGAGTTGCTGCGCAAATCACCACCCGCGTTTGAAGAGGAAGTTACGCGGTAACATGGTCTCTCCCAATCTTGTTTTGCATCCTTGCTTGATGTCGTAGGCTGGCCTTTGCACATGACGATCACGTTTCTCCTCCACCAACCGCAATTTCCGTGGCTTCACAAGACGCACAGATGACCGAGCCACGCGCCACGATCTGGACCAGTGCTGTCACCCTTTAGAAAAACAGACACGACACACCCTCAGTAGTCCCTTGTCGGTCACGCGCCTACAACAACGGGACGGCGCAAGGTTCGGCCTCGGACTCGAAGGCTGCCTTGCACACCCCAAGTTATCAAAGCCAAGCACCAACAGTAGCGTCCTCGCGTCTCAAGAGATAGTCACACAGCCTCAGCGGCGGAGCAAGCTCGAGCAGAAGTCGATATTCTTAGCGGTACTGGGCACAAGGGCGGTAAGGCAAAAGCAAGTAGGTAGCTTTTGTGCGACCACGGTGCATGACAGTTGTCGTTCGAGCTATCCGCTCTGCCGATAACGGTTATATACACCGTGGCGCAGTAGCACCACCCGCGCGCGTTGCTTTTAGATGCTCGTCTTGTTTGTGATACGTCCGCACAACAGCAAATTAGCCGTATGTGACTCTAATTGGCCAGGATAGATAATTTCAATACTTATTCCTGACGCATCTGGCTCCATGCTGGCAGCGAATGACTTGCTCCCCCTTCATGATCCACTTCACCTGTATTTGTGACAGGCAGGTACTCCACTATCGACGTCCACATCAGCAATGGAAGACCTGGATGACTGCTTGCTCATCAATTACCAACATGCACGTCAGCCTCACCCACATCTACCCAGCCTTGCATCCAAACCGGTATGTCCGAATTGATACAGCACGCCGTCAGCAGTATTACCCGTACCTAAACACAGGCATGAGCACCAAAGCAGCGGAGACAAAGTGCTGGAGCGGACCGACGCTGGCGCTTACTGCATCTTGACCTTGCATCTGGCAATGCGCCCATTCTCAGCTCCCCCGCGTCAGCTCGTCACACACGGCAATACGCAAAAACCCCTATGCGGAGTACACATCACGTATCGATAGATCGTACATGGGCCTAATGCAGACGGCCCTCAGCACCTGTCGTCCCCGCACACGAAGCCCGCCGCCCACCAGCGACTGCAGCACGGCGAGCCCCGGCCGCTGGCAAGACAATACGCCGCATCGCCGCAGGCCCCGAGCGATACCTAGCCACTGCACTGCTCTGCACGGCGTGCGTCGCTCCAGCTCCACCGCGGCTCTGGTTCGCATCGCAAGCGACCGAAAAGCAAACCTCGCCTCCGACCCCACCGTGCTATCGATTCCTGCCTACCGACTGTGCTGTGCTGTGCGCATCCCGCCGCGTCGCCTCACCGCCGCGAACCCCCCCCCTCGTCTCCTGCCAGCCCTCGTCCCACTCCAGAGCACCCGCAGCGCGCTCCGTTGGCAGTCCCACCCGGCGCCGCCGCGCTCCGGGTGCCAGTTCACGCACCCCCACTGCACCACGTCACGGACACTGTGATGCGCGCGCGCTCGTGCTCGTGGCGACGTGGAGCCGGCGCAAGCGCGGTGCTCGCAGGCCGCGCTGGTCGCACGCCGCGCGGATCGCGGTGCGCTGTGTTTGTTGTGATGTGCGCCGACCAGACGCCCTTGTCTGTGCCTGTGCGTGGCTGAGATCGATCGCCGGGGGATGTGCGTGGCTTACCGCTTTCTCGGTGCTGGCTGCGCTGCTTGGACGCTGACCGGCTGGTATGGTATGGGATGCTGGGTATCTAGGTATTGCTAGGTACCTATTGCTAGGTATTGCTAGTTTGCTAGGCTCCGGTCAGAGACGGGCAGCAGAGAGCGGTGGGCGCGCATGCAGCGCAGTGCCCGAGGGAGAGGTTGGGAAACGCCCGTTCATGCGTCGTCGTGCTGTGCTGGTTGACCGCTCTTGTGAAGTCGAGTGCGCTAGCTCTCCCGAGGTGCCCCACTGAGCGCTGTCGAGCGTTGAGGAGCCGCAGTGGGGAACAACAAACAAAGGCAGGTGGGTAAGTGATAGTGCGGTGGAGGAGGCTGGTGACAGCAATGCAGGTGGGGCAAGGATTGAAGCGGTGATGATTGACACGTTCATGTACACTTGATCGAAAAGGTTTAGATGGTAAAACTCGAAGCAATTCATTGACTATATACACTACAACAAAGCTCGACGGTCCCACTCGTGTATGCGTAATCACTGTGGAGTCATCTGATAGAAGTCAGCAAGCCGGTCATGAAAAGGGCATGTTGACAAGAATTGGATGATTCGGGTGTCAGGTCTCCAAAGTGATGTGATGTTCTTCAAGGGGTATGCAGAAGATATACAGCAGTACATTGTCTTCCTCATGTAGGTGGGCGAAGGGAGCAGGCGTGTAGAATTGACTTACAAATGGTACAGCATGTCACGTGGGTGATCGTAAAAGTTCCCTGGGGTCATGTCGTCAGCGTAAGCTCGAACGAAAAGACTCGTCATTCTGTCGAATGAAAGATAAAAGTCCATCAAATGTTTCAGTCTGGATTGTGTTAGCCGGCGTTGTCTTCGAAAATGACGAGTGTGACATACCTCATTAAATCAGATTTGTTTAAGTGATCAGGGCGACGGCAACCGTTACGAAGCCGCCGCGTCACACAGTGTGAATATCAAATAATCATCATATAAATGATGGACCGTGGAAGAAAACAAGAGTGTCATACCTGCGAGATGGACGTTAGCAGATGTTTCGCAGCGGAGCGTCTCGCAATATAAGCACAGGGTCATGTGCAATGTAATCAGTGATGCTGTGTCAACAAGTACTTCTCCTTCCGACACCCACAGGTTTGTACGCCTGCTTTTTACGGATGCCGGTCAAAGAGTACGATCTGTCCGCCCGACGCATCGGTGGTCTCATCAGGAAAGGAATATGGGTTCGAGAAGGGACTTGGAGTCCGATAGGGAGTATGTACCTGAAGAGAACATGTCAGCTTCGAGTCTCAAATCGGATGTTATAAAACGGTGAATTTGAGCATAATCAGACAAGGCTGAAACTTAATTGCGTGATAAGATCGACATTGTATATTCAGGTCGAGGAATGCCTTTCCGAGTCACAGTATCATCACTATGCTTAGGGTTGTGGAGGGGGATTGCGAAGTGGGGAAGTCGTACCTTTTAAAAGAGAGATGCGAACTGCGCTGCGGGGAGTCTAAAAGCAACAAGAAGCTGAGACACAGTTAGTTGGTTGATCAGATGCGTAAATATGAGCAAAAGTAGCGCTGTGCTGTGTGCATCATGGTAAAATTGTATAAATGGTAGTCCTTCATGATTGATAGGAATTGGATTGTTCGTGTTTGGAAATCTTCTGCGGGCGCAACTGGAGGGAGTAGCTTACCATGTACTACAGTCGAGAACGCATGGCTGCGTTAGTGAGAACCAACCAACAAGAACGCGCGCATGCAAAGCGCGTTGTGTTCGTGTTGGTGGTTGTGGTGAGCGTTGGTTGCAGCTGCCGAAAATTTGGGCTTGAGCAAGAAGCGGGCCGTTCATTTCGCCGCGGACGCTTACGTAACGCAGCTTCCAGCAGCAGCAAGATGGTCACCCAAACCTCGACTGTGAGATTTGACTTGCAGTTATCCTTTGCATGGTAACTTCATTCGCATAATTAAACTGCCTGTATCCACATGATGGTCATTTCAGACGTCTACCCATCGCGAATGCATGAAAATAATCACTGTCAACTACATTGTCACAGCAAGCAGTTGGAGGTCACTTATAGGCGCCAACTCATCAAGGTTTGAACACATTTGGCCTCACTTTGGCAAACAAGTTTAGTGTATCGTGCTTGCAGCGTTTCCACGCCCAACACTTCATAAATCATCATTCATCTAAACAACACCGGCCAGTACCCACCTCCCCTACTGCGCCAGCTTCAACAACCCCTTCTTCTCCAGGTACTGTGTAATCTCAGCCACCGCCTCCTCGACGCTCTTCTGGTCGCTCCGGATGTAAATCTCCGGGTTCTCGGGCGCCTCGTAGGGGCTGCTGATACCCGTGAACTCCGGGATCTTGCCTGCGCGCGCCAGCTTGTACAGGCCCTTGGGGTCGCGCGCCTCGGCGACTTCGAGCGGCAGGTCGACGAAGACCTCGATGAACTCGAGCGGCGCGTCGTCGCCCTTGACTTCGGCGTGCAGGGCGCGTGCGGTGGCGCGGTCCGCCGCGAAGGGCGAGATGAAGGAGGTGATGGCGATGGTCGAGGAGTCGGCGAAGAGCTTTGCGACCTGGGGACGGGATTAGTGGGTGCGCTTTGACTGGCTTTGGTGTGAGAGGTGCTGCTGTGGGCGGGAACTCACCTCCGCGATGCGCCTGATGTTCTCGTTCCTGTCCTTCTCGCTGAAGCCGAGGTCCTTGTTCAGGCCGAAGCGCACGTTGTCGCCGTCGAGACGGTAGGATGCGAAGCCCAGGTGCAGCAGGTGCTGCTCGAGCGCTGTGGCAATGGTCGACTTTCCAGACGCAGAGAGACCGGTGAACCAGATGGTGAAGCCAGGCTGCTTGCGGAGTGTGTTGCGCTCAGCGCGCGAGAGCGAAGGGTGCCAGGTGATGTTGCTGTTGGCGTTCAGTATATTTCTACTTCCGTTTTGGGCCGAAGCATGAAATGGTGGGGGTTTGGCGGGGTACTCACGTCGCCATTTTGCTGAGCTTACGGTTGGGAAATTAACGGGGAAGATGTTGAAAGTAGATTGAACAAGACAGAATGCAAAGGAGCTTTGAGCTTTTAGTCAATGCCAGTCCTGATCACGCTGATTGCATGCGTACCCAAATTCTCGGTCTCTAGTGCAGATGACGTGCCCGCGCCGACCCGCCATTGATCGCCGGTGATGCGACAGCCCGTACCTTTTCGTCTCTCGCCCGACAGTATGTGGAAAAGTCGCACCGCGTACAGCCAAACTTCTTCGTGCGGCTCTGACAAACAAACGCGGTTGAACGAGTATGTACACATGACAGATATCACAAAGACGAATTGCCACCAGTGCTGTGAGCTGTCAACCAGGCCCAACAGCCTCATAAAGCGACTCAAAGTGGATGCAATATAGGTGTAAACAAAATCGATTCTTCAAATGCTATCGTCATGTGACCGTGCTACTAGAGCAGTGCCATGCCGTCGTGTACTTCATCAATGCCTTCGAAAAGATTAGAGCATATGTCAAGTCTGTCCCTCCTCCACGAATTATGTCGTATCCGGACTATCTCCTCCCACCAAACATTGTATACATTAAGAAGTAAAGCGGGTATGGGGTATGGGGTACGCAGACGCGCAAAAATGCAAATGCAAAATAATGGAACAAAAAAGTACTTGAAGAGGGGGTATGTGGCGAGTATGTTTGACTCTTACATGACCCCAAGGGAGAAGTTGGGCAAAGTAGAAGACCCAATTGGAAAGAAGCATCCAGAACATGTCATCCATCTCAAAACTAAGTCGACATGGTGACGGAAAAAAAGTGTATCAGGGTATGAAACGCCATATACCAATGCGCAGCAAAGTGAAAATATACGACATGAACTGTGCTGCAACCTCAACGAGCTTAGAAGCAGTTCAAGGTGCCCTTCTTCTTATTCTTCTTGTTGGCGTCGTTGAGGGCAGCCATACGAGCCTCAAGGTGTGCGCGCTCTGCCTCAACGCGTAGACGAGCGTTGCGCTCTTCTTCGACAGCCTGGAGAGAGTGTCGTGTAGCGACCCGCTCTTTGCGCATGGCGTTAATCTCTTCCTCTAGGCTAGCACACTTCTTCCTGTACTGATCCAAATCGCCCTTGGTCTTTTGACTGGACGATTCAAGGTCGGTCAGTGCGTCTTCGAGAGTAGCTGTCAGCTGCTTCTCGGCAAACAAGTGCTTTTCAATAGTGCGGATCCGAGCTTCTTGATCCTCCACCAGCTGAGCATGTGCGATGTCCTTACTCTGGTGACGCGAGGACGGCGGGGAGGGAGCGTGTGTTTGATGGGGAGGAGGACTGTTGGGCGGAAGAGGAGGCAGCGGGATGGCCGGAGGTGGGGAGGGTAGAGACATGTTCAAGCTCTTACGACCGTTAGAGTTGTTAGAGTCGGATCTCTGCAGATCTTCACGAGGATCCATGGACATTCGAGCAGAGTTTCGCTTGGCTGCGACTTGCGACTGTAGACTGTTAGTTGCGATCCACGTCATGAAGAGAAAAACTTACTTCAAGGAGGACAATCTTGGCCCGAGAATCCTCAAGATCCTTTTCAAGTTGTTCGCGATGGACCACAACATCCTGAAACTCACGACTGCGCTCTGTCTGAAGAGCAGACAGACGATTGTTGGCAGCTTCATGCTGATCCCAGTTTTGATTGAGTTGATCCTCCAACTCTTGAACCAAACGGGAGCTCTTGCGTTCTTTGTCACTGACACGCTCGAGCTCCTTGATGGTCTCGGCGTTAAGGGTCTCGAACTCCTTCATGTTGTCCCTCAGAGTTTGAGTCATCGTCTTCGACTCTAACAACTCGACTTTAGCTGCCTCGAGATCATCAAGAGCTTGGTCCATGCGTGCTGTGAGCGATTTACGGGCCTCGACTAAAGCCTCAACTTGTGACTGCACTTGATCAACCTCGACTTCTTGATTCAAAGCGCTAGCGACACCCCGCAGAAGGGTCTCCAAATCGTTTTTGGCTTTGGACAGATCGGTTTGGAGTATAGTGTTCGACTCTTGGTGAGTTGTGAGCTCGGAGGTCAACTTCTCGAGCTCGGCTGCATGAGACTTTTGCAAGGAGTCCATGCCCTGCTGGTGGTACTCAATGGCAGACTTGTGCTCCTCAATCTGATGCTCAAGGTTGGCAACGAGGGACTTGTGAGTATCGAGCTCTTTCTCAGTCAATGCCCTAGCCTCGGAGTCTTCCTCCACCTGCTTGATGATGTTCGCATGCGAATGTTCGAGCTCAGCTAGACGGGCTGCATTACTACCTGCGGTCGCTTTGTGCTCGTCAACCTGGTTCTGCAAAGCAGCCACAAGCTCTGCATGCCTAGTCCGCTCTTGTTCGAGTGCAGCCGATGCTTCAACACCCTTGGCATCTTCTAACTCGGTCAGTCGAGCAGTGTGATTTGCCTGGAGCTGTTCCATGGCAGACTCTAATTCTCGAACGGTGCTAAGATGTTGCTTTTCGGACGCTTTGGTGGCTTCGATCGCCTCAAGGTGCTTTGATTGCCATTGGGCAGCCTCATTAGATAGGCTGATCAGCTGTCGATGACGCGTCTCATTGTCGGTCGCAACAGCATCACCCTCAGCAGCGTCAGGTAGTTCGCGAGAAGACGGCGCTTCGCTCGAAGACTCCGGCGATCTTGCCGAGGCCGTGAGGAGGGCCACCTGCTCCCGCAAGGCAGACTCTCGCTGGGCATGCAGATTCTTTAATTCTTGCATCTGCTCTTCGTTTTGCTTGATCTGATCTTGCATGGTAGCAACGATAGATATGTCCAGGGGGGTGGAGGCCTTGAGGCTGGACCTCTCCTTCGTCAAGCCACTGATCAGGGTCATCTTACCCTCCATCTCCTTTCGTACTGAGGCAACTTCAGACTCGAGCTCTTGAACCCTCTCAGATCTGGTGTTGAGTTCTGACAGGATTGTACTCAGGTTGTTCTCGAAAGCAAGGCCAGGTTCTTCATCGAGCTTGTCCAATGCCAGATTGCGGAGAGAATTGACAGCACGGTTAGAGCGGTCGTTTGAAAGCAATGCTTGACTTGACTTGCGGCGGATCATGTGGACTGACGGAGAGCTGGGGCGCGCAGTCAAATGAGCCCTGGTCACTTCGGATTTCAGCTCCTCAACATAATCCAATGCGTCCTGGTGCTGCTCTTGCAGGTCCGAGTAATCCCGCTTGAGCTCAGCGACACGCTCTTCCTTCTCGCCATGAAGTAACTTCAATGCCTGCAGCTCCTGGACAAGCAGTGCTTTAGGAACGGAGGTTCCACTGTCAGTGGAAGCGATCGACGGCCGGCGAACGTCAGCCTCAGTGGCATCCTCAGGCGTAGTATCGTTGCCAGACTCTGCTGACAATAACTCCGAGGACAATGCACGCGACGACAAAGACTGTTCGAGCTCCTTGTTGAGGTCGTTGGTTGCGACGTTGCCTAAAAAAGTTGACGAACGGGAGGATCCATGGCGCGCTTCGTCTACGGTATCTTGAAGGGAAGCCAGGGTACGTAGGGCTTCTTGATATTTGCTCGCGAGCTTCTCGTAATCTTGCAATGTTCCCTCATGTTCGACTCGGAGATCGAAAAGCTCTTGCGTGACAGAGTCGAGCTTGTCATGAACGAACCTGGATTGTGCAGGGCTTGACGGCTCTTCCAGGCCGCCATCTGCAGCAAGGCCTTGGACCGAGATACTTCGAATCGAGCGGCCATCCTCCTGAACTGCCAACTCGCTCTTGCCGCTTGTGGCTCCTGCTGTAGTAGGGCGTTCGGAATCGTCTTCCTCGGCAATGGCATCCACCGTAGAGCTGAAGTGACGAGCACCTTCAAGGGTGAATTGTCCACCACCAGACACTCGCTTCTCGATGAAGGGGTCGCTGGGGCCTCTGCTGTGACCGTTCGTCGAGACTTCCTCTGGTTTGGCGTCCAGTTGGCGGACGGTATCAAGCTCGTACAGAAGATTATCCAGCTTGCCAATGCTCCGCTGCCTCTCGACGACGTGCTTAAGGCGCTCGATCTCACGAGTCATGACTTCCACTTCTTGCTCATTCTCAGCAAGGCGCTCTTCCAAGGTAGATATGTAATCCTCGCAGCTAGACTCGTTCTCTCTGGCCTTCTGTAACTTATCGCGCAGGTCCGTGATAGTGGTGTCAGTCCTCTCTACACCGGTGACAGAGTTGTCAATCTGTCGCTCGAGTGATTTGACGTATTCCTCGTTGCTAGCATCACGTTCCATGGCCTTCTGCATACGGGACTGCAGCTGGTGATTGTGGCTTTCGAGCAGCGAGATGCGAGCCTCTCGCTCTAGGAGTTCGCTTTCTTGTCCAGACATAGAGGTTCGCGTGTTCGAAAGAGAGGATTCTAATGCTTGGATCGTCTTTTCGTACTCCAAAACTACATCTTCAACGGCGTCTGCGAAAGAATTGGACCTCTTCAGACGCTCGAGCGCAGTATCACCAACAGTGCCCCGGAGTATGGGGGTGTCTGCAGCATCATCGTCCCTTACTCTAGAGATCTCGGCAATCAGCTTTGAGTGACGGAGACTAAGAGCGGTGTAATTTTCCTGGAAATCGAGCAGCTGATTTTGGAGTTCCATCTCGCGCTCGTACTGTTGACTGGCGCGTTCGCTCGGATCCGGGTTCGTTCGGCTGGTGTTTTGGGAGAGCCTCATCTGGTCCCTCAAGAACTGAACCTCATTTCTGAGTCGCTCAATCGTCGCCTGCTTGTCGCTATCGTCGTGGATCTGCTGGATCTGTGGCTTGATCTGGATCGCACGAGCACGCTGAGCATACTGTACTGTGTTCAGCGATTCGCTGAGATGGAATTCTGCCGGGTTTATGCAAGCAATCATGTATGTGATGGCGTTGCCACCCAAGGAATCCTGGAGCAGTCGTGTGAGGCGCGAATCTCGATAAGAGATGTGAGCATTGTGGTGACGCGAGGAGAGCTGGGAAATGACCTTGCCCAAGCTTGCTAATCCAGCGTTGATGGAAATGCCCTCTCTTGCCCTTTCCCCAGAAGCTTGTGTGTTCTTCAGCCTTTCGCTTCCCGCAAGATCCACAAAGTGCAGCTTGCTGTCAATCGTGACCAGGCTCTCGCCTGAGCCGGACATGGCTTCGAGAGGCACGGATCGGCGCTTGTCATGTTTCGCGGTGGGCGTGGACGAGGTCTTCTTTTGGACAAGGTTCAAGCTGAAGACAGCGTGGGAGCGCGAGGATTTTGCATTTTGCGCGGTCGCGTCAGTCTGGCGGATGGAAGAGCCAAAGTTGAGTGCGTTCAACAGATCGTCTACTGAGTTGATGGTGACCTGTGTGAGACCAGCGAGTATGATTCGACCCCCCGGCTCTTCACGGATAGCCACCTCAGGGCGTTGGGCGTGCGGCACTGTATCGGGGAGCAGGAGATCACGTAGCTGCTCGTTGTAGATCTGCACTTGTCAGCACCGCCGGTCTCTTGGTTGGTGGAGTGGGGCTTACCTCAACGTAGGTCGCGGTGAGCTGCCAGTTCTTCTTGGTGGAAGACTTGCTGGAGAAGTTGACTGAGCCCATGCTCGAAACACGCGAGTTGGGCGGGCGAATGCCTGATCCCGGCGGGCGAATGCTGGGTCCCTCGAGGGTTTCGTAGAGCAGTGCGGCTGCGCGGGGGATGATGCCCATGACCTGCGGGTTGTTCTGGTCGCTGGGCCCGGTGGTGCCCATGGTGTAGGACTTGCCGGCGCCGGACTGGCCGTATGCCAGGATGGACACATTGTAGCCCTCAATGAAAGAATTGACGCTCTCGGTCACGTACTCGAAGACGCCCTCCTGGTCTACGTCCTCACTGAAGACGCGGTCAAAGACGAAGACCTTGCGGCCGCCCGCAGCTGGATCGACGGCGAGACTCGAGGGCGAGGTGACGTGGCAGCGGGCGGAGCGGAAGCGCTGTGGGATGAGGTCGTACCCCGGGTCCTCCTGCTTCAGTTGGGGGCGCACGCGGACGGCTGTAGTGGCTGGTTAGCGGTGTCTCTGGCGGCGGTTCGGGGGAGGCGCTGGCCACATACCGACTTTGACGGCCGTCTTGGTGTCGTCGTCCGAGGCGCGGCTCCCGCCCATCTTGCTGCTCATGCTCAGGCGACTCGAGCTGCGGTTGGGGCGGATCATGGCGCTCGCCGGGCGTTTGCCGCGGGCGGCGGGCGACGTGGGCGGCGACTCCATTGCGGCCACGGCAGCGCCGGTCGTCGGGGGCGGGCGTGGTGTTGCGGTGCAACACAGCGGCGGCGCGGTTGCGTGGCGACAGGGGCAGGTGCAGCAGCGCCGGTCGCAGGGTCACGGTGGGGCCAGACAGCTCGCGGTCGCATGGGACAGGTGAAGGGGCGCGCAATGGTCCCAGGCGGTGCAGCAACGCGCAACTCAACTGCAGTCGACAGTGACGCACGAGCTTCAGCACAAGAAGAGCGCGGGAAGAACGAGCAATCGAGGCTGGGAGCCAGAATTATTTCTCGAACCAGCGCCGCGCACCAGATCCAATTGCACCCCTGGCCATGGCGGCATGTAGTCTCCCAGGGGAAGGCACCTGCACCGACTCTTTCAGGCGCACCTTCCCTGTCTCATGCAGGGCCAATTTCGCGCTTAGGGCATCTCGAATAAGCCACACCCACGCTTCGTGATGCTGCCCACCGCGCACCACCCGCTATGACCGTCCTGGCCGCCGTCGCCGTTGTGCAGCACGCGCCCTGGCCTTTGCACGCGCATCTTTGCTTCTTTCCTGGGGCAACGTCGCTTCACCCACCAGCTGCCGGCGTGGTGCGTGTGCGGCTCGACGTGTCTGCACCACTGTGCATGCCTGTACACGACTGTCCCGCCGCAGCTGCGCTGACCGTGGGCAGCTGTGGCACGCATCCTGTTTGGCCAAAACTATGCCTCTCTCGTCATCTGGCGTCGGCTGGCTGGCAGACGTTCGCCTTTGAGTTCTCATCTGCGCACCGTGCCTGCCACTTCGTGAAGATCCCAACGCCAGTCTCGGCGCTAGGCTATGTGTGCCGGAGGCGGCTAGACGGTGATCGTGTTTCAGAACTACCTTTGCTGGTGAGCCGAATCTCCTATTCATGCACAGCAAAGCTGCCGATATCCTGCTTCCATCATACAACGACTCCTGTCAGGGGCGCCGGGAAGATGTGACACAGCATACCTACGCGCTGCGCTGTCCAGCTTCTCAGCTGTCCGCTCAGCTGGCCCTGTCTGGCGCGTCAGTCCAAGTATGTCACCAAGCATATCCTGGCATTGCGCGTCGGACAAATCACACGTGTTGCCATGCGGAGAGATGGATTTCTGCTGCTGTGATTGGCTGTTGCCCAAACGGCGCCGCTTTCTATCCGGACGTGGTCAGACATCGGCGAAATAAGACCACTCTGTCGTTCACTAAGCTTTGCATCGCGAAGCCATTGCTCAACTTCAGGTCGCCCAGTCTGACATGTCGTTCCAAGTACGTATAATTTGTGCGTTTCGTACTATCGAAGCCAAAAACACGAGGACTGATACTGTCCAGTCGCTGTGACCCGAGCCACGTATTGCCTCACTACGACCGCCGAGAACACATCTTTCTCCAATCCGTGGAGGAGAATGCCACCTTCCCGTGTGTGGTGGTTCAAGGTTCGCTACCGAGTATATCGGAGTATAGTGCGGTGTACCGTGGTCATTGTATCGGCTGATCCAGTAACTTCCAGCCTAGCTTGTGTCTACGACACTTCCAGGTAAGACTGTTGTTGACATCCGCGTGGACCATCAAAAGCCCCCGGGGATCGCGGATCACTCGTCCAACCCCGCCATCGACAGCATGGTAGCAACGGAATGCTGTTTGATCCACCCGACCCGTAGACGTCACTCTTCAACGTCTCGCCTGAAATGGACCACAGCAACACCATTGCTATGGGCCGAGATGGAGAGCCAATTTCTGTCGACCTTCCAATCCTTTGCTTGAGACTTTCGATCGGAGTATTTTATGGTGAGGGGTAGCTATCCTACTTCAAACCCTATCATCGGCACCGGCCTCGGGGAGCGCGGAAGATTGTTGACACCAGGTGACGACTTCGCATGTCGTGCAGCAGGCACAAGTCAAATCTTCCGTGCCGCTTCCGCGGGGTCATTTGGCTCCGTACATACATATAACGTTCGAACGCTGCAGTAGTCGCTGATCCAGGTCCAACTGTCGGCAGTACCAGGCCACCCCACAGAATAAGATATGGTTTCCAAACTAATATCTGACTCATCTAGGTATTCCAGTACTGCTTGGACGTTGACATCGTGTGCGGCATCTTTCCCCTGGTGATTGTGTGCTACAAGCGCGCGACAATCCAGCTTATGATACACTTGACTATCCCGTCCATGTACCCAACCAGTAAACACTCAGCACTCACGAGTATGGTTTGCGGTGATAATGCCCGCAACGCTTGAACGGAGCGATTACCTGCACCAATATGTGGTCGAACTCGAAGAACTTCCCAACTCGAGCTTGAGGTCAAACCTTAGCATTCCAAAAGCCTTCCATGGGCTCCGCTTATACAACCACGAGAACCTACCTGATTCCATCTCTATACCCGTGCACTGCCGACAAGACAGAGTTTGCATGATTATAGCCCATATTGCAAACAGCTCCCTGTAATAGCAAATTTCCCGAGACGTACTACCACGAGCCACGGTCATGCTGGACATGCTGGTATCTTATAGCCTTGAGGCCCAATTGACCATAGAACCACGGAAGCGTTACGTATCAGTCTGTAAAGCAGCAAGGAGCACGTATGCTTGGTAAGCAACCAGAGTGCCGGCCTATATCTGCTCCCAGCGTTCATGTAGTGGATGAAGAAACGACAGTGTGCACTAGCCCGCTGGTTCCGTGACAACACTCGGTGCCTCCAATGTATGAAGAACAACAAGTCAGGACGTATGCATACATCTTTGAATAGCAGAATCAGCACATACACAACTCCGCTATGCAGCTTCAATCCTTCATAGTCCTGCACCAACCCCATCATACGAGAAAATTCCCCCTCCCTAACTCCCTTACGACAACAACTTCACACCCAGCCGGCCAGGATCCAGTAACACCGCAGCGCCGCAAAAGCACGCAACGATATCCATTACGCCCCACCCACCCTAACCCCATCCCCTCTCCCACACCACCCCACCCGAATCCTCCCAGCTTGTATACCAACTCAGCAACTGCACCGCACCGCGAGGCGCCTTGTAGCCAGCAGCCTCGCAGCCCCAGCCGTCGCAGCCCCCGCCGCCGCAGCCCAACCATCCGCCTCGTCGTCACGCCCTGTCTCAGCCGCAGAGGCGTGTCCTGAAAACCCCCCGATCGCCGCCGCCCGAATGTCCCGCTATAATCTCCGAGCCAATAGATGCGCGACCGAGCCCGGCGCGACGGGGGCGTCTGCTGTAGCGCCGACATGAAGGGGGGGAGGGAAGCGCGCGGGAGCCAGCGGGCGCGAGATTGCAGGACGCAGTGCGACGTATACACAGTACAGTGCGCGCGGGCGCTGCAGCGCGAGCACACAAGACACGAGCACGAACAACGGACATCCCGTGAAGAAAGGACAGTGTCTGCGGGGACGGAAATATGGTATTATACTAACAACGACTCGCTAAGATAAGATACATAAGAAGAACGTGTGCGAGCGCGCGCGCTCTGCGGCGCGGCGGCGCGGCGGTGCATCGTGGGGTGCTGCGTGGCGCAGCGGAAGGGAAATGGCCGTACACAAGAAGAAGGTCGTAGTGGGCGCCGGGCATGGGGGAGCGTGGGGTCGCTCCTGGAGACGCCGACGCCACGCCCAACGAGAGGCGGAATGCAATGGGGTGGCTGCGAGGCCGGAGTGCCTGGAGGCGGGGCCCGGAGGCGGGTGCAAGTGCTGTTGCGGTTGCGGTGTGGGTGCGAGGCTAATTGAGCCAGCTGAGGGATCTTCGTACATAAGCCGTGCGGGTCTACCGCGCATTCTGCCGCGAGCTTTGTCGCGAGCGGTGCATGGGGGTGGCGTACTTGGAGACGGGGAGGTCGGCGTACGAGTTGTTGTCGTCGAAGGACTCGTCCTCGACGATGCGCGTGGGCACGTCGGGGATGTCGTGGCTGCGATGATGCAGACTGGACCTGTCGGGTGTTGTCGACGCGCTGGCCATGGACATGGATGTGCTTGATCGGTGCGTCAGATCGGGGGTAGGGGGGATGCTGGACCCGCGACCGGGGCGCAGCATGTCCTCGTCGCCGTACTCGCTGCCGATTGTCGACTGCGTGCGGCCGTCGATTGTGGATTGCTGGCCCATGCTGGCGCGGCGCTCGCTGTGGTTGTCGCCGTCTTCGGTGTCAGCGCGCTGGGCGAGCTGGAGGCCCTCGACGGCGGCGGCGCACTGCTCGGAGATGTTGCGGATGATGTAGGCAATCGCATCAGTCTTGTCGCGGAGGACACGATCAGCAACATCGACCATGGACTGGTTAGAGAATCGCTTCGAGTTGCGCGCTGGAGAGTTGTGTAAGCGGTGCTCCATGTCGGGTGTGACGTCCTCGCCGTCGAAATGCGTACCATTAGCAGTGCTTGACCTTGAACCAGCTGGGCTGTCACGGCCGCCCACGCCTCGAATGGTGCCAACTTCGGACCTGTCCTTCCTGGGAGTCTGAGGGACCTCAGAGTCGTGGAACTCCTGCTCTTCCTCATCCTCCTCCTCGACCGACTCAAAGCCCTCGGCCATGTAGTTGTGCATGTCATCCTGGTTCAGAGACTTGACAATGTGCTCCATGTGGTGAGTCTGACCCTCGATAAGAGCGCGCAGATGCAGGACCACGCGCTGAGTCTCATCACGTTGTCGGATGATGGCAGTGTTGGTGTGCTGCAGAGCTGACAGATCCTTCTTGTTCCTCTTCCTCTCCCGCTCGAGCTCTTCAGCGATCTCTTGCTGGAGGACAAGTGCCTCCAGCGCATCATCACGCTGCTTCTCGGTTCCAGAGAGGCGGATGGTAAGACGGGCGGCATCATCCTTCTGCTGGTCAATGAGGCCAGTAAGACGACGGTTTTCACGCTTGTGGTTCTCGATCTTGACCTTAAGGTCCTGGGTCTCCTTGGTGAGCTGCTCAGCGAAGGTCTGGAACTTGAGGAATTGCTGCTTCCAGCTCTCGAGTTCTTCGACCAAGAAGTTGTTGCGCTTGGAGACCTTGGACAGCTCCGTGTCCATGCGGCCCTTGAGGTTGATGAAGTCCTGCCAAGCTTCCTGAGCATCACGGGAGTACTGGTTGCGCTCACGGACAATCTCGTTGAGATGGCGCATAGAAACCTTGGTCATCAACGGCTTCTTGACGGCTCCACCGAAGATTGCCTTCATTCCACTGTTGCGGCCCTACAATACGTCGTTAGCGTCAGTCACAGGGTTAGTTCAGTCGGCTGGACTTACGAGCTTATCGCACACGTGATCCATAACGGCCATGACAGCATCCTGGTTCCACCAGTCTGGATCCTGGATACTCTCAACCTCACCGCGCATGACGATGATCTGGCCCGCAGGGATCAGCTTTCCGCCACCGTACGCAGAACGCAGATGCTGTGGGACACCAGTCGGCGACACTTCGCCGTTGAGAGCTTGTGTGAGACGCTGAATCATCTTCGTCCTCTGTCCAGCAGTCAGGGCGGACGGAGGGCTCGAAGTCAGCACGAAGTTTCGGTCCAAGTCGACCACAAGGGCGTCGGTGGGAGCGGTGAACAGCGATCGGCATTCCGATGTTACACCAAGAATGTACGGGCCGGGTTCTTGTACAAGGTCCTTGACGTGACGCGCATGCACGACAGGGACGTACAGACCGCTCCACTCGTACACCCGAACACAATATCGCACCGTTTCAGCTGCAATAGTGAGGACTGCGGGGTAGTGACTCGTGAAGATGATTCGTCGTGTTGGCGATACTGCAGCCTCAACCACACCAACAATGTTGGGAATAGAGAGACAGGTGAACAGCGGCCACATGGCGAAGTTCTGGAAACCGGTTGGCGATGAGGGGAACTGGTAGCACAACGCGTAATCCTTCATATCAATGCGGACTAGATCGTTCAGACGGGGCGCAGGGAAGCTCAGTATTCGAGACACCTCTTCGGCGTGGAACAGATTCGTGGCCTTGTTCCAGTGGATCCACATCCCTCGCAGATAGTCGCCAAGCAAGTTGTACAAGGGATACCTCGAAAGGAAACTCAGGCAGTACGGGATCCAGTAGGTCTCGTCCGGGTTGTCGTAGAAGTCCGGTTCGATGCGCTTGCGCAGGTCGCGGATCGTCTCGGCTCTCTTCTCATCAGCGCGGGACCATACGCGCAGGGCGATACCATAGAGAGTGTGAGAGGAATCCTGCTGGAGAACAAACGAATGGTGCACGCAGTGTGGCTGGCTCCGTCCGGTACAGATCTCGACATCGTGAGGAAAGCAGGCCTGTGCCATGATTAGAACATGCTCTTCCAACAGGACAAAGCATACATACCCGCATAGCGGCGTGGAGCGACCTCGCAATCTCATTATCTTGCTCCAGTCTGGGACTGCTGCCCAAGATCTCCGGCAGCCAGAAGGTGCCGACCGCACCCTTCATGTGCCCAATCTTGCCCTGAGCTGGTGCTGGGGCCTTCACCCATTGCGACGGTTCCCGGCCAACACCACATACCATATACGCATGGGTCAATGTCTTGGGGCTGCGAGCACCCTGTTTGACGTTCAAGGTCGACGGCAGGGGCTGGGTGATGCGCGAGTGCAGCGAGGACGTCCGGCTGGGGATGATGAGACTGTGGTCGGTGTTGTCCCTCGTGGGAGGGCGGTCATCGCGAGTGCGAGGCCGAAGGGTCAGAGACGGTGCCATTGTTGGAATGCGTAACGTTGGTACCGAGTCGATCGCGCGAAAAGTCCCTGGGTGACGTCCGGAGGGTCCAAGACTGGTAGTACTATAATGACAGAGAGAACATTCGAAATATTGAAGAGCTTCGGGAGGGCATGCGATGGGCTTGGAGCACAATGACAGCAATTGACCAACTCTACAGTCTGCCGAAAGCTCCGAGTCACCTTGCTGCGTAATTGCAGTGAGGAGGGCTGCGGCAAGGGGAACTTGATGAGGCGGCTGGCTTCTTTTGGGGACCTGCGCCGCCCTCGAAGCTCGGGCTGGAGCTTGGGGAAGAACCGCCCGAGCACTAGCATGGGTGGGCTTCACAAGTCTCGGTTGAGGAAATGAGGACAAGCTCCCTGCCAATCCGCATGCGCCCTCAGAACATGGTGTGTCAGGGGCGTGCGCGCCGCTCAAGCAATGGGCTTTCTTCTTCCGTGAGAAGCAACGGTTCCCTGTGCGGCACAGTGCACACGCATGCGACCAGCAGAAGTGTGTCGCAAACTGCAGCGCGCGCCCTTCAGTGCCTTAGAGCTCTCGCCACCTCACGAGGGTGTCATGCAGCTTGAAAAGCCAATTCTGAGCATGGCGATATCGAACGGTCAGAATCCCCGCCTTAAGTGGCAATAGCGTACGGCACGGTCTCATGCTCAGGTCCGTTTCGGGGTGGGATTGAATCGTTGTAGCTTTGTGCACAGCGCGTGGGCCATCTGCAGCATCAGAAACGTGCATGACAAGCTACGGCGGCTTCCCGCAGTGCGGGCTCTGCTCTCGGCGAATAAGAAGGCGGGAAATTTCGAGCTTTCCCCTGACGGTCAGCAGAAGGCTCCAAGGACTCTGGCAAGCGATAATTGATCGTCCGAGTGCGTGAACCATGTGAGACAGCTGCTTCCGACAGGAATTCCGACCGGGCTGCAAGTCGCGAGCACACCAACGTTGATCGCAGGCGTCGCGCAAGCACAGTCCGGTCTTATTGGCTGAGAAGAAATAATAGTGTCAGTCAGTTCCATGGTTGTTCGACTGCAGCGGAGTCGTGGGACGTGGAGAAGATCATGAAGCTGAAACACTGGCCAACGTTGCTCAATTGTCAAATCGGGGAGATTCGCCCACGTTCTTTGCAGCCCGTGGCTTGCAGAAGACTTGATTCTGGGCTGACTCTGGGCGATATTCGTCAGATCCATACGCAATCGCTTCGACTGGTACCAGGCGGACTGCGACGGAGGAAAGGCCCGGTTTGGTACCCGCACCTGGTATATCTTATCGCGGGCAAAGGCCTGCAACGGTGTTAGCTCTAGGCACGCCAACCTCCTCTTCTTGATGCTTGGTCGCGCTGTGAGGAGTAAGTTCCAGGTCTGAAGCAGCTGCTCAGATGTCGAGATTGGACGTTGCCAAAGCATGTTGACAGGCTAACGTCAGCCACTCAAACTTTGACCTGGCTAGCCTGCAGCATCTGCTGATTGATGCGCATGTTAGAACACTGTCTGAACCTTCGAGCGTATAGCGCAATATCCCTGGATCTTGCAGTACGCAACATTGTGCACTACTGGACGGTTGGCTGGGACTGCACCGCACGGACAACAAATATTTCACCAGCTGCCAAGCTATCGCAGCTCATCTACAACCACCAGCACCATTGTTACCATCTCAAATTGCCAATTTCGTCCGAAAGCCCTACACTGCTTTTTGGGCTAGCGACGATCCGCATCTCCGAACCGTTCGTAGAGACCGTTGGCTAGAAATTGACGTTGGGCTACCGAGATTTCGATGCTACATACCATCGCGGTACTGGCGTCTATACTCGACTAACATGTCAAGCCAAACCCTTCTGAGCAGCTTATGCAGCGTCTGGTATGTCCCGCATATGCGCTGAGCTTCCGAGCACAACCGTCATTTTGCACACCTGGTGGCCTGAAGGAAATCTGCGCTGTTCTGGACTGACGCAGGCAGTAACGTCAATGAGTCGAAGTACAAATGCCCAGGTTGTTCTGCACGTACATGCTCTCTGCCGTGCGTTAAGCGCCACAAGCAATGGGCCCAATGCTCGGGTAAACGAGATCCGACAAAATATGTAAAGAAGTCCGAGCTGGCCACACCGGCTGGTATCGATCATGACTACAATTTTCTGTCTGGCATCGAACGTGATCTTGAGAGGTCGGAAGCATCCGTGACAGAGAAAGGTCTGGATGTTGGTCTCAATACTAGGCCCAAGGGCGACCAGGCCCAGGCAATGGGCTTTCACTTTGCAGCGGCCGGCGTCAATATGCTACGGGCACCCAAAGGCATGAGCCGGTCGAAAGAGAACAAGACCCATCGGTCAAAGTCTGGGTAGAATATCACTAATCTGCACTACGCTCAGAGACTGACCTGTCATAGTAACAAGAACATCATCTGGACAGTGGAGTGGATTGGGGAAGATAAATCCCGAACACTCACGCAGTGCTCAGCTGTGGAACCAATCTACAGGCTACACCCTCTTCACGAGAGCCCATCTTCAAAGAAGAAAAGGAAGAGAGATGCTGAAGCACCGATTTCTACAGACCCTGCGCCGCCTCAGTCTGAGGGGATCCTGGAGACATCGACACCCACGCCTTCAGCAACAGAAAACACCACTGGAAGCACAGATCCACAATCGACACAGCCAGACGCCGCAAAACCTGAAGCTCCAAAAGAGAGATTCAGCTTCTACCTCTTGCGGCCACGGACGAGCACAAATCGACGTGTGCTGATCCCTGTGGCATCCTCCGACACACTTGGAAACGCACTGCGCGGTTGCACGGTTGAGGAGTTTCCGACGGTGTACTATTTCCCCGAGACAACGACAGAGCTGCCTGAGCAATTCATGCTCGACGAGGTCTACCGCAAAGAAGAGGGTGAACAGCAGAGAGAGTTCGAAGAGCTGATGAAAGACGTCGACCCCGAGATTCTGAAAAGGCTCAAAGATGACGGCACACGCAGCAAGACCGACGAGGAGGTGGACAGTAAGCGTATCCTTGACGTTCTGAAGCAAGACTTGGGCGGGCTGTAGTGGAGAATCCATCGTCACATGGCCATGCTGTGCCTGGCAGTTGTTTTTCGCTCCGAGCCAGCGGCACGTTTGACGTTGTGCACCGTCCCGTCCCTAGGCTGAGCATTGCTTTTCAAGTCAAGAGCAATCTCGCTCACGTACCCCACTTTGCTTTTCCACAAAACCTTCTGTTCGTGTCACAATGCTCGTCGACTTCGCACTCGGACGATTGCAGCGGAGTCCTCTGCCGCGACCCCACTTGTTCCTGACTGCAGCTGCCCCATCCCTGCTCGACCCCTACCGCGCAAGCGAGCCCAGAATCCACACCTCATGCTGCAGAAATCTCCGCAGAAAGGAATGCACCAGCAAATGCACTAACATCTTGATTTGCCACACTAAGATCTAGATCCTACCCGCAGCAGCGACACGTCCGCAGCGCTGTGCCGAGCTGCGCGTCGGACGGAGATGGAGAGCGCGCTCAGTGAAGCTCACATGCTTGAATCATGACCACTATATTCCGAGCAGCGCCTCCTGTTCCTGGCATTTATGGCGTAATTATGGGGATGGGTGGCCTGTTTACCGATACTCGACTTATCGGGTGGTGGGGCCTTGAAAAGCAACACCTCGTCGGCGCGCAAGACCTGCTATCGCGCTTCAGCGACCCACCGCAAACAATTGTTTCTGCATCCTTCGTGTCTGCGCCCGGCGGCATGGGTAGGTCGGCCATCCGCTTCCACGGCGGCTGGTCGGTGTGCGCGTCAGCGTCAGAGTGCCCTGGACCCCGTTGCTGTGCGCCGAGTCACGCTGCAGAGACTCTCCCTCCGAGGGACAAGGTTTATTGTTAGGCAGCCTGGCGCGTTAGTGCGCGGAAACGCACTCCGTGCTGGCTGCATCGGAGGTGATGTGCTCTTTCACTGTCCGCGCCCCGTTGACGTCTGGCACCATCATGTGTCATCGCGGCTCGATACGTTTACATGGGACAGCGACACGCGCGCGAGATATCCGCGAGTCAACCAGGAGCACGAGGGCCCGCCTCGTGTACGCGTCAGTGTAACTTGATCTCGGATGTTTTTGCCTCGAGACGCTTGTCGGGCGAACACATGCAGCGCATCATGACTATGGCCTGGACCAGGATTGCACGGGGTTTGGCTGTGCTGGAGGATAGTAGAGTGGCCGACACCGAGTGAAGAAACACCGAGACAAACATACTCCAGACATGTCCAACCACACTTGCTACTGTAGGATCCAAGCATTTTTGTCCGCCAACAAGTCGCAGACCTACCATCAAACTACTCCGCCTAAGCGCAACTACAATAAGAAGCATCCTGCCTACCTGACGCTGCACGGTGCCAAGTAGCTGGTCGGACACGCCTGGGTACCGTCTCGAGACGCCTATACACCGAGACTCCACACCGAGATAACCAAGTCTCCAGACCACGCACCACTCACAAGCGCAAGCACAAGCACAAGCACAAGCCCAAGCCCAAGCACGCCCTCAAACCACACCACTCTCAAGCACATCCCCTCCCAGCCTCTACCCCATACCCACACCCCCCAAAACCTACCCCCCAAACCCCCGTCCCAGCTTATCCACGCCCTTACCACAGAACCCCAAACACGATGGTTCGGCACCATCCGGATACCGCAAAGCGCAGCGCGTCGAGAGCTCTGGGATACCGGCGCAAGTGTCCTACATGGGACGACTGTCAGTGAGCCAGTATGCGGCCGCCGGGTACCGAGTCCTATAACGACGATGTGACTCGAGTGGTTTCTGTGGAGGAAAGGAAAGTCGGGGGGCTGGCGCGGGTACTGCACTGTGTGCTGGTGCTTGCTGGGAGGGCTGTGGTGGGATGGGGGGTGTTGTGGGGGGTGGGTTGGGGGGATGCTGGTGTACTGGTGTACTGGTATGCTGGTACACTGCTGTAGTGGTACACTGCCACACTGCTACACCACCACACAATCTCCCGCACCGCCCCGTACTGTCCTGCACTGTTCCGCACTCCCAGCCACGCCCTTCCACACCTCCTCTTGCAGTAACCAGCCACCACCCAACCCCCAGCCCGCGCCTAGCATATCTCGACGGCGTAGAACAGCGACCAGCACAGCACTGCCAAATGAATCCCCGCAGTCTGCACAGGTAGTCCGCAACCTCGGACAGCACGCTTGCTGTGTGCCGGCACCACTTGCGTGGGAGTATTTCCTGTCACTACAACTCGCCGGTCTGGTGCTGGAGTGTGTCTACGCCATCTCGTATTGTGCTGTCTACATTGTCTCGACACTGTTCTTGCACTATCCCACACCACCTCATCCCGGTCCGACATTTTCTGCGAACCAGCCTGGCGCGCCATCAGCTTAGCCGGCGTCCGGGTGCATCTCACGCCTGTGACATAAAGCACGCAGTCCCGCGCGCGAGGGGGACGCGTGGTAGCCCCGGTCTCCTGGTGTTGTACCTAGGTAGCAT
This sequence comes from Boeremia exigua, assembly GCF_020726555.1. NCBI lineage: Eukaryota > Fungi > Ascomycota > Dothideomycetes > Pleosporales > Didymellaceae > Boeremia > Boeremia exigua. The sequence goes on along the minus strand of NW_025763529.1, from coordinate 1,294,055 downwards.
ACGGTTATCTCAATGCACACGCAGCAGCTGCGGCGAACTGTAAAGTCCTGGTGCATACTTGCTTAGTCCCTCGGTACGTGTCTAGGTACGTTGGTCATGCACTCTGCACCACGCACTGCGCTGCAAGCATGCCCGAGCACGAGCACCCGGGCATATGCGCCGAGGGCCTGGATACTTGGTTGCTGGCTGCTGACGGCCAACGACCGACCGCTCGCAACTGACTACCTACACACTACTTCCTACTGCCTGGGTATGGGTATCACGCCGGATGTCGGGCTGGATGTTGGGCTGGACATGGGGCTGGACATGGGGCTGGAAATGGGGCCTGGGTCTCGCGTGGTTGCCGTTGCGGTCGTGGATGTAGGCGCAGGCGCACTGCTGGGCTGCTGTGCTGGGGTGGTGGGCTATGATGGTAGATAGTGAACAGTAAATAGTAGATGCTAGATGCTAGATGCTAGACGCCATCAACGCTTGCAAGAACATACAGACCCCCACAACCCCGGAACAGAGATGTAACTGTCAGGTAGCCAGGGCCTCTCCCTAACCCTAATCCTAACCCTAACCAAATTATCGCAACAGGCAGCAATTGTAGTAGTTGTATTACAACTATCGCAATATATAGCACGCGCAGCATACACGAATTGCAGAACAGTTTTCACAGCATACACTGTCGCAACTTGCAGTAGTTGCAGCAGTCAGACCATAGTCGTCACAGTATGCAGCAGTCGCAGCATGCAGTCGTTGCAGCATACAGTAGTTGCAGGACTATAAGCTTTGCCTCGTCATTTGTTGCTGAGCAGGCGTAGCATCAGCATTCACTCCAGGTACCCTGGCCTCAAGGGATGCTGACGCTGTGCACGCTAATAGCGGTAGTGCAAAAGCAGAGAAAGGCAGTCCCTTTGCACGGAAAATTTAGCGAGATTCTTTAACAGCTCTAGATCTACTTATTGGTTAGTTAATATAGTAACTAAAATACACTTGTTTACTATTACTTGCTGCTAAGCATATTAGCATACTTGAGAAATTGCTGTTGTTTATAGTGTCTTAGCTAAAGCATCCTACTTAATAATATATTCACTTTAATTGTTACTTTCTATGCTTACCTCCTGCTGAAACTCCTGCCAAATCTGGCTTCTTTTACACACCTCGTTCTCTGTCTGCCATGGTTGTTCTTCTCTTAACTTCTCTACCCATGCTTGCCGGATTCCTCTCTGCTGCTCTGCCCCTGCTACTTGCCATTCCTTACATATCTCCTCGACGTCTTGTCTAATCGTCTTACCCTTCTCCGCCAACATCAACCTACGCTTCTCAAAATCACTTCTTGTTACCTGCGGCAGCATAGTAAGACTCTCATCTCCCATCCAATCTTGATTATGCAACTCTGCTGCGTGGACTGTCCACTCCCCTGCTTTCTGAAAGTACCCGTTGCACCCAGCTAACAGACACGAGAAAACAGACACGAGAAGGACTTGCTCCGTCCTTCATCAAAGTGATAGCGGTCCAAGGCCTCTACTAGGATTGGCCATAGCCCATCTTCTTCTAGCATAAGAAGCAAACCTCTCCGCTGGCACTCCTGGAAGCGTCCTACCAGGCCTGAAAGTGGTTTTGCTGGCACAAGAACTGTCTTCCAGTCTCGGCCCAATTTGACTTTCTCCCACAAGCTGCCTGCACCTGGTTGGTACACTGCTCTTTGCCACTTGTAGGCTGATAGCGCGCTTGCACTTGAACCTACAAGAGACTCTGCCTCTTCAGCAATGAACGCAAATGCTGCAATCTTTGGGGGACAAGACCGAATCAGGAGCTCCAGCGCCTCTGGTACACGCTGAGTTGTTTCCCCCCTTGTTTGAGATGTCCAAGACTGGTTTACTACTGCTTGTTTTGCTTTAGGGCACCTTTTTGTAAATGTTGTCCAGAAGTGAGCAATTTGATCTGGTTGAACCTTGACTACTCCGTCGCGCAACGGGCAAATGATATCCTCTGCGTCAACTCTATACTCAATCTGCACGTTTTGTACGTTGGCTAAGAATGCCAGATCGGTGTAGGTATGGCTGGGGTAGCCACCGTCAAGGAGCCACCGCGCCTCAATAAGGAAGCAGGCGTCTGAATGAGCCCAAAAGAGCTTGCTAGCTTCTGTGCGGAGCATAGACGACACTCGCATAAGCTGAAAGAGAGTAGAGGCAGGGCAAAAGGTAAGGATGCGAAACTGAAGCTCGGGCGGCAGCATACTGAAACGCGAGAGTGAGGTCGTTTGGCAGAAGGAGCCTGTCCTAGTAGGGCTAGATTGGACGTAGAGAGAGAACGGTGTTTGTTCTTCTCCCTCTACTGTCATGTAAAGGTCGCGCCTCAATGCTGTTGTCCAGGGTGGGTGCGCAAGTGTCGCAAGGAAATTGCAAGCAAACTCTGGCAGCATGTTTACGCAGTTGAGCAGGAGGCGTAGACAAGAGCTTTCTCTTGTGTGTCGGGCTTGGGCCAGTGGGCTGTGCTGACTGTGAGAGGCACTAATCGCGGCGTAAACGTTCTGTTTGTCCCTGGGTTGCCAAGACGCTAGGTAACTGGCTCTAGGAGTCCAGTTGGACGTCCTGCAGGGCAATAACGTAGGAATTCAACCAATGATGGGATGATGTGTTACTTGCTACTATAGTACGTACTGTACCTGCATCTTGTAGTCTGTTCCTTGGTTGGAGGGGTCTGCACAAATCGCCAACGATTATAGATGGCAGATGGCACCTACGTAGATGCTAAGATCCAACACAGCAACCCGCACCCCTTAGGGAGTCTATAGCTACCCGGACACGTAGAAATGGGGCGGTTTACTGGCCAGTATATGACTGCTATTGGCGCTGCTGTTGGCATCGCTGTTGGCGCTGAAGATGGACGGTGTGGATGGATGCTGTAGATAGATAGCGTGGATGTATGCTGGAGACAAATACTGTACATACACACTGCAAATCCACACTGCAAAAACATACCACACCCAGCCCCCCCCAGAAATCACCCCAAGAACCCACAGACCCAGACCCGCCAACGGGACTGCGCTGGGCGTGTTGATCGCAAGCACGTCTCCTCAGCACGCAAAGGCGCAGTGCAGAAGTGTGGGCACGGTGGGAGTATGGGGGTGTTACTAGGCATATGGCAGTGTATAAAAACATCACTGCATTACTATAGGATACCTACGGGGGGGGGGGGGAAGCCTAAACTGAGGTTCAAATACTTCCACCCAGCCCGATGCATGCACCTAGCCTGACCCATCCACCTACCAAAACCCTCGACTACCCAACACACCATCTTACAGACAGAGGGTGCATTCGCACTCCCCGTCGTAGAAGCCGTCACGCCGTCGGGCTCCAGTGCTCCAATCCCATTCCTCCCCCGGCCTCGCAACCAGCGCATCCCCACACCCCCCTAGTCCTCCTCGATCTCGCCCTCCTCGCTGCCACTCCGCATCGCACGATCCTCATCCTCCTTCTTAACAACCGGACTCTTCTCCCTCGCCGTCTCAGGCCGGGGCGAGAAGCGCGGGCGCTGGGGGTCGTCAGCCTGTGCTCTGAACACGGTGTGGCGCGCGTCAACCGCAGAGGCGGAAAGTGAGTCGTCAGAGGCGGAAAGCGTGTCCTGAACCCGCTGCGGCGAGAACACAGGACGATGGAGAGGAGAAAAAAGAGAATTACGAATACGAACCTTGACATCGCGGCGCGACACGCTGACCTCGCTGTCGCGGCGGCGCCGCGCCGTGCGCCCCGCGCCGTCGCCGTAGTCCAGGCTCGCGGAGCCTTCGCGCGGGTCGGCGCGGCTGAGCGGGTCGGGGCGGTAGGAGCGGTCGTCTGGGCGGGCGCGCGGGTAGTGGTCGGTGGAGGAACGGCGGGGCGGCTCGTAGCGGTCGTCGTCGCGGTAGGCGCGGCGCGGCGGGGGCGAGAGGGCGGCTCGCTCGGTGTCGCGGTAGCGCGCCTCGCGGTCCTGCTGGGCGCGGCGGCGCTCTGCGGCGTACGTGTCGTGCTCGGGCGAGCGGGTGCGGGTGCGGCGGTCGCGGCGCGGGTTGTCGGAGGGCCGGTAGGAATGGTCTCTGTCGGTGCCGCGGCGGTCGCGGCTGCGTGGGCGTGAGTCGCGGCGGCGGTCGCTGCGGTCGCGGCGCTCCGTGTCTTTGTCTTTTAGGCGCTGCATGTGTTTGTCGAAGGCGGACTCGCGGAGGGCATCTGTCTTCAGCGCGCGGTATTCGTCGGTCTTTTCGACTCGGGGACGTACCGCTTCCCATGTGTCCGCAAGCTCCACGGGGGGGTCCAGGCGCTTGATGATGGAGCGCAAGCGGTCGACGGCGTGGCGCTCGTCCGACTCCTCGAGCTTGCGCTCGTCATCCTCGCGCTTCTTGACCTTCTCGAGGATGTACGTGTAGATATCGTGCATCGACTGCTCGTCAATGTTAGCGGTGCGAGAATCTTTGCGCATGACACTCAGGAACTCTTCGACTGGGGTCGCCGTGGTGACCTCGAACCGCTGGTGCTCCAGCACGTCCAGCGCGTAGCGACGCAGCGTTCGGAATTTGCCCGTCTCCTCCTCCAACGCATCCCAGAACAGGTCCAGGGGCGACGAGCCGCCCTGCCCGAGCATGGCGGTATAGCGCGGCTCGTGCTCGATCAGCGGGTGGATTTCCTTCCACTTGGTGCCGTAGCGGAGCTTGCCGCTGGCGCGGAGCTCGTCCAGCAGCTTCGTGAAGGCGTCGCGGTTGGTGCGCTCGACGCGGTGCTTGGCGCGGCGCTCGGCCTGCACGCGTTCGTTGTGGTCGCGCTGCAGCTGGCGGATGTGCTTCTCGAACTGGTTGAGGACGTCGATGCGGGTCAGCGACTGGAACTTCTCGCTCTTGAACTCATCTTTCTGCTCCAGCTTGGCCTCGGCGGCCTGCCAGCGGGTGAAGGGCTCGAGGTCGAGGCTCTGCATCAGGCCCAGCACCTCTTCCAGCGCCGACTTGCGGCTCTCGGCCTCGTGCTCCTCGTGCGCCTTCTTGAGGGTGACGATGTACTCCTCAAACAGCTGGCGGCGCTCGCCGTCGTCGCGGGCGGAGCGGAAGATGCTCTCGTCTTCGATAAAAGACAGCGCGGTCCGCCAGCGCGTGTAGTACTTGATCTCCGGGTGTGAGCGCAGCATAGCGGTGAAGTCGGAGCGCAGCTTGGCCTGGCGGTCCTGCTCCTTGGTCTTCTCCTGGGCGCGCAGCTGCTCGCAGTACTGCTTGAAGGCCTCCTCGCGCTTCTCGGGCTCGGGGATGGCGCGCCAGTTGGGGTCCTTGATGCCGGCGCGCACCGCCTGCGACCACTCCCAGTCGGGCTGGACCTTCATCTGCTTCAGCACCTTGGCGAAGGCGGCCTCGGCGTCCTGCGTGGAGCTGAACGACAGCTCGTTGCCGCCGGCGAACTCTACACGCGGCCGGTCGCCGCCAAAGCCCTCGCGCTCGCGGTCGAAGTCGCGCTCACGGTCGCGGCGCTCGGGGCGGTACTCGTCGCGCTCCCGGCGGAAGTCGTTCGACGGCGGCACGCTCGCAGGGCCCGCGGCCCACCCAGCTGGCCCGGGCGGGGGGCGCTGCGGCGGCTGGTTCGACTGCGCCAGGTCCACCTTCCGCTGGACTTCTTCGGGGATGGCCCAGGTGGTGTCGCGAGTTTCCTTGTGGTAGTAGTACACCTTTCCCTCTGGGGTGAACTGCCGCGCCCATCCTGTGCCTTCGATCGCACGCTGCTGAAGTTAGTGCTGCCATTGCCATCGCGTGACCACGTACCTCGACGTCGTCCTTCAACTCGTCTGGCTTCTCCCACGTCGTTGCATTCGTCGCCGCATTGTGGTAATATTCCTTCCCATCGGCCGTCTTCACGGCGCGCCAGGCCGGCGCAGGCATGCCCATTGCAGGCGGGTAGCCGTTCATCGTGACTACGTGATGTGGTCGGTGATGTTTACGAAGCAGTCTGCCAGCGACTGGAAGTTTTGGGACGCGACCGCACAGACCACATCCACACATCCCTGCAGGCTCCACTCCAGGAGCGGCCGCACGTGAACTTCACCCTGACACCAGCTCGGCCCGTTCTCGTCTGGCAGCTACGGAAAGTGATGGGCTCGGAAGAACAGCCGCGGGCCAGCTTCGACTTTGCCGAGAGCTCCCTCTTGGAGGCAATTGCCCCTGCTGCGTCGGACATTGACATCGAAGACGCCTTCAACTCGTGGGACGGCTCGGTCGAGGACGAGGACGCTTCGGTGGTTCCCTTTGTGAAGCAGAGACATGTCTTGTTATTCGGTAGGTGTGGTTGATATAAATTCCCAGGCAAGCTCTTACTCATGCGTAGGCTAGATGAACTGCTCCCGGTGTATGTCGTCTTCCGGACGCCGTTGCTGGAGGACGAAGCACTAAAGACATATCTGGATCGCCTGGCTGTCCACCTCGACGTGTATGCTTTCGGCACAGCGCCAGGCCCCGACCAGGAGACCAAGCCTCTACCAAAGGAGCTGCTCTTTGCGGAGACAATTCAAGACACCAACGAACCCACCATCGTGCTTCACGAGAGCGGAGACGCAAAGCATGCATATGTTTTTTGGAAGGTCAACGTGTCCTTGGGTAGGCTTGAACTTATTGCGTATCAGCTCTGACTGACTCTACACAGCTCGGCCACAGGGCAGGTTCCACAAGCCGGCCATCTACTTCCAGCCCAGTGCTTCTCTCAAGCCAGGCGTGACAGCAAAGAGGGACGAGGTTCAGGATGACTACCTCCCCAGTCGAGTGCCTCCTGCGCTCAACCTTCTCCAGTCGTTTGAGCACGACCCAGCGCTGGCCGGCATCCACCCCCGGCTGTCAGCCATGAGAATCAGCAAGATTGCGCCGTCCGCACCTCTTGCCCGCGAGACGGCGCGGCCTATCAAGACGGGCCAGCGCCCGCTGTTCCGTGTGGTCCCGCCCCTCATGTGGAGGACGAGGTTTGCCAAGGTGCATACATCGCTGGCAGACCTGTCGCTGATGGCGTCGCTGGACATTGAAGTCGCCCAGTACACATCCTACAAGGTCCGAATCACAAAGGTCGAGCTGCTGCTCAAGGGCGGCGAGATCAAGGCGCTGACCAGCCTCGACCCCTCGACCGCCTACAGCCCCGGCGACCAACTAGGCTACCTGTACAAAGCCACCCCGGACCTCAGCGCCGACGGCGCCCCAGCCCTCGGAAGCAAAGGCCACATCCTCACCGTGAACATCTCCGCCGACGTCTTGATATCTGCAACCTGCCAGCCCCACGTCGCCATCCAGTGGAAAACCACCGTCGACTTCGCCACCGACCACCAACCGGCCCTGCTCAAGGCCGCGCACAGACTCAGCAGCGCCTCCCTCGCCGGCAGCATCAAGAGCCCGGACGCCCTGCCCGCCCACGACACCCACGACCCGGCCGCGCCCGATAACGCAATCAGCCTGACGCTCACTATCTCCGGGCCGCCGCGCGTCCGCGTCGGCGCGCTGTTTACCTGGACCGTGTTCGTGGTCAATCGCTCGAATAAGCCGCGCCGGCTCGCCGTCACGGTGGTCCCGCAGCGGCCGCGCGACGCGGCGCGCCCGCAGTCCTCGGCGTCGACGGGCGATCATGGCGCCAGCCACAGCGTCAGTCACGGTGCAACCCACAGCGCCAGCCATAGCGTCAATCACAGCGCAAAACCCCCCCTCCTCGCCCCCGCCGTCCTCGACGACCACATCATATACGGGCGCCACAAGAGCGCGCAGCCGCACCCCACGCGGCTGGTGTGTCTAACAACAGATATCCGACTCGGCGCGCTGGGGCCCGGGGCGTGCTACACGGCGGAGCTGCAGTTTGTGGCGCTGGCGGCGGGGGCGCTGGCGGTGGAGGCGGTAAGGGTGGTGGATTTGGCGTCGGGGGAGGTTGCAGATGTTAGGGAGTTGCCGGGGGGTGTTGCGGTGGGGGGTGGGGGTGGTGAGTAGTTGGGAGTCAAGTGGGTAGGTGAATGCAGGGATGCGATGCTTTACTTTAGCAAAGTTGGTAGTCAGTGTGTAGAAGAATCATGTGATGCATTACTCTAGCAACGTCAGAGGTGTTGGCTGGCAGTGTTGATTGTGATTACTTGGTGGATAGGCAATGCAGTGTATAATAATCACGTGCTGCATCACTCTAGCAAAGTCAGAGGTGTTAACCAGCAGTTGATAGTGATTACTACGACATGCAGCCGGGGTGCGCACCGAGCCAATGAGTGCCGGCGAAAGCTGCCGACCCTGGCTTCCCCGCAAAATAGGTCCGATCATGGACCCGCCGGGCCGCATTCGTACATGACCCACGACTCCCGCAATCTCGCGACGGGCGGCGGACGGGGACGCGGCCACCGACGCGAGCACCACCGACGCGCACCGCGGCGACACCCCAGCCCAGCATGAGCCCGCGACGCACGCCCGGCGGCGAGGGCAGCGACACGACGAGCCCGCCCAACGAGGGCGCGGCGAAGCGCAAGGGCGACGAGGCCGCGCAGCCGCGGGCCAAGCGCAACCGCTACATCAGCATCGCGTGCAACGAGTGCAAGCGGCGCAAGATCAAGTGCAACGGCCAGACGCCGTGCCAGCGCTGCGGCAACCTGAGCCTGGAGTGCCTGTACGCCCCCAACTGCTGCAACAACTTCAAGGAGAGCGACGAGTTCAAGCAGATGACGGCCCACATCGCCAGCCTGCAGCACCAGGTCGACGACCTCTTCCACAGCCTGCGCGCCCTGCGCCCGGACCCGCCCAGCGCCTCGCTGCCCGACCTGGGCACGCCCTTCGCCGACTACCCGCCCATGCTGCCGCCGCCCGCCGCCCGCCCGCGCACCCGCTCGGCCAGCAAGCACCCGCGCTTCCACGGCCCGACCGCGAATGCCTTCAACCTGGGCGTCGCCCGCTCCAGCCTCAAGACCATGGGCATCACCGCCGACCCGGACCCAGACCCGGACGACGACGCCGCGGCGCGCGCGCCCTCCCCGCGCGCCTCGCCGCCCTTCGCCGCCGCCCCGCTCGCCCTGCACGCCGACAAGGACCCCATCTGGGCCATCTCCAAGCAGGAGGCGCTGCGGCTGGTGCACGTGTGGCACGAGGAGCAGGGCATCATGTACCCGATCCTGGACCTGGACAAGGTGCTGCGCTACACGGAGCTGCTGTTTTCGTTTGTCGAGGCCGCCGCGCGGTCTGGGCTGATGCAGGGCGCCATGCCCGGCGCGGACTCTATCATGGACGATCAGACGAGCGTGCTGAAGCTGGTGCTGGCTATTACGCTGGTTATGGAGGGTGGTGGTACGCATCCGCTGGGTGAGAGGCTGTTTGATAATGTGCATGGCGTTATTGAGCGCATTTTGTCTGAGCCTGTCAGTTTGCAGAGCGTCAGCCTGCTGACCCTGGCCGTGAGTCTCTTGATTTCCCATGCTTTGCATATCATATTGCTATCCCATGCTTGCATATCATCTTGTTATATCTTGTCTTCTCCCCCAGTCTTGCTTACTCACCCCCCAGGGCATGTACCACTTCACCCGCGACGACGAGGGCCTCGCCTGGCGCATCATCGGCCTCGCCGCCCGCCACTGCCTCGAGCTGGGCCTGCACCGCCGCGAGACCTACTCGACCCTCTTCCCCGACCCCGACGAGCAGGCCTCGGCCATCCGCATCTTCTGGTCCGTCTACGTGCTCGACCGCCGCTGGAGCCTGGGCACCGGCATGCCCTTTGCCCTGCAGGACGCCGACCTGGACCACAACCTGCCCAAGCCCGTGAGTCCCTCCCGCCCGCTGCCCGCCTCGCTAACGCCCCAGGACGTCTCCACGCACACCTCCACCCCCTACCTCAACGCCATGATCGCCTACTCGGCCATCGGCAGCAAGGTCTGGAAATCCATCGCCTCGACCCCGCCCTCCGACCCCGCCATCAGCAAGGAAGACATCTCGTTCCTCGACTTCCAGGTCCTCTCCTGGCACCGCGCCATCCCCGCCCCGCTGAAATTCACCCACCCGGACGCCGCGCCCGCGCACCCGCCGCACCCGCCGCCCCCGCGCGCCCTGCTGCGCCTGCAGATCCTGCTCTACCTGCGCGCAAACCAGATGCGCATCCTCATCTACCGCCCCGTCCTGCACACCGCGACCACCATCATGACGCACCTCCCCTTCGCCCACACCGTCGTCAAAGTCGCCAAAGACTCGATCCGCATACTCACCCACGTCAACCAGACCAGCGACATCTACCGCTGCCAGCAGACCATGTTCAACTACTTCCTGATCTCGGGACTCGCGGTGCTGTTTCTCGCTGTTGCGCATGCGCCAGCCGAGTTCTCGGCCACGTGTAGAGATGAGTTTTACATGGCGCTCGAGCTCGTGCGCGGGTTGAGTGGGAAGAGCTATGTGAGCCGCAGATTATGGCGCACGGTGCGCGCGCTGAAGGAGGTCGGGCCGCGGCTGGGGCTGGTGAGTGCCGAGGAGGGCATGGCCGGGTGGGCGGGCGGGAGACACGACGACACCCAGTCTCAGTCCTTCGATACCCGTCTCCACACCCACCACCCCGCAAACCTCGACGCCGCGCACCCCGCGAACCTCGATACGCCCCAGCACATCGCTCTCGACCTGACCACGCTGTTCGAGGCCGCGGGCGGCACGTTCAACTTGCACGGCTTCGATGGGTTGGGGGATGGGTATAGTGGCTCGCAGAGCCAGAATCAAAGCCAGAGCCAGGGACAGGGCCAGGGACAAGGGCAGGGACAAGGACAAGGGCAGGGGCAGGGGCCGGTGTACGGGACTGAGAATGATGAGTTGGCGAGGATTATGGGGGGGTTGTTTTAGGGTTTGTGAAGGGTTGGGGTTGGGGATGAGAGGAAGAGGGGGGAGAGGAGAGGGGGGGGAGAGAGATAGGGGGGAGAGAGAGGGGAGAGAGAGAGAGAGGGAGAGAGAGAGAGAGGGAGAGAGAGAGAGAGGGAGAGAGAGAGAGAGAGAGAGAAAGCAGTCATTAGAGGGTATCTGCGAGCATGTAATCAGCGCTTGCACGCGAGCGCGGAGTGATGTTGTATATACTGTTTGAATATTGAATATCGAATGTCGGGTTGCTATTCACTGGCCCTTGTTTCTTGTCCCCCCCTGCGGTTACTATGTACTATTGATAGGATACTTTGGGTGGGATACTATGGATGGGATACTATGGATGGGATACTATGGATGGGATAATATGGATGGGATACTATGGATGGGGTACTGCGTTGACGCGTACTGTGTATGACAGACACTTGACAGAGACGCTTGAGCAGAGACACCTGGCAGAGACACTTGACAGAGACACTTGACAGAGACACTTGACGGAGATACTTGTCATAGTAGCAGCGCGGACAGAGACTTGGGCAGAGACGTACGCTTTAACAGAGACCCTTGAGGAGAGACTCCTGCAGACACTCTCGAACCGAGTCTTTGAACAGAGACCTACTGTTGAACGTTGGCCTACTATTAAACAGACACCGTCATCTTCTACGCCAGACTGCGACATAACATAATGCTATCATACAACACGCTACAACACAGCACCTTGAAGGGACACTTATAACCTTACTAGTCTATTTCTTACTACAAACAGACAGCTAGAACAGACATAGTAACAGAATAGGCTCAGGGATCTAGGTTCCAATCCCAAGAGGAAGACGGGGACAGGAAGAGAGATGGGCAAGAGAGGCACATAGTTGGTGTAGAGATGGGGAAAATAGAACGTAGATAGGTAGAATGGTAAGGTAGTGTTGATATATACTAGATCGCAGCGCCTAGCAAGACTAGACAATAAAGTGTAAAACTCGTAGAAAGTTTGTTATAAGTAGTGCCAAAGTTAGCTTGTAAGTAGAAGTAACTAGGTAAGCATGTGTATATACACGGATATAGATACATACACACACATATATATGTATATATATATACATATCTATATATATAGTACACACATCCAAACCAACACCCTATAAACCACGCACCACAAACCAAGCACCACGCACGAAGCACCACCCAGCACCCACCAAGCCCACACAGTGCATAGTAAACAGCAAAGCACCAACCCGCAAACCTAGCACAGCCTCAGAACCGCACCCCCAGCGCGTCGAAAGCGCATGCCCAGCGCAGAAGCAAGACGCGGGTGTAGTAGACCAACGGTATGTAATATAGTAGACAGCGCTAATCCATGCAATACAGTAGACAGCGCCGAGCGATGCAGGGAGGAGGTGGTGCGGGACGTGGACGTGGGTGGGGTGTGGACGGGATGGGGGGGGGGGAGGGTGGTATAGTAAACTACAAGACAAACCGCCACCACTATCACACAGTACCAAAGCGCGGCACTAGAAACCACGAAACACACCACTAACACAGTATCGCACAGCACCAGAGCTCTGCACAGGGCAGTAGTTAGTACTACACGATGTAGACATAATCAGTGGGAATACACATAGCGGAGATAAACAGACACGATACACGCACGGCAACGAGCACAGGGATGTATAAATGCCGCTTGTGCGCGCAGATGGGATGCTGTGTTGCCGTTGTCTGGGCGGGGCTTGATTTCTGCCTGTGTGCGGAGATGGGGTGTAGGAGAGGGGGGGGGGGGGGGGGGTTGTGGTATGTATGTGTGTGGATGTGTGTGGTGTATATAGCATATATGATGAGCAGTAGGTCGAGCAGTCCGGGAGTTTGCGTTGCGTAACTGCGGGCCTTTGTTAAAACAGACCGACCAAGCACTCCCGTAGACTGATTCATGTGTAGAGCACTCGTGTGAGCAACCTCGCGTGAGCGCCTGGTTCGCTATCATTGAACGTACAACTGCAACTGCATATTTGATCTGGTATCCTCGTGTGCACCCCTACCATCTTCGCTTCATCCACCCGCGCTAACCAGCCGCCGCCTCGACGGCAACGCCATTCGCATCGACGGCGCCCTCGGGCAGCGGCGCGCCGTTCGCCGGCCGCCGTCTTGTGCGCGCCTGTTTCCGTGTGCGGTTCGCGGGCGCCCCGGGCTTGCCGTCGGCGACGTCGACCATATTCATGTCGTCCTCGTCGGGCCGGTCGTCGTCGTCGGCGCGGTCGTCCCAGTAGCGGCGGGTCTCGTCGAGCTCGGTGATGTCGGCGGGCCGCATGCGCAGCCACTTCATGCGCGGGCCGGAGCGGGCGCGCTCGCTGACGCGGAAGCCGTAGATGCGCGGCTCGTAGATGGAGCCGACGCCGAGGCCGGGCGCGAGGTTGTTGGGCGCGACGCCGTTGATGAGCGTGACGTTCGCCGGGGTCGTGTTGTTGCGCGCCTTGGCTTCCGAGTTCTGGGCCTGCAGCTGCGCGAGCGCGTCGACGGTGGCGGATGTGCTCGTGCGCAGGCCGCCGCTGATGTCGAGGTCTGTGAAGGTCATGAAGAAGAGGGAGGGGAATGTGGTGCCGAAGAAGGCGCCGTCGACGGTCTGGAAGCGCGAGTTGGGCGGCGTGTAGACGTCGAGGCACGACGGGCAGAAGAGCTTGACCGTCTCGTGGCCGGGGCTGTCGTTCAGGCCGACGGGCAGCACTTTGCACGAGTTGCAGTTCACGCGCGGGCAGGTGCCAAAGTGCTGCAGCTCGTACTTCTCGGCCATCTGCTGGATGCCCGGTCTGGAGGTGATGTAGCGCTGGTGTATCAGGCCGTAGAGGAGCTCGGCCGAGCTTTCTATTACGCTCAGATCTGAAGCTATCCGCAGATGTCGTCGGTCGCTCGCCCGGCGGTAGGCGCCCCGCTCGTCGCCCAGGACCTCGTCGTCGTCGTCGTCGTCCTCTTCTTCCTCTTCGTCCTCGTCGTCGTCCTCAGGCTCGACGTCCAAGATCATCTCCAGCGCCTCCTTGTACATGGGCACCTGCGACTGCAGGCCCGTAAGGTTGAAGTCATCCTCGATGAAATCCTCCGACACCTCGGCGAAGTACTCGTGCCCGAGCAAGCCGCAGAAGGACGCGACCCACGACTCGGTGACTTGCGACGACGACGACATGTTGAGACGTGCGCCGCGGTGTTTGGCAGCCTAGGGCAAGGCGCAATTCCAGTCCGCGCGTGCCGGACCACGAGGTCAAATTTGTAGATGAGGGGTGGTGAGTCGGTCTCACGCAAATGCGCGATTCTGGTGCCGACAGAAGCCTTGCCGAGATTGGCACACTTCACAAGCGTGCTGTCGGGCGTCTTATCGCGTGTCGTGTGGTGCGCGCAGGAGCGACTGTGGGGCTCGGCGTGGTGATGCGAGGCAGTCCAGGCGGGGTAGCAATCGACGGGCGGGTATGGTGAGGCTTGAGGTCCGTCGCGTGAGGGACGTCTTTACATCCAATAGTACTGCTAGGATCGTTCAGCAGAGGTCGCTCGAGAGCTGCCGTGACGGAGTGTCGTCGTCGCTTCCTGGAGCCAGCCTTGGCTCTCGCACGTGATTGAAGCGGCGTTCCAAGGTTGTAGAACTCCAACTGGATGACTGACTCACGACAAAGACAAAAACGCTAGGTCACAAGTTTAGATTCTTTTATAAACTCTACACTGCGGCTCATGTACGATTAAGATGAAGCAAGCCGCCCGCGTAACGCCGCGCTGAAAATGGCCCAAGCCCTGTGATCCTGAACGCCGTATAAGGAGTGAATGCTCAGAGAGCTCTTCGGTCCGTCCCTCGCCTCCCTCGCACCCTGTAACCACCGAGGTCAATGTCATGGCCTCCACTCTGCACCGTCATGCCATCGAAGAGCTCCTTGCCGATCGTGATGATCTTCACAGTGTTGCCAAATCCCACTGCCACACTCCGCTTGGCCAGTCTTGTTATGGGGCCCGGCGCCACTACGAAAAGATCGTCTTCGACGTCGTCTTCCAGCTCGTTGTGGTCGTCAGATCGCAACGATCGCGCACGGAAGTCGCCGGTCGAGGACAATGACCAGGCTTCCCATAAATCAGCCTCGTCGGTCGGTGTGTAAGTGTGTCGACGGTCGGTGGTGAAAGCGCTGGTGATCCTGGACGAGACGAGCGCGCTTTCTGGCTTGCTGGCACGCTGTCTTATGGCTGAAGTAGGGGTTATCGAATTCGGCACATCCTCCTCATCATCTGATGTGACGGATGAAGCACCAGCGGATGGTGTGCGCCTGCGCACACCCACCACGCTGGAGGCCCCTGTTGACTCCCATACACCGGCGGAGTCGACACAGAGAACAGCCTCTGCGGCACTATCAAGCCCTCGGCAAGCGTGTTTTGCTCTGTCCAGTGGCTTCCCGAGACAGATCTGGGATGTCAAAGAGTCTTCGGGGCTGAAAGTCTGCATTATCATATGTTGTCGGTCTTGCTCAGCATACACAACTGACAGCGTCTGTACAGCCGGTGCACCACACGGACATTGGCGCCGTGCAGAATGCATAACCCGGATAGAATGTTGCTTTAGGTGACCGATCTCGAAGGCATGTATCAGAGCCTTGCTACTGAAATCGAAAATCTCCGCTCTCTCATCGCGGAGCGCAAAAATCAACCCGAGACTGGGTACAGCATGGAGACATTGGATCTTGGAGGGATTGCTGTCAGGCGGCGGTCCGGGATCCAGACTAGCAACAACCTCAGACGAGGTATTGTTAGGTTCCTGCAGCGACAAGACATGTACTTCGCCTGGTTTGCACACGAACACCAGGCTCGCTTCGCCTCTGGCACCGACGTAGATCTCAGCACAGAGTATGGCAGTAGCGCTAATGCGCTTGGTCCGGTGTATGCCAGTCCGTGCCTCGAGTTCGGTGAGATAGCCGTCTGGGCTGAGGATTACGACATACGGCCTCTCGTTGTCATGGCGCATGATGCTGACGAAAGAGAATAGCGCTGGGACCTGTCCCCGAAAGTCGACGTTCGGGAACATGACGAATCGAGAAGTAGGCAGACTCCACATACCAATACGTCCTGCGTCAGTAGCAATGGCGAGGAAGGTGCCGCTCTCGTCCATCGCACTTGCTACAATCGGCCATAGCTTTGGCTTCATGCAGGCCGTCTGCAAGGTTGTAGGCATGTAGCCTGTCCGTCCAGTCATCCAGATCGAGGTCGTTCTATCCAAGCTGATGCCCACCAGGTAGCCTTTGGGGCAAGCCGACATGTGAACAATGTCGAGCGTTTGTTGTGAGGGTAGGGTCTTGACAGAGAAGGAGGCTTCATTGTCCTCTTCCTCATCTGTGACCTCAGGGAGACCGGTCCATAAGAGGTAGTTCATCAGCAGCGTGACGCCAGCTATGAGGAATACTGCCATGAGAGCTGCTGGGAAAGTGTGGCCTTGCGCGAACCGCCGAAGATGGCCTATCAGTGTAGTGGGTACTTGCGGTTTGTCTCGTCCTTGCGCTCCCTTTCTGACGACAAGTATTGGGTCGTAGATGCGAGCGATGAAGCTGTAAGCCCCAGGCTTAATGAGCGCGAACAGTTCCTTTGCCGTGTTGTGATCTTGCAGCTTCAGCCACTCAGCTGGTGTTCTTGCCTGGTTGATTGGGGGAGACGCCCATTGAGCTCCAGTGCTCCGGCGTTGTTTTTTAGCCATGAAGTTCTTGCGTACGGTAGCGAAAGATAATTGCTGGTCACTAAAGTCAAAAAAATGCAAGTTGATGGCCAAGATGATGGAAAAAATGGCGACCGTGCCAGCGAAACGTGTGCTCAGCGGCGTGGTGCCTTCCATCAGTGCCGCGAACCACGACTGTCGTTCTGGGCGCCTTTTAGAGCCATGGGCTTGTCCGATTGAATCAGAGAGCTCCATGCGCTGTACGTCCACACTCAAGACAGCCACAAAGAACGTGAGGTGGTAGACAAAGTCGAAGACGAGCGTTACTGCCGCAAAGACACAGAAGTCAGCCACCCAGGGCGACACGAATCGTGAGCACAGGTAGATCAGGGCCAGATTCTGGAAAGCAACTGCCAGGGACAAATGGCCCACTTCGCCCAGGGCATTCCCGATGCGCTGGTGCGGAGGCATTTCTGGCGGTGTTTCCAGCACGGCGTTGATCAGCCGAAATATGTTCCCCAGCCCGTAGCAGAACACCACGGAGGGAAACCAGGGTCTCGGTATCCGCGCCAGATCGATTCCGAGCCATGTGCACAAGGAGAAGCTGGCGATGATGCAGATGGCCATCTTGACGCCGATGGTGATGAGTAGCCCGAACCAACTCTTGACGGCGCGTAGCTGCATCATCTTCCAGATGACGTAGACTGAGGTAGCCATGTACGAGGCGGCAAGGAACAAGTCGTCCAATCTCGACATTGGCTTCAGACGAAACTCGTATAGACTGTTCCGTAGGGTTTGCCCGTCTTGAGGAAACATGACCCAGTCGGATTCAAGCGTCTGTGCCAGCGCTCTTGCGCGTGCAGTCCACATGTCCTCGACATCGGCGTTTTCGGTGCGGTCGAACAGAGACACAACTAGCGCGTCGGCGGCTTGCAGCTCCGTATTGATGAAGCGCTTGCCTGCGAAGACTGTGCTCGGCCGCAGCGTAAGGTTCATAGGCGTCTGGTCCCTGCTGCGCGCATTGATGGTCGCCAGGATGTTGTTGTCGCTATCCAGCGCCTCCTGCGAGCAGGCCCAGTACATCAGCGGCGACTGCCAGCCCCAGCGCTCCCCGCGGCCCGGCACGACGCAGCCAAGATGGTCGGGCACCAACATGGTGGCCGGCCTAGGGTTCTTGGCGTCGAAGCCGCCGTTGATGAGGGCATGCTGGACGTGCAGTGCCTTGCGCAGCACGCTCTGGTTGAGAGCGCCCATGTAGTCGCCGTGCACCCAGGCCTGGCGCACTACGACATCGGCCGGGCGATCGCCCTCGACTTCCGTCGTCGAGGTCCAGACATGCTGCGGGAGGTTGCGCAGGCCGGCAGCAGCGGGGCTGTGGGCCTGGAAAACGGCCGGAAAGCAGAGCAGCACCGAGACGCTGATGGTAACGACGAGGGATAGCTGCCAGTGCTGCGCGGTGGCGGTGCCGTGAGCGTGGAAGGCGCGGCGGATCGGGTGGGCGGGCGAGAGTTTGGGCGGTTCGGTCGTCCTGGGTGGTGTTGAGCTTGTGCCTCTGCTGCGCACGCGTAGGCCTCGAGTGCAGATGCCTCGCGGCTTCGGGGACTTACCCTCGCAGCGGATAAAGAAGAAACCAAATCATCTACAATTCCTCCCCGGGGCTTGCCCCAGCCTGCAGAGATGTCGACCTTCGCGATCTCAGCTGAAGGTTTGGAACGCACGCGCGCTCGACTGCAGCAACAAGAGACGTCGCGGGGTGATGCCGGACTGAATCATGGAAGGTGCGGAGCAGCAACGCTAGACGTCCAAGTCAAGTCAAACCACTCGGCGGACGACGGCGCAGCTCGAATGGCGGGACTTGTGGAGATCGAAGGGCGGTAGCGAAACGCATCATTGTCTTTTCGTGGCGTTCGGGCGCGCACGTCGAGCATCCAGTTCGCCAAGAGGCGATCACAGTGGGTTTACGGATGGGGGCTTGGTGTTACACACTGGGTGCGGGCGCGCCAATGGCCAGCACTTCTGGCGGGCAGGCCGTGCAGGAGTGTCTCAATGCAGTTA
The DNA here is from genome assembly GCF_020726555.1 of Boeremia exigua. NCBI lineage: Eukaryota > Fungi > Ascomycota > Dothideomycetes > Pleosporales > Didymellaceae > Boeremia > Boeremia exigua. The sequence continues at coordinate 1,275,531 of NW_025763529.1, read as the reverse complement.
CAGCGACAACAGAGGCCTGGCACTGCTTCGCGGCGTGGTTCAAGGCATGCCGTGGATGGTGCCTGCATCGGCCATTTCAGCGAGCCTCCACCACGGACAACAAAAGCAAAGAGTAAGACCCGACAACTTGGAATTGACTGTCTGTGGCTACATCCGCGACGACGTACAATTGCAGATCACAAGTTACATACAGCGAGTACCCCAGTGCCGAGCCTGCCCAGCGGGTCACGGCATGCAGGACCTGTGATACAGGTGCTCAATTCTCCGGAGAGCCTCAAGCACCGTCCGCTTTGGGACTTCCACAAAGCCTGTAGCACCGGGCTGTTACTGACAGGGACCGCGAAGGTGCTTATTGCGTTCTGTGAGCAATGGAATGTCACCAGCAGGGCGAGCCGAATACTACACCCCCTGCAGTCAGCAGCAACCATTCTGCGTTCAGAGTGTGCGTGCATTGCAGGTTAGACCATAGCTGAGTGCATATGGAAGAGGCGTCTAGCGTCTGGCGGCTGGCGTCTGGCGTCTGGCAGCCGTCTGCGCCTTCCTTCTGGAACCAGCTTCAGCACCTACTAATCCCGAAGCTGCAGCCTCAAGCACCCTCCATCTCTTCGTCGTCATCTTCACCGCCCTCATCGTCTGACCACTCATCTTCCTCGCCCTCAACAGCCGGGCCCAGCGTGTCGTTCAGCTCCTTGAGTAGCTCCTCGGAATGCTCCTTCAGCCGCTCGTCTTCGTATTCCAGCATGCCGTACAACTTGAGGCAGTTGACAAGCCACTCGCGACTAGCCTTCAGCAGCGACGTAACGGTCTTCACATTATCTCCTTCTTTTGCTTTTTGCTTGCCAGCAAGTAGATGCAGGCACCAGCCGCCCAGGTACCACGCCTCAACACTGCCGTCGTTTATGTTGACGAGTCGTTCGAGTACGTCAATGGCGTCGTCTTCCATGTCAGCCTCCATCAGCAGTCGTGCTAAGCTAATCAAGGTTGGGAACTCGGGCATTTTCGGGTCGTCTGGCTCCAGATCTTTCCATAGCTCGATGCTCCTTGTCAGTGCTGCCTGTGCATCCTCCTGTCTGAGTTGAGATATCCGTATGGAGGCCAACGTCTGCAATGGCTCTGCGTTGTTTGGCGCAACCATGAGAGCTTCTGTGACTGCTGCCTCGCACCGTGCTTCGGCATCTGCCTCCCAGGACAGATCCGTCATGTAGACCTCTGCGATACCGCACAGCGAGTTTGCAATCTTCATCTTTTTCTCCTCCAGCAGGTCCTCGACCTCGGCCTTCTTGCCCAATCTTTCTCCCAGCTCGTCGATCTCCCGCCTCAAGACTTCAATGCCCTTCTCAAACCACCGTACTGACTCGGCCCCGCCATCCTCGTTGAGTTGTGCCAGCCAAAGGAACTTCTCGGCGCCGTCATGCGCACCCTCGGGGTCAAGAAGTATGGCGACTTGGAAGGCTTCGCGCGCAGAGTCGGGGTCGCCCAGTTCGATGTTGATTTCACCGAGAAGGTTGAGTGCAGGAAGGGCGGCTGTTGTGGGCTTTGAGGTCGGCTGAAGGATGTTGAGAGCTCTTCTCGCTGCGACGAGGGCTTCCTCTGGCTGCGAGGTCTGGAGGAGGAGAGCGGCTTGTGTGAGAAGCTCTTCCGCTGAGGCTTTCGACTTTTTCGAGTCACCGGATTTGGACTTCTTTTTCGCGTCGCCAGCGCGGTTCGACGGTTTTGTTTTCGCCATGTTGCAGGGTGGTATGAGTTTCTGAGGTGTGTTGCGAAAAGATGTCCGACCAGAAAATAAATTCAAGACCAATGACGGGGGCCGCCGCGCTAGTCCCCGCCATCCACCAGAACCCTACCCACCTGTAAGCTGCTACAACACAGTTTCTGTAATAGCAGTTGCGCAATGGGTGTCGAAGATCAGCAAGAAGAGAGGGAAGTCCTCGAGTCGATCTTCCCAGACGAAATCACGGGTACCGCACACACCCCATGCGTCTTCACACCATGCTCACACGCTTCCGCAGATGTTTCCGAGACAGAATTCCGAGTCGCGATAGTCCTCGAGGTCACACCAGGCGAGGAAGATGCAAAGGACCTCGAAGGACGTACGCATTGCTGGCCCTGAAGCATCTTTCGGCACTGATCATCCCCAGCAACAATAATCCTCAATGTGCAATACCCGCCCGCCTACCCCGACGAAGCGCCCCGCCTCGACATAACACAGCCCCCGAATGCGCCGAAGCACCCGTATCTGGACATTCAAGATGATAAACAGCGGTTGTTGGACTCGCTGTCAGACACGATTGAAGAAAGCTTGGGCATGGCCATGGTATTCACGCTGGTGACGGTGCTCAAGGACTCGGCGGAGCTGCTGATCAGCGAGCGCCAGAACGCAAAGCAGGCGCTCGCAGACATGGAGGCTGCGAAGGCAGAGGAAGAAGAGAACCGCAAGTTCCAGGGCCAGGTGGTGACGCGCGAGTCCTTCCTCAAGTGGAGCGCGGAGTTCAAGGCTGAGATGGACGAGAAGAAGCGCGTGGCGGAGGAGGAGAAGGAGGCCGAGGATAAGAAGAAGCGCGTGGCCAAGGAGGAGAAGAAACTCACAGGGAAAGAGCTGTGGCAGCAGGGTCTTGTGGGCAAGGGTGACGACGAGGATGAGGGTGATGATCTACAGGCCTTGAAGGACCTGAACGTCTCTGCGACGTGAGGTAGTCGCAGGCGTATATACCCCTTTGCCAAACAAAAATTCACACATCACTGCGCAAGACACCCATGCATCAAGGCTTGAGCACTCGTATTGGCGCCTTCTTCCGCCCCCTCACAACCTCCTGCCCCTCCTTCAGCGCCAACCGCGTCTCCTCGTCCACAATCCACTGCATCTTCCTAATCACCTCCCTATCCCTCGCCATCTCCGCCTCATACATCATCCCATTCTCCCGCTCCGCCTCGACCACGACATCCGCCCACCCCCCCTCCGTGCCCTCAATCCCCTGCGACCCCATAAGCGCGTCCCACTCGTCCTCCTGCCGCGCTAGCGGCAGCCAGTAGTGCTGCAGCTCGACCCGCTGGTGGAAGTGCTCGATGCGTCGCGCGAGCTTCTGCCGCAGCACGCGGCTCAGCGAGGCGGGCTGGGGTTTTGTAAGGCGCAGGAAGGGGACGCCGTTGGCGGTGGCGATGACGGGGACTTTGCGTGCGCCGGTAACGTGGGCGTAGGGGCGCACGTTCAGGACGGCGCGGTCGGGGGGGAGGGTCGCGAGGGGGTGTTTGCCGGAGGGGTGCGGGGCGGGTGCGGGGGTGGGTGGGCGGCGCGTGGGTGGGCCGCGGGTTAGGCCGCGCGGAAGGGTGGTTATGAGGTGGGCGAGGGTGCTTGCTGCAGCTGTGTTGGGTGCGGTTGCGGCATCGAGTTGGTCGACGGTCTGAGGAGGGTTAGTAGTGAGGCGCGGAGGGTGGAGTCGGGGCAGTACCTCGAAGCCGAGCTTGAAGCTTAGTCCGAGCTGGTAAGGGCTTTGAATCTTCCTGTTCTGACGGAATTTGTTGCGGATCGCGTTGCTCAGCGATTTGCGTTCGTCATCTGGGAGGGCCGCGGAGGAGCATCCTGAGAGCAGTGCTCTGTACAGAGCAATCGCTGGCACGCCAATCAGCGAGTGGAGTGCACATATGCGCAATTCACGGACCTGCGACACGATGTTCTGTCGACTTGATCGGTTGAAGATACCTGGGCATGCATGGAACGGCTTGGTGGTGTTGGGTTGAAAGTTCCGAGCTGTTCTCAGAACGCGACAAATCACATAGTCACGTGTCGTCGAGCAACTGCGTCCACGCTGAGCTGCTCGCAGACTTTGGATAGTATTCAAGTTTCATTTGTACTTCCTAATATCCTTCGAGCCCTCAAATTCGATATGAGCGGCCAAAACTCCATACATATGCACGTTGGTCAATCCGCGCTTGGATCAATGTTCGCTTTCGTGTCGTTCGTCGGTGTGCTTCGTTGCCTTAGAAGGTGGAGCCCTCTGGAGGCTGGGGCAGCTTCTTGTTCTGGGGCAGAGCCATGTATCTGCGAAGCTCAATCAGGATGGTCTCCATTGTGAACTCCCTCCTCCACTGTGCCAGGCACGGTAGCTTGGAAGCATCGACCTAAGTGCTGTTAGTCGATGCCTTGCCATGGAGCCTCAGCCTTGCTTACCTGGCCATTCTGCGCATTGACGCAGGGCAGGTTTATCTTGGATGTGAACTTGATCTCAGGCGGCTGATCGGGGTAGTTTGGGCCGCAATGAAGGGAAACGCTGTAAATGCGGTTCTCGTGGACGCTCTATTCGAAAAGTTTAGTACGCAGTCGCCAGATGAGTATGCACAGAACATACGTGGGGCGGGCCGAGAATCGTGCCATTCCAGTCAGACATCAACAGATCGTCGCCGTTGTCTAGTCCATACGAGCATGCCTCTGTCTGCGTTCAGTATTGTCTCGCGCCTGACTGTAATAGTGCTCATACCAGCGCCGAGACCCTTCTCTCCCTTCTCAAGCTCCTCCAGCAGGCGAAAGTTGCGCGGTACTTTGGCACCCATGATTGTTGTTGTGTGGTTGTGCGGTGAGGGCGCAGTGGAGTGGGATGTTTGCCCCGCTATTGAGCTGGTGGTGATAGTTGTCGCGCGTGTACGCGAAAGCGATTCGTGCTTGCGAGTGGTTGGACTGAGATAGTGGGTCTCGTGTCAAGGAAGTAGAAATAGCAAGGCTAGAACACGCACATCTGCTGCGGCGCTCAGTTTGGCTGTCATGGATCTTGGCCTATGACGACGCGGAAGGAGCTCGTGGGTCGACAAGGGTCCTGCGGCTGGTGCGTTGACCGCCTTCCGTAACCGCAAGCTTCACCTGACAGGACAAGTTACCTTTCAACATTGGCTGATACAAGGTTCGCTTTCTATAATTCTGCCTTGCTGTTATCCATGGACAGCATCTGCATACTTCTGTTGGTTCTCCGCGCAGCATGACAGCCCAGCTTCTGGCGGCGGAGTTAGGGAATTTGATCTCGGATTCGAAGCGCAAGAACACAGAGCTTCGAACGGCGGCAGAGAAAGCCTTACAAGATCTCAAATCGCTTTCCAACACTTCCGAGGCTCAGCTCTCTGCAGGCAAGCGATCATCACGTGAAAGTGGTTGGAATCGATGCTAACTGAAGGGAAAGATCTCTCAAGACGACCTCAATTCTGTACACCATTCTTGATCGCCTGCAGTACTCAAAATGCAAAATTCACTTCTACTGCTGTCTCTTGCCTACAGCGTTTAAGCGTGTCCCGAGCGTTGCCTAGAGACCGGCTACCAGAGGTTCTCGAAGCCTTTAGGCAGTCTGCAACATCGGGTATGGTTTGCGAGCAAGTGAGGCAGGAGAAATGCTAACATGTCCAGGACATGACGTTCAGCTGAAAATACTGCAGGCTCTGCCTTCACTGCTACAGAATTACCCAAATGAGATACGTGGAGAACCTCTCTCCACAATACTGCAGATATGCTCCGGCTTGCAGAACATCAAGAGCCCAGCAGTCAGCAACACCGCCGCTGCTACCCTGCAGCAGCTTGTCATAGCAATATTCGACCGAGTTGCCATCGAAGATGGTACGTACTCGCTAAGTTACATCGTGGACTATTCTAACTGGGTTTCAAGGGAAAGCTCTCGAGATTCCAGCAGTCACTGAAGTAAAAGGAGACGATGGTCCTGTTCCCGTCAGACCAGCAGCATATGATGCATACAAAGTTTGTGATGTGTTCGTCGATGTATTCTTCGCTGACAGTGCTAGGTGTTCAACGACCTTAACCTTCTGGTGACAGGGGAAAAGCCAGCGTTCATTCGCTTCTCAACAATCCCGCCTGCCTCAATACTTGAACTGATCGAAGCAGTTCTATCGAACTACGGTCAAATCATGGTTGAGCACCCAGAACAGGTCTATATACTGCGAAACCTTCTCATGCCTCTAATCATACGGTCGCTATCAGATCGTCTATCTTTCCCGGTCGTCGTGCGTGTCATTCGGATTCTGAACCTGATCATACGCAACTACCTGACGGTCCTCCCATCAGAGTGTGAGATTGCACTTGGGCTACTCAATCACATGCTCGACCCGCAAGCATCACAACTGTGGAAGCGTGCCCTCTGCCTTGAGGTTTTTCGAGGCATATACGCTGACTCGCGGCTTCTTCTGGCCATCTATCATCAGTTCGATGCTCAAGAAGGGAAGAAAAAGATCTTCGGTGACAACTTGGCATCCTTTGTCCGACTAGCGACTGAGAAACCTGCTTTGATTGGTCTAGGCCAGCAATCTACTGCTCCAGCTGTCTATGCCGACGACAGCATCGCAGGATCTGATCAAGCAGCAGCCGCTGCAGGAGCGATGGCAGGCGATATCGGCGGGCCTGTCAGCGACCGCAGCAGCAGCCGTCCGACTGGAATAAGTGCGCAGTGGAGCTCCATGAAAACGCCATGCATCGATCATCTCGATAAGACAGACCCCCCTGCCCTACCAGAAACTTACATATATAGCCTTGTCTTGACTTGTATTACCAATATCAGTGAAAGCCTGGCTAGGTTCGTTTTGCCCCTGACAGTACATCACGAGAGCAAAAGCCGGAAAAAGACCAAGACAGATGACACAGCTATTCAAGAAGGAGAAGAGCTACCATCAAATCAAGTCGTACAGCGACTATCGAGGACACAATCTTTCCGGAAGAAGACCATACCCGTCAACCCGCTTGACCTCAGTGATCATCCCGGATATGCCTACATAGAGACGTCATCGATGCTTGTCACAGAGTGCTGGCCTGCCATTCTAGCAACCTGCTCGACGTTTCTCAACGCATCTCTAGACGTAGACTATTATCGCGCTCTGGTTCGCGCAATCCAAAAATTCACCCAAGTTGCGGGTCTGCTCAGAATGGCGACACCTCGCGACGCATTCCTGACCACTATGGGCAAAGCGGCTGTTCCCTCAAATCTGCTGGTCGCGAACGTGGCCTCTCCCAAGGCAGCCACGTCAGATCAAAATGGGATGTTCAACAACGCAAAGGGCTTGCTAAGTGTCGACAGCCTGGTAAGCCAGGCATCCTCGGTCTCCGCAGACAACAGCAGACACCCATCGGACACACATATACCCTCGCTAGGTCCCCGTAATCTACTCTGCTTGCGAGCTTTACTCAACCTCGCAATTGCTCTGGGGCCAACTCTTCAGTCCGCGTGGTCGATAGTCTTTGAGACTCTGCAAGTCGCTGATCTTGTCCTGTCGTTGTCACACCAAAGCGGCAATCGAGGCTCATCCCAATTCGCTGGATCAGAGAGCGCCGCAGAGAAGATCGAAGCAGAGACCTCAGCAGTGCAAGCTGCTGCCCGCAGACTATTTGAAAGCACGGTAGATTTCCCGAACGAATCCTTCATTGAGGTGCTGCAAGCACTTTGCGCTCTGCTCAGTGACCCTGCTCCAACTGAGAGCGGTCAAATGACACCTATAGTAGCAGGCCGGCCACAAGTTCTTCGCCAGCGGAGGCTTGGTAGTGTGTCCAGGATCTCGTTAAACACTGACACTAGTTCTCGCGATGCAGCGTTTGCCTTGAACAAGATTGGCGAACTGGCCGCATTGAATGAGGCTAGATTGTCACAGTATGACCCCGCGGAGAGCGGTTGGGATACACTCGTCCATGAGGTTGTCCGCTTCTCCGCCGATAACCGCAAAGCGTCAGCATCTAGACTGCTTGCAGCTGACATCTTGTCGAGAACCGTCAGGGAAATCGCTGAGATCTCCATGTACGATGAACAGCGTGAGCAAATCCAAGCGCGGATACTAGCGACTTTGCAGCGGCAGATCTCAGTGCTTCTTCTAAACGACATCAAGACAAAAGGTGATTACAGCGACACAGACGTTCGAGTACACCAGATAGCACTTGACGCTTTGAAAAATGTCATTGAGCAGTGTGGCGAATCACTCGTTGCAGGGTGGGCATCAGTGCTTGATAGCCTGCTGAGCGTCTTCCTACCCAGCGACAACATACCGGAAGAGGAGGAGGAGGGCGGATTGCGTAAGTCGGTATCACAAACTCGGGTGATCTCAAGACCGCTGGCCCGATCTGCGTTCGCGACAATTCAGCTCATCTGCTCTGACTTTCTGGCATCTGTCCCTGATATTTGCCTCTCAACATTGCTAGAGCTTCTACTCAACTTCTGTGGGCAGCAAGATGACCTGAATATGTCTCTCACTGTAAGATCATTTACTGGAGACCGTTTTGGCAGGGCTAATCGCAACAGGCAATTACGTTCTTTTGGAATGTGTCGGACTTCTTGCAGTCGCGCAGCGACATTGCTTCGCTCCCCAGTGTGATTGGAGACGCCCAGCAATTTGACGAGATTCAGGCCTTGGTGAAGTCAAACTCAGAAGGAGGCCATACGCCTTCTCTATGGCTTCAGGTGTTACTGAATCTGTGCTCTACTACCACAGACAGGCGCGCTGAAGTGCGAAATTCAGCGGTTCAAACGATCCAACGAATCTTCGAGAACTACACTGATCAACTGTCCTCAGATGCATGGATGCTTTGCCTTCGCGCGGTGCTGTTGGAAGCAATATCAGCAAATCTTGCTTCACAGAGTGCTGTACGACACGGCCCTCGCAATACTGCTGCTGACATTGCGAGTTGGAATGAGACTACAAAAGTCCTATTGCATAGTGTCAGCACACTCATTACCATGCGGCTACAAAAGGTTGATGACATTGCTACCTTTGGTGGATCATGGTCAAATATACTAGACCGTCTGCAGCAGTATTTCGCCTTTGGCTCGCACGCCATTGGTTCCTGCGTCTTTACAACTATCACGACTGTCCTGTCACATCTGTCTGACACAAAAGCATTGGGCGAATCGTCTCTGCATGAGACAGCTATGGTTTGGAAAAGCTACCTTGATACCCACAACACGGATCCTGGGGATAATCAAGAAGCGTTCGTGGCTTATGCGGACGCGTTCAAGGCAATCTATCGGTTGGCTGGTCAGAGCATTGACTCGGACCTTCCCTCGATGTTGTCCCACCTGGAGACCTGCATCATCGAGTCCAATGTCATTGCTTACTCAACGGACGTCGATACCATGACACCACTCCAAATTAGGATCCTTGAGTGCTTGTCACTCATCGACACCACAGGACCAAACCTTCCGTCACACGTAATTGGGCTGCTAGGTCGCTTCAGTGTGTTACCATACACATCGGTAGCACATCAATCAGAGAGACAAGGGCCCACCTTTGTTGCGCTTGCCAAAGCGTCGATGACCATGCTTGAAGAGGTGGCCATTAGGCACATCGAACGCAAACAAATATACACGGATGGATCCTTCAACACCGCCCTGTCACATCTAGCCCGGCCGATTAAAGAAAAATATGCATGGCAAAAGGAAGGAAAGTCTCCGACACTCTGGCAGAAAGCCACGACCACTGCTATAGCCATGCTACAAGTAGGTCTTTCACAAGCACAGGCCCGCGGCATCAGCGGTGATCCGTTGAACGACATATGGTCCACAGTGGTCGACATAGCTCATCAGATCACATGTGCTCAACATCTCGATCCGGAGAACCCCCCACTTTCTCTAGAGACAGACCAAGACTTCGACATCCAATGTTTTACAGAATTACGCGATCTGATCACCGTGCGGCTCAACTCTGCCTCTTTACCCGACTCCCTCCGCAGAACGTACACGCGAAACCTCTTCTCCATCTCCCTCGTCCACAGTCCTCTGCAAGGTGAACTTCCGGATCTTGCGACCTCCCCACTTGACGATCTCTACAAAACTAGACTTGGTCAAACCGCTGTTCTGCCCGCCAATCTCCGGTCAAAGATGAGCTATGCATGCACTTCCGAACTCTTCACACTCGTCACTGCACACTCGGATGGGACCTCACACACCAAGCTCGCCCAGGCAGCAGCGCCCTACCTCATTTTGCGCGCCGCTGTGCCGCTCAAGACGTACATTGCGGATCATCCGCTTCGCGGACGCATGCCTGCTCCGGACTCGCAACGCAAGGAGCTCCTGCATGTGCTCGCCAGACTCGAAGAATTGGAGAGCGAGCCCAAAGCCATCCCGGATGCACCAGGGGTTAAGTCAAAGCATAGGAAGCATCTACATCGGCTATATCCGCTGCTTGTGAAGGCTACGAGAGCGGCACGTCAGGACTCGGTGGTGTTTGAGCGCTTGCTGAAGCTGACGGACATGGTCGGAGAGGAGTTCGACGAGCATGATGAGAATGATGAGTAGGGACTAGTGCGTATTTGGAACCACACTCGAGGACTGGTGGGTTGAATAGAAGCTGGAGCATGTAGGCTTAGTCCATTGTGGCGGATACGTGTGTAATGACTCGAGCGACCGAGTCAACGTTGGAATGTTCATAGTCTAGGAGCAGGATAGATGAAATACATCTTTATACTACCTTGTCTGCTTGTACCTAGCTACTTTTCGAATTTAGAAGCATTGCCTTTGCTGTTGGACCACCTCTGAATTACGGAATGCAACTTGGTGCCAATTAAGCCTCAGCTTGTCAAAAGCGTCACACGTTACAATATCAAATGCATCCAATTCAACAGTGTTTGGTTTGTCTGTGATTCGGTCACTCTGAGTCCGAAACTCCAATTAGATATGATTATGAATGCGTGAACGCTGCGTCCCACGTACGGCGTGCGATTCGTCGATCCCGGCAAACCTCGGTCCAAAAGCTTACCCCAGATTCGACTCTCCACCCCCACAGCCGACTACTTTATAGCCGCGCGACACCTTCACAATGCAGGCCTTCACCGAGCTTCACTACAGTTACTCTCGCCATGTCTTCTACAGCTTACGTCCCGTTCTCTGAACCGGGCTACATCACCGGCCTGCCCTCCCCATACTACCAGGAAACGCATCTGCGATGGCAGAAAGCGTGCCGCGAGTTCGTCGACAAGCATCTGATTGAGAAGGGCCTCGAATGGGACACAGAGGAGACAGTGCCGCCGCACGTCTTCGAGACGTTTGCGAAGGCGAACATGCTGCTCCCAACGCTGCCCGCGCCGCTGCCTGTCGAGTGGCTCAAGAAGCTGGGTATTACCGACATCCTCGGTGCCGTCAAGGTCGACGAATGGGACTACATCCACACCATGATCTACGCGGACGAGGTACGCCCTCTCACTCCTCCATATCGTAAGACTCGCAGCTGACATACTACAGATGGCGCGCACCGGCCTCGCAGGCCCCAGCGGCAGCCTCACAACCGGCATGGCCTTCGGCGTACCCCCAATCATCAAATACGGCTCCCAGCAGCTGCAAGAGCGCTTCCTCCCCGACCTCCTGACCGGCCGCAAGCGCACCTGCATCGCCATCACCGAGCCCGAGGCCGGCTCCGACGTCGCCAACATCACGACCACGGCCGTCAAGACCCCCGACGGGAAACACTACATCGTCAACGGCTCCAAGAAATGGATTACCAACGGCATCTGGTCCGAGTACAGCTCCATGGCAGTGCGCACGGGCGGCCCCGGCCCGGCCGGCCTGTCGATGCTCGTGGTCCCGCTGAAGGGCAATCCGGGCGTCAACATGCGGCGGCTCAAGGTCGGCGGGCAGGTCAGCGCGGGGACCACGTTCATCGAGCTCGACGACGTCAAGGTGCCGGTCGAGAACCTGATTGGCGAGGAGGGCATGGGCATGAAGTACATCATGACCAACTTCAACCACGAGCGCCTCACGATCGCGATTGGGGCGACACGACAGGCACGTGTTGCGCTGGGCGCGGCCATGGAGTACGTGCTCAAGCGCGAGGCGTTCGGCAAGCCGCTCGTGGACCAGCCTGTTGTGCGCCACCGGCTGGCGAAGGCGGGTGCCCTGCTCGAGAGCCAGTGGGCGTGGGTCGAGCAGTTCGTGTACCAGATGACGAAGCTGCCGAAGGCGACGGCGGACATTGAGCTCGGCGGCTTGACGGCCATGGTCAAGGCACAGTCGGGTATTGTGCTGAACGAGTGTGCGCAAACGGCACAGTTGCTCTTCGGCGGGAACGGGTACACAAAGAGCGGGCAGGGCGAGCTCATTGAGCGCATCTACCGCGAGGTACCTGGTATTCGGATTCCCGGTGGGAGTGAGGACGTCATGCTCGACCTAGGTGTGAGACAGCTTGTTAAGAACTTCAAGAGCAAGACGAAGGCTATGGAGAGACCTAAGGGCTCGTCGAAGTTGTAGGTTGGAAGCACTTGATCATATGATCAAGACGTGATTCGTTCATCTATTTGTGCCTGAAGCTTCTTCACCGTTGATCGTGTGTGGTATCCCGTGTCCCTCTCGATATCCTTCAACACGTTCCATACCCGCGCCTTCTGTGATATGGTTTTAATGTGCTTAGCAGCTGCCCGAGGTCAGCGGAATCAAGAACATGGAGCTGATATACCATCTTACCATAGTAGAGCCCATGTGTTGAAAACACTTTCAAAGCCGCCGGAAAGTCCGAAATAGTGATGTTTGTAATCTTCATTGCCTGGTCCTGAATCAGTGGTATATAACTCTCATCCTGCAACACCGGCTCCGTATACAGCAGGATATGAGCGATATGATACCAGAAGGCCGCCGCCGCCGCCGCCGTTACCGTAAAGTATACCTTGCAGAACCCATCATCATCCGCCTCGCCATACGGAATCCCAATAAAGCACGGCGCCAGCCCCGCCCGCCAGGTCTCCAGCTCCTCCAACAGCGCTTCTCGCGCCGGCCTACTCGACGCTGCCGCGCCCTCCGCCCCAAACACAAGATTGATAATCCGCGCCAGCATCCACATCATCTGGTTCCCGAGCACATCCTCGCGGCCCTCGCCCTCGCGCCAGGCCACCGCCCACTCCTCCGGATCCAGCACCAGCCTGCGCTCATTCGCCAGCGCCACGGCTATCTCATGGCGGCAGTAGATCCAGAAATTGGCTCTGTCGGTACCGCGCGACTGCGCCGTGATGCCGTGCGCCTTGATCAGCATCGTGAGCCCGAGGAAGTGGCGGCGGTAGTCCGCCGAGCGGATCGCGCCGTGCACTTCGTAGCTGAGTAGCAGCATGCTGCCCGTCATGGCGGTCTCGCTGAACGGCGTGCTCAGCGCGTCGATTAGGAGGCGTAGCGCCAGCCCGTAGTGCCGCACGGCGACGAGCTTCCAGGACGCGTTGAGACTGGTGTTGGAGAGTGCGAGGTGGTTGGCGGTGAAGGCGCAGATGCAGTGGAAGAGCAGCGGGGAGGCGAGGGCCAGGGGCGGGACGCGGAGTTGGTAGGTTAGCGAGTGGTCGAAGAGGTCCATCCAGGTGGCGACGGTTTTGACATAGGTCTGGAGGAGAAAGGCGCCTTCGGAGGTGATTGTCGTTCGGTCTGTTGAGATGCTGCTTGGTGTTGTTGTTGGGGGGGTGACGGTGGTTGCTGTTGCTGGCCCGATGCCCGGGGGGCTGACTTCGATCAGCTCATCGAGGTCGTCTAGATGCGATCTGAATATGTCCAATGTGGAGCTTGGTCCTTCGGGATGGGAATCGGGACTCTCTTGCTGGCGTGGCTGTGGTTCACGCGAAGGATGGTCTTGTGTGCCGTTGACTTTCCATGCACTATCATCTCGTTTGCAATCGAGGTCTAAGCGTGCACAGTTGCCACAAATGGGTTTGGTCTCATCACAGCGAATGTGCCGACTTTTGCAAGTATCACTATACACAGTCAGTTGAAGAGTAGGTTAGTTCTGCGTTACACGTACCATCCTGACTGAATTAGCATATGACTTGTGATGATTGCTGTTTTCTACTTGCCTGTTCTTCTTCTTGGACCCCCCCTTCGCTTTTTCTTTGACCGCGGCGTGTCTGCCATATCGACAAGAAACTTATTTTGTCGAGATATTTGTTCCAAGTTTGGTTCACAGGTGACAAAGCAAGAAGGGTTAGGCGGCGACAAAGCGCCTCTCGTAATGCCCGGGCGTCATCCTACGTCAAGGCAAGCAGTGTGAACATCGAATCTAAATTCGATCAAGCCAATGGTGTCAGATAGAGCTCCTAATTCAATTAAGGTACTGTCTAGGCTTTCTGAGGTCCTGGTGATGTTACGAGAGGTTTAGGGTACAACCCATCTTATCAGCCCCACCTTCGTCCACCGGTACCTATCGCGGGGTAGCCAGCTGCCGCGATCGTGATGCGTGCTTGACATCCTCATTATCCACGCTTGGTCTTCTTTGAATGAGCTCAGAGTCAACAATTGTTGTTTTGGTGAGATCAACGCAGCTTCTGTATCCCCGCAACCACGTCAATGGCGCCTCTTGCAGTCACACCACCACTCTTGAATTCCGCAAATCCATGGTGCACTACGCTCGAACAACTCCAAGAGTTGTATGACTGTGCTTACACCGGCGCTATCACTACGCGGACATCTCTGCTGAACGGCTTTCCAAATGACCCCGCGGTCCACCAGTTCGCTTTCTATGATCCCACTCGCCATACTGCATCTTCTCCAAATGTCGACCAAGGAGGAAACCCGAACGAGACAGGGAGCCTGAATACACTGGGCTATAGTCCGATACTTCTGGAAGAGTACCTAGGTTTCATCAAAACCATAAGCCAAGGTCTCCCACCACACCCAGCAGGAGGAAAAGAACACTTTAAACCTGTCATCATCTCTGTGACAGGTTCTGCGGAGGATGTAGTTGCCTGTTACAAGCTCATCACGTCGTATCAACGCGACGTGCGGATGGTACTCGCGATGGAGATTAACCTCTCGTGTCCAAACATTCCAGGGAAACCTCCACCAGCCTACGATGCCTCTTCTCTGTCGACGTACCTTGATGCACTAAAGGTTGAGATCGATCGACAGATATCAGAAGATGGCACATCAGCCCATCCGCATACAGGCCACACTCATGTCCCGATTGGTATCAAGACGCCTCCGTATACTTACCAGGACCAGTACAATGGCTTGATCAAAGCGTTGAAGGACTCTGCCTTGGCACAGCCGGCGCACCTGCCTTGTCCCATCACGTTCATCACTTCCTGCAATACGCTCGGATCCTCGCTTCTCTTGGCGCCTCAACTCGAGAGCTCCTCAGATGGACATTCGCATGAAGTATATCACCGCACACTGGAGTCGGCGACAGGAACGGGTATCGGAGGGCTCGCGGGTGCCCCACTACATCCGCTTGCGTTGGGGAATGTGTATACCATCAAAGGATTACTTTTCCAGCACAAAGAACTCGAGCATATCCAGATCATTGGGGTAGGCGGTGTGGATGATGCAGCTGGCTACAGGAGGATGCGAGCGGTTGGTGCCGCTGCCGTTGGTGTGGGTACTGCACTGGGCAGACATGGTGTTAAGATCTTCGGTGAGATCGAGAAAGGGGTCTCCACCAAATAGTGGACACATGGAAGAGGAAAGTATTGTACCTATTGTACGTTTGATTCGAAACTATCGCGGTGATAAGGCTGCAGTTGCTCGGTCAGAGTCGGGGAATAGACCAAACCGCTTTGAAACGACCGAGATGTCATGACGCGTTGATGAAGTCTTATGCACCCAACAAAATGCCTCTCAACCTGTAAAAGGAGACGTGAGGCCAGTCGAAAGAACCGCACTCCAGCAGCCGTTCAGATGGCTACCATCCGGCGTTGGGAGGGTGGAAGCCAACAATGTGCTCAGCGCAGCTATCAGGAGATCACTCTGTACAAAACTGCTAGTAGTGTCGTGCATACTGTAGGGTCGTGCATGTCAGGGTCTTCTTAGTGACGAATCACAACTGCCGTACGGGCGGTGAGGTGGCAGAAAAAGGTGCATGGCGGGTTGCCCCGCGCCTCAGCATAGAAAAACCTCGTTGTCCCGCGGTCTGCCATCTCACCACTCCCACTCTTTCCTCCCTCAATTCACCCTCCAAAACACACTTCAATATGTCTGCTCCCGCCCACAAGTTCAAGGTCGCCGACATCTCGCTGGCCGCTTTCGGTCGCCGGTACGCAGTCCTCCAGCCATGTTTGGCAGACAATACTAACCCAAAGACAGAGAGATCGAGCTCGCCGAGAATGAGATGCCCGGTCTCATGGAGACTCGCGCCAAGTACGCTGAGGACCAGCCCTTGAAGGGTGCCCGCATCGCTGGTTGCCTTCACATGACCATCCAGACCGCCGTCCTTATCGAGACCCTCACAGCCCTCGGCGCCGAGGTCACCTGGTCGTCCTGCAACATCTTCTCCACCCAGGACCACGCCGCTGCTGCCATCGCTGGCGCCGGTGTCCCCGTCTTCGCCTGGAAGGGCGAGACCGAGGAGGAGTACGAGTGGTGCCTCGAGCAGCAGCTTGTTGCTTTCAAGGACGGCAAGTCCCTGAACTTGATCCTCGACGACGGTGGTGACCTTACCGCTCTCGTCCACAAGAAGTACCCTGAGATGCTCAAGGACTGCTACGGTGTCTCTGAGGAGACCACCACTGGTGTGCACCACCTGTACCGCATGCTCAAGGGCAAGGGTCTCCTCATCCCCGCCATCAACGTCAACGACTCCGTCACCAAGTCCAAGTTCGACAACCTTTACGGCTGCCGTGAGTCTCTCGTCGATGGTATCAAGCGTGCCACCGATGTCATGATTGCCGGTAAGGTCGCTGTCGTCGCCGGTTTCGGTGATGTCGGTAAGGGTTGCGCCCAGGCTCTCCACTCCATGGGTGCCCGCGTCATCGTTACTGAGATCGATCCCATCAACGCCCTCCAGGCTGCCGTCTCTGGCTTCCAGGTCACCACCATGGAGAAGGCTGCTTCCCAGGGTCAGATCTTTGTCACCACCACTGGCTGCCGTGACATTCTTACTGGCGAGCACTTCGAGCAGATGCCCAACGACGCCATCGTCTGCAACATCGGTCACTTCGATATCGAAATCGATGTTGCCTGGTTGAAGAAGAACGCCCAGTCGGTCACCAGCATCAAGCCCCAGGTCGACCGCTACCTCATGAAGAGCGGCCGCCACATCATCCTCCTCGCTGAGGGTCGTCTCGTCAACTTGGGATGCGCCACTGGCCACTCCTCGTTCGTCATGTCCTGCTCTTTCACCAACCAGGTCCTTGCCCAGATCATGCTGTACAAGGCCGCTGATGAGGAGTTCGGCAACAAGTACATCGAGTTCGGCAAGACCGGCAAGCTCGACGTCGGTGTCTACGTTCTCCCCAAGATCCTCGACGAGCAGGTCGCCCTCCTCCACTTGGCCCACGTCAACGTTGAGCTCTCCAAGCTCACCGAGGTCCAGGCTGAGTACCTTGGTCTCCCCGTTGAGGGTCCCTTCAAGAGCGACATCTACCGCTACTAGATTTCTTTTATTATGTTTGAGTTTGAGCAGTTTCAACACGACGTTATGAACTGGGATGATACCACTTGGAAAAGTTCTTTGTCTTCAACGGCATAGCATCTCAAGAGTCAGGGACTCTTTGGTCGTTCAAAAGGCGTTGTTTGCATATCATCTTCTTGACCCTTCAACCACGGTCAAGGATAGAGGTGATACACTGTTAGAGTGCGATATGGATTAAGACAGCGCGTCTCCACACGCAAGCGATATGTAGTAATGGCACAGCAGCACAAGCTGCTGTTCTGAATGAAGAGATTTGGTCAGCCTTCACCGGCATGACATCAACAAAGCTGGCCTCCCCTTGCCTCACCGCATACCCTCAACCTTGTTGCAAGACGTACCTATTATTGTCTGCAAGCCCCATCACATTCTTCCGCAACACAGCATACCACAACCTGCCGCCGTCGGCCATTCTGGCAGCACTGACGTGTCTCTGACACAACCGCCTCCGCCCCACAGCTCACCGCGTCTGCCGTGCCCATCAACCCTCTTCAGCTGCCGTACCCGCGCATTCCCATTGTCTCATCCGCCTTGCATCGCTCCCTGCCCGCCGCCATTGTCAACCCCACCGACCCTCCTTACCGATCTATTCTCGTCTTCGCGCGCATACCTCGCGTCCACCCCAGACGCCCTCGCATCCGCCCCAGGCACCCTCGCGTCCGCCCAGCAACGCCCCCAAAAACGCAGTGCACCCGTTGAGCCTCCCCCATCGCACAGCAGACACGAGCCCCACGGCGTACATACGGTCCGCAACGACAGGGACCAGGGCTGCGCTCGAGGCCGCGCGCCGGGGTGCGCGTCGGCGCTCAAAGGCACTGCGTTCCCGGTCCCTGGGTCACAGCAGGTGGCTGGTGTTTCGAAACAGGGGCGCGGGGGCTGGGAAAAGGAATATGGTACCTGCGTGCGTGGAGCGAGGGGGACTGGGCGCGCGCGGTAGTACGGGGGATGTGGTGAGATGGTGGGTGGGGTTTGGGGACGGGGGTGGCGTGGTGGTGGTGGTGGTAAGCAGTGCAGTGGTGGAGGAGAGGGATCTGCGAGTGCCCACGAGCGGAGATGAGCACGGTGTCTAGTCCAGCTGTCCTGCCTGCGCGTGAGAAGTCTGTACTGTAGGCACCGGACGCCGCTGGAATAGCGTTTCGCATCCGCTGCCTACATGCAGCGCGAGAGACGAGTCCGCCATGGCCGCCGCAAAACAGTGGATCCTGTACGACCACGCCGCCAGCATCTCAACACGACGGCCGTAGCAACGGCCCACACATCCAAGCTCCCCAGATGCCTGTCCGTCAGGCGAGCCGCGCAGTAAGCCAGACGATCACCGCGGGCGGGGCCCCAGCCTCCGCGGGCGAGTCGCGAGCCACATAAACGACCTCGGAGCACTCTGCTGAGCGACATGCTGGCATTGCGTGCATGCACGCCGTCACCGCAAGAGGAGCTGTAACTCGGCTAGAGAAGCACAGCGAGCAGCGGGGAGGCGAGCAGGCACACGGAGGCAGCGCAGACGGATACTAGACTGCGTCCGGGGCGCAGATGTCAATCGGGAAGTTAACGCTGCGGGGGGCAGGGATGCTGCATATCAACAGCTTCAGCGTTCGTAGATCCCCTCGGGTCGAAAGCGGCCTGACGAGATGTGCCCGTCAATGCAGATGTGCATGTCACTCCGGGTGATTTGAGAAGCGGAGTGTAGATCGACTACTGCAACGCGGCACAGTAGGCCTGGAGATGCATATAGACGTTGCATGGATGGCTGTCGAAGCCGAGAAGGCTGTAGAAGCCGACGAGCTCTGGCTTTCGGGTAGCGTCATTGAGGGGCTCGTACCGACGACTCCAAACATGAGCGGGATGAAGTCCGGGGTACGTTAGATTACTGAACATTGCCAAAACGGAGAGAATTCCGTCGAATGATCGAAAGAGATGATTGGATTATTAGAATACAAAGCGCAGTTGAAACTTTATATCGCAATTGCCAAGCAAGCATATGTACTGAGCCACTTGCACTGCGGCAAACAATATGTGAACCTATGCCAACGCTCGCTATGGATGACGACATCTGCCTATCTGTGGTATTAGACAACGCAGAGAGGTATCAGAACAGTAAAGACGAGACAGAGCCGCTAACTATGCCCCTCGACGGAACCCACAAAGCCACTCGCGCTTTTCTGGTAAGGGAGCAAGGCGGTCATGCCGAAAAGGAGCAGTGGGCGAAAACACTGCTAGAGACACAAATGAAACAGTGTTGATAGCTGATTAACGCAGGCCAATGACGCTCTGCCGATTGTTAGTGAATGTTACGGGTCAGTATGTCGGAGCCAACGTACCATCTCAAGCGTCCAAACCCTTCGTATCCAGACCTTAAGCTTGCCTTCTACACCTCTGACGTTGTCAAGCTCTACACCTTCCCACCAGCATCGGCGCGCGGGTTTCCTCCAAAACAACAATAGCTTCTGGGCCATACCGACAGCGTTGCTGTTTGCGACATCGTTGCCCTTGATGTCAGTCCTGAGGCGCGCGAGAGCAATGCTGCAGATGACAGCCTTGTTGGGCTCTCCGGCACGGTGGCCCCAGTGATCATCGTGGTTGAAGCCGCTACGCTTGTCAATAATCATCATGAATTTTGCATGAGATAGCTTACCCTGCAGTCAGCATCTCAATCAGATGCTGTTCTGTAGTACCGGGCTCCTCACTTTTCCTGAGTCCTGAGAAGATACCCTCTTGCCTCAACAACGCCTCCCCTGCCGCGCGTTTGACCTCAATCATCTCTGGTTGGGCAATATCGCGATGCGGTGGGATAACATAGAAGTCAAGATCCTCGCGGAGAACAATGATGCCAGCGCGGTCTTGCAGCATGTCTCTTGCGGAACCATGCATGGGCTCAATGGGCACTGCCTCAGCGGCGTGATCGGAGGCGGCAGTCGGCGAGGGAGGCGACGCAGGTATGGTTTGGGCTACATCGCGGAAGAACTCGAGCATGTACTGGAGGGAGTTGGGGTCGTACTGCGAGGGATAAAGATTGTCAGATAAGTATATCGCGGGATTGGAGAGGTGGTACATGATCTTGGCTAGTGTGCCCATGGGGAGGTGGGGGGGAGGGGAGGGGTCGGGGTTACCCACGTCGACTGGATACACATCGCCATCATGGTACGAGTTCATATGGCCATCGGGAAGGAGACCATTGGGGAACAGGGAGAGGAGGACGAATTCGGGCAGAGTCAGGAGCTCATCGCGCGACAAGGTGAATCGTGTTCCTCTGCAAGGACTGTCAGCACATGGTACACATGGTGTTCAAAAAACAGTCACCTCAGCTCCAGAGTAATGTTCTCGTCCGAGCCTCCACCCAGCTGGTTGATCGGGGGCGCTGGGCCTGTCTGCGAGACCTGAGTGATGATACTCGCGGGACCTCCTGCTGAAGCCATAACGTAGGTGAACGAGTCGAGCGGGCTGGTTCCTTCTGTGTAGGGCGGCGGCGGTTCTCCGTCGTCGATATCCTTGCTGCTAGAGCTGCCTTTGGTGTCGCGCGGTAGGACGGCTTTGGTTGCTGCGACGGCGGCGGAGGAAGCAGAGTCGGTGAACGGAGGAGCCGGTGCAAATGCAGGCGGTGACTCGCTTGTGGGCTCGTTGGGCTTGATGCGCGCCTCAACGGAGTCCTCGGACGGGAAGAAGAGGGACGAGAAGGACGGGGGTAGTGGTGATTCGCCGGCGGTGGTCAAGACGGAAGCGTCCCTCGCGGGTGCTGTGACTGTGTACGGTGGACGAGGCGTGGTGCCGTCGCTGGGACTCGGGGACAAAAGAGTGGACACGGACAAGCCGTCTGACCTGGAAGGCTGCGTTCGCGACAAGGTGCCGGTGTGCTGTGTGTGTTGACGCAAATGAGGCCTCGAAGGGGCAAGGGCGCTAACCGCCGCGGGAGTCAGTTATCAATCGCGTGCGTGTGCTAATCACCGGGTGGCAGGGCGCATTGAGCGGCGACGCAGTCGAGAGAATTGCAAGCCGTTTCGAGGCGGACAGGAGGTGGTCGTCTCTGGGCGCGTGTCGTGAGGTAGGCATGGCCTGGAGCTTGCATGAGCGTCATTGGTTTGGGCCTAGCGCCACTGCTAATTACCTGTCGCGGGAGGCACCATGAGAGGTCACAGCACTATATCCAAGCTTCACAAAGAGCAATTGCCACTATAAGGACGCAGATTCGGGTCGACAAAGGATCGATTAATTCACATCGTGCCTGCTATGACCCGTTCCTCCCGTGCTCAGTGCTTTGCAACAACGCCGGACTCGTTGGCCTGTGCTGTGATTCGGCGCTTGTACGCCTGCACGGAGCCGTCAAAGTGCTCGATCGTGCCGTTATCACACACCCACAAGCTCTTGCATACGTTTTGCAGCATTGTGACATCGTGACTGACCATCAGCACACCGCCCTGGAACCTCTGCAGCGCCTCTGACAGTGCGTCCATGGCTTCGATGTCCAAGTGGTTAGAAGGCTCGTCCAGGACGAGAATATGTGGGTTGGTCAGAGCCAAGCACGCGAAAGCCACACGCGACTTCTGACCTCCAGACAGCAGCTCCATCTTCTGCAGACCTGTCATACCGGTGATACCGAATGCACCCAAATGACGACGGTACTCCTCGTCGGGCTTGCCCGGGTATTGCTTGGCCATGAACCCTACGGCACTGTTGTTCAGGTCCAGGGCATCCACGTGATGCTGCGCGAAGAAGCCTACTCGGAGTCGGGGGTTCTGCGAGATCAGACCAGCTGAAGGCTGCAAGGCACCAATAAGCAGCTTCAAAGCTGTCGTCTTGCCAGCACCGTTTGGACCAACGATTCCGATACGTGAATCGAGCTGCACATCGAGATCCACATTCTTCAGTAGAATCTTGTCCGGGCTGTAACCGAATGAGACGCCGCTCATCTGGATAATAGGAGGAGACAGCTTCTCCACTTCGGGGAACTTGAAGTGGACAGTGTACTCCGCTTCGGGCGCATGAAGGATCGGCATGCGCTCCAGCTTCTTGATTCGAGACTGAGCCTCCGAGGACTTGGCGGCATTGTATCTGAACTTGTCGATGAAAGCTTGCAGATGGGCACGTTCGCCCATCTGCTTCTCGTATTCGCGCTTTGCAGTCTTGCGTCGCTCTTCCTTGGTGGCATAGAAGGAATCGAAATTGCCACCCTTGTAGTAGTCGAGGCGCTCCGAGTGCTGGTGAATAATGTCGGTGGCAACTTCGTTGAGGAAAGCTCTGTCGTGAGATACAACCAGCACCGTGCTGGGGTAATCCTGAAGGTAGTTCGCCAAGAAGGTGATGGATGGGACGTCCAACATGTTAGACGGCTCGTCAAGCAACAACAGATCAGGCTCGCAGAACAAGGCTCGCGCCAATGCCAAACGCATTCTCCATCCACCAGAGAATGTCTTTGTGGCAAACTGTTGACGCTCTGTTGAGAAACCAAGACCAGCAAGGATACTGGCCGCCCTGGGCTCTGCCTTGTCAGATTCCATCTCCGCAAGCTTGGAATGAACATCACTAAGGGTAGTATCTAGGCCCTCGCGCTGCTTGTCAAGCCTTTCAGCATCTGCAGAGGTGTCTGCCAAAGATGCGCGCTCTGCTTCCAATACGTTAAGTTCCTGGGTAATCTTCTCTTGTTCCCTCAGAAGATGCTTTCGCCAGACGTCTGCATCCAAGACGGCTTGGAGGGCAGGCGTGTCATCACCAGTAATCTGAAACAGTGTCAGACCACAAACCCTGCATAATAAGCACGGCGTAGACTTACTTCTTGCTCCACGTGGAGAATAGAGATATGCGTGGGAATCGAAACTTCACGCCGAGCAAGGGCTCGGAGCAATGTAGATTTGCCAATACCATTCTGTCCAACCAGACCATATCGTCGACCGTAAGCCAATGTCAAGGAAGCATCTGTGAGAATGCGTAGACCCGGCATAGAGACATCAAAGCTATCAATCTTGATGTCTTTGCTCTTGTTCGAGGAATCAGAGCCCAGCTGCAGAGGGTTAACAGCCATGTAGAAGTCTTCATAGCTCTGTGCTTCGTTGGGGATATCAAGCAGTTTGGACGCTTCGTATTCGACGTTTTTGAACTCTTTACGGTCTTGCTTGGCACGAAGTTTACGCTCGGCCTTCTCAAGCTTCTTTCGATCAACCCTGGACTCTACCTTACGGGTGTTGGCTGACTCAAGATCAACAGTGCCGCCAGACAGACCCAAGGTCGCAGACATGTTCTTTGAGGAGCCCACGTGGACGGCCTGATCTAACCTCTTCGCTGAGGGGGCCATCTGGCGGCGTTCGCCATCAGAGCCATTCGCCGCATTCAGACGTGAGACGAACTTGTCAACAAGATTCGTAATAGTTGTCTCATTGTCCTTTGACAAATTGCCAGAAGCAGAGAGAAGCAGGGCAGCGACAGTAGCGGCAGCCTCCTCGAGCGGGGAAGGGGCGTTAGGATCCGAGTCGGAAGAGAATGAATTGGCAGCATGGGTCAGGTACCCCACCGAGTACTCTGACAAGATGGGGTCGATGCTAGGGATCTGGCTTCTGATTTCAGCCTCCATGGCTGTTGGCTGGCGTAGAGATACGAAAGTCCTTGTCCCACAGGCGAGTGCCGTCTGAAGTCAAAATCCCAACGGAGGCGCTGGCAGGGTCGGGGGGACACAACAGCACGTCTCGCTTTGTTCAGTCTGATGCCGGTGTATTGGCGGAGCGGGACAGTGTTTCTGCGTCGATATTGGTGCCACCGCAGGTCGTCCAGCTCTTTGGCAGTCTGTGAAGAAAGCCAAAGTGGCGTTGGCGGTAAAATCAGCGGTGGCCAATCGCGGGGCAGGCGCAAAGAGCAACGTCAAACCGCGGCGCTCGCGTTTTTCGCGCGAAGCCCACCGGACCTGCACGACCACCTGGGCAGTCTGGGTCACGCCTCTGGCTGCTAGTCAATCGCCGGCCAGGATTTCCCGGCTGCGCGCATCCTCTGCCGCGTCTCTGTGTTTCCGCTGGACATCATTGATCGTAGCGTAACCTCATGCGGGCTCTGAGCCGCTCGCCCAAGCAGCCGGCCTCCAGAAAGAATGATACCTGCCGTCGCCGCTCCCCCAGAATGATTGACACAGCGCCGCCTCCACTGTTGATCAGAGCGGGCAGGCCTATGACGGCCAGGCCAAGCCTAATTCACAACGTCGTTCACGACGCACCTGTGCCCTTGAGCTGCGTTCATGGCTTTTCGAGCAACAGCCGGCCACTCTCGTCGTGACATGTGCCATGGGAAGCTTGCCTCCAGCTGTGATTTTGCTGGGCTGAGGCGTCGCCGCGTCCCGCCATACCCTCAATTCCTGGTATCCTTGCTTGGCTGTCCCGTTCTCTAGTTCCCCATCCTAGGGCTGACGTGCTCTCTGTTTTGGCTGCTGAGGCTGCTTCCGGGGTGCCCTGGGCTAAGTGTGTCATTGGCGAGCCTCTGCATGCCGAAACAGCGATACCCACGAGGAATCATGCATTCGTGCCTTGATGTTCTCCATCCACATTCCTTCGGCCGCCTCCAGCGTCACACCGTCACGCTGAGTCCAGCACCAACCCACCGTTTGCCGGAATGGTCTTGGATGAAGTGGCCTGGTGCGCCGTGGCGGAGGCAGCTAAGGCACCATCTACCGGATTGCCACACTACCAGTGCAAGCCTACAGAAACCGGCTGATATGTACGTACATGAGCGCCGCAACGATACGATCAGCAAACAATCTCCACTCGCTTGCAGGGAACTGCTGCCGGACGTGCAGGCGGGCGCTCGCGAATCACTGCGCAGCGTTACAAGTGCCTGGGATGCCATCGTGGGTCCCAAAATAGTTGGCTCTTAGCAGCGCGAGGGGTGTTCTCCTCCGTGGACTGGCTGGCCCGCTGTACCAGCGTCTGCACAGCGTCCCTGAGCGTCGTTGACGTTACTCGGCGCTATCGCTAGCTGTCTGCGCTCGCACGTCGTAGTACCGCGCGCGCTGTAGAACGGCGGATCACGGCCTGAGATGCACGCAGATGCAGCGTGGACGGGTTGAACGGCGCTGCTTCCAGTAGCGGAGCTATGGCAACATGGACGGTGCTCAGCGAGGCATGAGGTCTGTGTCGACTCCGTGTTGTTTCGACATGCCGCTACCAGCCCATTTCATCGGCGACATCTCGCTAATCCCCAAGCGCGCTGGGTAACCCTGTCCGTCGATCCAGAGCAACAAGCAAGCAAGCCAGCGGATTTCTTCAGCCCTCAGTCCGCTCTCCCTCGAAGCTCCACCTCTCTGCTTCAGGCCGCTGCCGGGAGCACTTGCCGTCCCCTCGTCGCTTTGTTCTGTGATGCCGTCCTGTTTCCTGGCGTCTAATTGAGCTCTCCATTCCTTCCCCCGTATACCCGCTGTGCATCTGCGATCCATGGTTCACTGAGGCTTGACGTGCCAGAATGCTCGCGTCGTCCCAAGTGCTTCGCCGAGCGATTCTTCCCCGGCGGTGCGGTTTCTAACGAGAATGAAAACGGTTCCAACGGTAAATATCCCGCCATCTCTTCCGTCTGCAAGGCGCCGATGTTGCGTCTGCATGGCGACATGCACCCTCACCTAAGGCCCTTGCTTGTTTTGATATGTCTCGACGCCTCGTCTGCTTCTGAGCACGGCTGCTTGCCTGTTTCGCGCAACTATCTTCTGCGTCCGAGTCGCACTGAAGGCAATGACTGACGCATCTTCGTCCACACAGCTTTGTGCTACTGCCACTGTCGTTGGTGCATCTGCCGTCGGCCTGTCTTTTGGACGCGGCTCCCCCCTCGACCCCTCGAACTCGAACAAGAGGAAAGCCACCCCAGCACAAGAGCTGGGACACGGCTCGATGCCTACCACTACCCAAACCTCCTCTGCGACAACGACCACGGTCGCCCCCTTCAGTACCCCTATACCGTTCGCCCCTACATCACGCATCCCAATCGCGACTCGGCCCCAGGATGGTCGTCCCCAGAGACGGCCAATGATGAGAAGCATGACGAGCAGCGACGCGCACACGCGACCGCCAAGTTCTGTGATCAATGGCTTTGCCGCCAGTGAACACGGCGCAAACGAGTCGGACGTCGGCACCCACGTGTCGTCGAGAAGGGCCTCGTGGGTGAAGCGCCTCTCGGCCATCTCAGTCTCGCAACACTCGAGTAAAAACCCCAGCCCTGCGCAATTGTCTCCGGCCGTGTCGTGCTCGAATGGTTCTGTAGCTTTGTCTCACGACGGCGCAACTGTGCCGATGACGGGCAGGCCCCAGCTACCACCAAACAAGCTCGTCAAACGGACCTCGTCAGCGCGTGCGCCGCGTGACATACAGTCTGCCCACGGTTCTGGTTCCGTTCGTCCCTCGTTTCGCCGCCCTGCAACCAGCCATCAACGGTCTGCGACCCTGCAGAACTTCCGCTCCTTGCTGCCGGTGACAAGAGAGTCGCCATCGCTGGACCTTAAGCCATCTTCGGCGAGCACTGATAGTGAGGCGGAGTACACGCATTTCTTCACCGCGACATCGTTTCGAGGCAGAAGACTGTCAAAGCGCTTCCAGTCCAACCCAACAAAGTTCAAGCGCATCTTTCCAGACGAGAAGCATCGACCTACGTTGGTTCTGGCAAGAGCGGTCACGGCTGCCGAGGAGCTGGAAGACACGGCAAGCGAAGCAGGTGAAAGCGTGTTTTACGTGAGCAGGCCAGGCACCCCACTGAGCTACACAGCGGCTGTCGCAGCACCCGCTCCGTACTTCACCGAGAACACACACACACGCCCCGATACTGCTGTGTCTTCTACTGCTGTTTCTGGGGATGCCTCGGGGCGCAGGCGCTCTTTCTCTCTTGCTGACCTCCTCCCCACTGGATTAAGTGCCAAGAAACAGCGGCTCGCCAAACAACCTGGTATGAAACTCACCCGTGGGTCAAGCCAGCGCATCCGATCTGATCCCGTAATACCAACGATGGGCAAGCGCTCCAATGCCGCGTCCGCCGATCTGCCAGCGCGACGCAATTTGACAGACCCGGCGCCTCCCAGACGTGACATTTTCGCGTCTCCCGAGTTAAGTGAACCCAACTTTAATCGCGATGGGGCGATTGGAGGCTCCCCAATGTCGCCAATGTCCGCGCTACCGCCGCTCCGTCGCGCGATGACAGTCCCTGGAAACAGGTTGGCGTCAATGCCTCAGCTAGAGGCTATTGCCTCAGCCGCGCCAGCCACCAATCAGACCCCACCATCGCCCTCGGCCTTAGCGCAAGCGGGCGTTCGCCCGTCGCGTCATTCCACGGCTCCCTCTGAACAAGCTTCAACATTGGTCGGCTCTTCCGATATTGAGGTTCGCGAAGACGACGCTGATCTTCGAAGCGAAACTCTTTATGATTCGCTGCGCACCGGCGCAACTAGGAGTGTGTCTGGCGGTGCTCGAGGACCTCGCATTGAGACCATATTTGACGAGTCTCCCCCTGCCAAGCTCAGAGTTACAGCCCTTCGCGACTTGCTACCCTCGGGTACCTTCAAAGACGACTTCACAAATGGTTCTTCTGACGAACGCAGCATTGCCCAGGACGATGAAAGCTTCGCGACTCCAGTGCGCACCACAGAACGACCAGAGCACCACCTTCAGGAAGCTGCCAGCTTTTCGCGACCGTCCAGCACATCTGCTTTTCCTAGCCTGATGCCAACGTCGCCCCCGAGCATGCCCAAGCCGCTGTCTCTTGGGACGCTCGAATGGGATTCTACAGTGGGCGACGACGACAGGAGTAGTAGGTGGTCACTAGATGAACAGGAAAGTGAAGACCCTTGGGTTGACCATCCACCAGTCAGCCACCTCGCAACACCAATCACCCTGCGGCGCTCCAACCCGCGCTTCCTTGCTTCGCTTCCAAACTCGAAGCCATCGACTCCACAACTCGCCGCGCATGATCACATCGATCGCGATGCTCGCAGCAGCATTTTCGATTGGTCCGAACAGCAGCCTGCCGATAAGAGTTCGGGCAATCGTACACCGCCACGTCCTCGAACCGTTCACGGCAAGAAGGATGCGAATCGAAGAGACAGTCGATCAGTTGGTAGGCGTGTTCCAAGCGGGTTGCATGCACGTAGCCAGAGTGTGCCTGTGGTTCCAGATGTGGTAGGTAAGCGTAACACGGTTGTCACGAACAAGTTTGGCACCTGGGGTATTGGCAGCAAAGGTGTCACAGAAGACTGGAACGACGACTTTGATTTCTCCGAACTCCCCGAGGAACCCACCCCCAAGACCGTAGCCGGATCGCAACGCATCGACAGCGGTTCAGCCATGGTTGTGCCTAAGAGCATACAAGAGCAGCAGAACAACGTGCTGGCAAATATCAGTCTCTTGCGCGAATGGGGCCTTCTCATCGAAGAACTCAAGGAGCACAGAATTCGTGCTATTTCGCTTGGTATTGTCGAAGGGCCGCACATTGGAGTGTGGGAGGAGGTCGATGCTATGATTGATCTTGCTGATCAAGAAGCGGAACCCGAAGAGTTGCCGGCATCTCCCCCTTCCTCGCCAGAGTTCGACGATGATGGCTTCGACGAGATTTCTACAAGTCCAAACGTGAGTCGCGGAAGGCGCAAATCGGGGTCACCGAACGACGAACTCAGCAAGCCACAAACCGTGCGCCCCAGGAAATCCATCCTACCGCCAAACGACCGAATCTTTGGGCCCCACACTTCTCCGGTACCACCGAAGCCGAAATACGAAGCGCCAGCCACACCTGAATCAAGACCTATTGTTACGCGCCCTCGCAAAGACTCGGAGGCCAAAGCACGTTCGGTCATCGAAGCACTGCAGTCCAGGAAAGGTGTTTTCGAATCTCCCGCAAATGCACCTCCTACACCGTCGCCCAAGAAAGTACCCTTCGACACCGCGACACTGCGACGCATTGTTCCCTATGTCAGCACACTGACACGCAAAGTCAAGGATAGTATCAGGGATGCAGAGGGTCTCTATTACAGTCCAAACACAAGCCCACACCACGAAGAGCCTCCGTTTGCTATGAGCCCTTTCCAACAAGACGCGGAGCTCGCATCGCACATGAAACTAATGACAGTAATGTAAAGTCACAGTCTTCGATGATGTTACGGTTTTACGAGCATACTGGCTATACGCCCAGCACCGCTTGATAAACGACGGACCTAGATCGCAAATCACGATCAGCGATACCGTTCATGCGGAAGCAAAAGATTTCTTCCAGATATTTTCCACCTTTGGATCAGAGCGTTCGAGCGATTTCGAATCCACCATGGATTCAACACCTGTAATTTTTATGTCACTATTGGCTACAGACTCCTGGCCAGCGTTTTGCATTTGGAGCGAAGCCGCATATTCCCTATTTCTCTTTTGCATAGGATGCAGCATATCCTGGGATACACAAGGACGAAGAGCACGGAGCGCTTGTGAATCAAGAGTATGGTCGGCATTTTGAGTGAAGCAGATCTTCTTGCTGGTCACACGGGAGCATATTAACAGGGCTTCAGCAGGATTGGCCCGGGGAAACCTTGCTGCGCATCTCGCGAGCAGCTTTATTCTGCCCTCACGGAGTTTGAAGGATCATGTACAAAAGCGGACTGGGTTTCTGTTTCTGTCTTGCTCTTCTCAAGTTGGGTTGAATCACCGCAAGTGCCTCGGAATCTGTATCGATATTCGACGGCCGACATCTGTCTTGCAAAACCTGAATACACAACATTAAACATGTCTTACCCGCTATCCCTTGGCTTTCTCGTGATAATCCTAGGTAGTCTCCGCACTGACACGGCCGGAGCAGGAAGGCAAGGATTCCTGCGACAGACCACACCTACTACTATTAACCGTGCACATATAGTAATGCACACGTCAGAATTGCGTGAATCTGTGACTGGCTGAACTCGAAGCCGATTAACTCAGAATAAGCAAGGCCATCCACGTCTCCACTCAGTACATTTCAACAGTTCTTAGTGACTCTCGCTGGCTTCAATCAGCTGTGTCAATCCTCGTGCTTGCTATCTTACCATGCGCTAGCTGTGGCGTTGACGGCATCTGCTAGATCTGCTAGCCTAAAGCCATCAGATCATTTGTCTGGCACCGGCGCGCAAAGGTACCATAGAGTAAGCGACTGGTCGACTCTAGCTTATCGTGAGATCCCAAATGCACAAAAGTAAACCATGGATCACCTTTGCCGTAATTTCCGCGATATGAAAGCGGTCGCGATCTCACGTTAACGAGCAAGGTTGCTGTTTGTTTTGCGATCCTGGCGGCAATAAACAAATGACCTTTCCCAGCCACATTGCCGACGCTACCTCGCGCCGGCTCTTTTCGCTGCAAACTACTCCCCACTTGCATATACCTGTTTCCACAGATCCCACCTTGATTCTTAGTTCTCGGTTGTCCGTTATGGGAATTTGAAGCTCGTTTGCGGCCTGGCAGCTTCGCCTCTCGGCGGATAGTTACTATCCGTTGAAAGAGACCCCGCAACCCTCCCGTCCCTCGGTCTCGGCACGTCACCGAGCGGCGGGCGCGCCAGTCATAACGAACAAGTCATGTAGACCATGAGACCAGTGACTCCCGCCCCGTCGTCTATGTGCTACATGCCTCTGTCTCAGCTGTAAAGGATTGACAAGCCCGCTGACCCATATTGTCACCTTCTACATGATGACGTTCGGCCGTCTTGGAAGCCAAGCAGCTAGGTACCTACCGCACTGGGAATGGATGCCAGGACGAAATCTATAGCACTCAGGAATTGCCACTGAGGGGTACAAATCGGTTGCATTCCTTTCAAATATCAAACGATCTGACTGCCTTTGACAAATGACCTCTCATTGTCTGACTCTCAGCGACCGAACGATCTGACCCGTTCCGTGGGCCGTACCTGCATAGTCCCACTTCGTACCCCGTCGCCTCTCACGTCAGCCTTACTGTCCCGCTCCTAGATCGTACCTCAATTCTGCAAGATGGCATTGAGGCGTCTAGCAACCCTGTTTTCGGTCGCCTACACCGCCAGTGCGCAGTCTACTGCACCCAGTGCCTGCTCGAGCACTATTGCTCCACAGAATGCGGCTCCCTCAGTGGCGCCAGGATTCCGTGTCGAGGTCGTCGCTAACAATCTGCGCCGCCCCCGGAGTATCCACTTTGATTCGGAAGGTGGTTTGTTGGTGGTAGAGCAAAGCCAAGGAATCAAGAGAATCAGATTGACTGGCGATGGGAGTTGTGTCCGGCAAGACGGCGAGGCTCAGAACGTGACTGTCAACACGAATGTGAGTTTAGATCTGCTTGCCCGTACAAGTCTTGTCACATGCAAGGGATTGACGATTGTCAGCTGAACCATGGCCTCGCTCTTTCCGAAGACGGCCAAACGCTCTACGCATCGTCGCGAAGTGCTGTCTTCGCATGGGACTATGATGCCGCTCAAGGCCAAACGACATCTGATTCTCGCGAAGTCATAGGTGACTTTGGACCTACAGATGGTCACGTGTCGCGCACACTTATGATGAGCCAAAAAGTCCCTGGCATGCTGCTGGTTAGTAGAGGTAGTGGACCCAACGTTGATCTTCGTGCTCTTGACAAGTCCACGGCAATCTCCACAATCAAAGCTTTCAACGTTACCAACGCCACCTCGGAAAGCTACAGCTACATCAACGACGGCCTGCTGCTTGGATGGGGCCTCAGAAACAGCGTTGGTGTTGGCGAGGAGCCAGTGAACGGCGGCATTTATTCAGTCGAGAACAGCGTCGACAATTTCCAGCGAGGTGATGTACTAATCAACGAAAACAATCCTGGAGAAGAGATGAACTTCCATGGGTATCTTAATGGAACCCAGTACGCGCTGCAAGGTAGTAACTACGGCTACCCAACGTGCTACGCAGCTTGGAATGTATCTGAGATTCCAGATAACGAAGGTATCAGTGTCGGTTCACAATTTGCCATTGGCAATCAGAATGAAACCGTCAATGACGAGAACTGTCGGGGCGAGCACACCGCTCCGGCGGTGACCTTCCAGGCTCACATGGCTCCTCTCGACATCAAGTTCAACACTAATGGTACTGGTGCGTGGGTAACATTCCACGGATCATGGTGAGCTTCCATCTGTGACATGTGCAAGACTATCACTGATTTTTTAGGAATCGCGAGAACCCCATCGGCTACAAAGTCAGCTTTATTGAGTTCGACGGCAATGGTTCGCCGACTGCAGGACCAAATAGCACTACTGCAGCAATTGACATCGTCTCCAACCCGGATCTGTCGCAGTGCGCCAGCAACTGTTTCCGCCCTGCAGGTTTGGCTTGGGATAGTCAAGGACGCTTGTTCTTCACCAGCGATGCGACTGGAGAAATATATGTCATCACCAGAGAAGATGGTAGTGGTGTCAACAGCGTCGGCCAGGTAGGTACCCAAACCAACAATACGAACCCGGCCACTGAAACTTCGGCAGCTGCGTCAGTAAACAGCTGCCAAGACGCAGGTCTGTTCATTGTCAGCGCTTTAGCTTTGATTTTGGCGCTGTAGTTGCTCTTCAGTACGCGTGCAAAGACTGCCACAAAAAGCATCTCAGCTTCGGACGCGATTATATTCGTAGGTGCGATTCATTAGTTCATGTCACGTTCGCTCCGCGAATTAATTGTTTCATATCTGTCCACAGGAAGGTACAAACGCGCGTGACGAAGGTGCAGCACGTTGTGGGAGTTGCCCGTTTGCACTGGATTAGCCAATCTCTCCTTCGTTACTGCACACTCCTTGAACGCTAGCCAGATTACAACACTTTGGTTCTTGACCTTACACACTCTGTGCTGTCGTTTCGCATTTCTCCGCCTTACAGCTGCGATCAGCGCTGCCCCAGCTGAGACTTGCAGACATCAATTAATGCCTTCCACCTTGAACCCTCGTATACTCAGGTTAAGGACCCTGTTGGGACACTGCGCTTCCTGAACCCAGCTTTAGTCAAAGCAACCAACCGCTGCTTCACTTTACCTCCGTGTCTCACACCTCAGAAACCGACCCGCCATCAATCGCCTTCACTCTCATTAGTGAGCGCGGGGGCCACCACCTTCACCGACAACGTGCTTGAGAGAGAGAGAATCTTACCCTTAACTTGACCCCACCACTCAGACTGGCGCTCCTTTTGTTGACCAACTCGCTCGTGCACTAGACCTCGCCCTGAATAGTTACTACATACAGAATACAACATGTCTCTATGCGCACGGTCTTCGAGCACAGCGTTCAACAGGCTCCCAATCGAGGTGAGCAATCATCGCCCGTCGTACCTCTTGGACATACTGACTTTCAATAGCTCAACAAGGCCATAGCTCAATATCTAGATACAGACAAGGATATTGTATCCTTCCGCTTAGTCTGCCGGGGCACCAACGATGCTATCGATGCCGACTATGGTTCTTTCTGGCGCTACATGTTCCGCGAGAAGTATGCCTTTAAAGAGGGTCCGACCAACAAGGAGTTGAGGAGAGCGTACCAGCGGCGCAGCAAGATGCTTCGACGAGGCACGGGCTACGATTTCTTTCGAGGATACAAGAAGCGTGAGCAGGATGTCATCGAGGTGCTCAGGGATCTGATAGTTGGTAAGCATCTCTTTGTTCGGTGCAATGCGATACATAGCACTCCATCGCTCCCATCAGAATATCCCGAGTGGTAAGAACTGACCTTGTATCCTACAGAATCCTTCCAGGGTCTCGTTGATGAGGATGGGTATGGTCGACCTCGATGCAAGAACCAGGATCGCCTGCTGGGGTTCATCTTGAACTCCAAGATACTCCTAAACGACCGCCGCGCACCAGATGTACGAACGAGATCGGAGACGCTCGAAAAGAAGGAGATCAACCCTATGCTTGCTGCTGTCAAGATCATGTGCTCTT
Source organism: Boeremia exigua (assembly GCF_020726555.1). NCBI lineage: Eukaryota > Fungi > Ascomycota > Dothideomycetes > Pleosporales > Didymellaceae > Boeremia > Boeremia exigua. The sequence goes on along the minus strand of NW_025763529.1, from coordinate 1,241,366 downwards.
CTCTCTTGTTCGGATACGAAGGCCTTAAGTACCACGTGTTCGCTATCGAACAACTGCAGCGCGCTGCATACGCCGCGACAAACAAAGCCCCCATATACGAAGGCCTAAACCAAACCGAGATCAACATGGAATGGGTCATGAAATGTCTCGACTTCTTCCGCTATCACATGATGAACACGGAGACGGTGACTCTGGGCGATGCTATGGAGGATCTGTCTGTTTTGCAGAAGCCAACAGCCTGGCAACAGTCACTGAAGAACGGTACTGTTCCACTTAGCAGACACTGGAAGGGCACATACTCGTTCCTGGATCCTAATGAACAGCGCAAGCTTCGATGTCTGTCTGATGACGACGACAGTGACGTGTACTTCAGCGACAAGAATATCGACGAGGGCAAAATTCAGGTACGTCGAGGTCGATGTACTTCATCCAGTCACGGTTCACTGACATGGCTAGTCTCTCGAGCTCAACTTCGATCCAGAACGCCAACTAAAGTGGCCGAAATTGTTCGAAGAACGCCTGAACTCACTGCGCGGGGCTAATGAGTCGGACCTCCCCTCCAAAATACAAGGCCGCAGCAAGCCAAAGAACCTCTCAAAGACCAATCTGCAGTTCACGGGTACCGGTATGGATCTTGAAGATGATTTCCAGGCCATAGGATGGCTCAACGCCCTGCCAGATCAGTGTGGCATACCAGGTTGGCAACGTATCACGTTCATGAAGCACTTCGCCGAAGATCTTGACGACGTCGACTCTGACAACCTCTGGGCTTATGAGGGCGTTGTTCTGCCGGGAGGTCGCATCATCGTTGGCCGTTGGTGGTTTGCATCGGAGGCGGTCGATTTCAACGTAAGTGCCAACCTCATGTGTCTGGTTTAAGAAGATGCACTACTGATTCTCCCAGCGCGATTATAACGGGCCCTTCATCTTATGGGCTTCCGAGCCTGATGAGTTCGACAGCACTTTCGGCAGCGACTCAAACGAGTAGGAGGACAATTTGGCGCTTTGAATATCGAAGAACGCTCATTGCAAACATCTATCATGGCATATCAGCATTTGAGTCATTGACACTTGACAGTCACACATGCTTGGAGTTTTGACATCTCACGTAGCTTATTCCGACCCATGGATCGAACACATAGCACATTTGATTATCTCAAAATGCGGGAGCCCGTACATAGTCATACAATCATTTCCAATATATCCAAAAGTTTTACTCGTGCGAGCTTCTACATAAGGTACTTCGTCCTCTCTTCGCTCTCTCTGATCCACTGATCCAGCTTCTTACGATCCCTTGGCTTGAAGCCGACCTTGAAGTACTTTGGCTCCATAGTCAGACTCGTAGGGAGGTCGTTTGCATCCAAGCAATCCATGATCGCCTCATCCCTCGGATCTTTGGGCGGTGTAAACTCAAACGCACTTATAAGCCTCACAAACGCCGTGAACAGCTCCCGATTTGCCAGGTGACTGCCCACACACATTCGACTTCCAGCACCATACCCGTAGTGCGGTGTCCCCGCACCATCCGGCACGTTCAAGTAGCGCTCCGGATCGAACACACCCGGGTCCTTGAAGTGCTCCGCATCGTAGTCGGCAGCGTACGCATTCATGTAGAACGTGGTGCCCGGCGGAATCACCACGCCGTTCCACTCAATCGGCTTGATCGACACGCGCGGCAGGCAGATGGGGATGACGGTCCAGTAGCGCAGGATTTCCTTGTACAGCGCGGTGATGTACGGGATCTTCTCTTCGTGCAGGCACTGCGTCCACGCGTCGCCGGAGGGGTACGCGGACATGATTTCGGCGTGGGCGCGCGCTTGGATCTTTTGGCCTGCGGGGGTCGCGAGGTAGGCGATGCCCATTATTAGGTTGCCGGGGACGGTGTCTAGGCCTGCGGAGACCATGGTCAGGCAGATTGATTTTATTTCGGCTGCATGGGGTTAGTGGTCGGAGGGGGAGGGAGGGAGGAGGAGGGAAGGGAACGTACCTCTGTTGAGCTTCGCCTCGGGATCTTTGATGATGTTGCCGGTGATGCAGGGCTTGTCTGTGCCTTTCTCGATCTTGTCCTCCAGCGTGGCGAGTAGCCGGTCCATGTACACATCGCGCCTATTCTTGAACTTGATAGCCTCGTTGCTCTGGCTGGGGAACAGGCGGAGCAGCGGGACGTAGTCTTGCCAGTTGTTGCTTGTGGAGCGGAAGTTGCCCACCCCGCGCTCGACGTCAACAATCTCCTTCAGCAGCGGCGCATCTTTGTTGCCGTCAATGCGGTAGCCGTAGTTCAGGGTCAGTGAGGTGTTGAGGGCGTAACGTTGCCAGTATGCGCGGGGGTCGAGGTCGATTTCACCGCCCTTGCTGTCGGAGAGAAGTTCCTTGATCGAGACAGTGGATTCGAGGTCGATGAGTGGCATATAAGATTGCACAGCAGGCCGGTTGAGGGCGGTGGCAGCGGCTTTGCGGCGGTTCTTGCACGACTCGTCCCAAGGGGATGTGCCGATGGTGAATCCCTGGGATGAGGAGACGACTTTGTGGAAAGTGTGCAACATGGGACGCGAGATGAGAGCAGATTGGTTTGTGATCCAGAGATGTCGGACAGAGTCGAAGGAATTAGCGAAGACGATTCTCTGTGGAACATGTGAGCTTGCAGTTCTTCCAAAGGGATACAAAGGTCCTCACCTTATTGCCCATTCGAACCTGGAACACTGGCCCGTACTTCTTTGCCCATCCTTGTGCTACTTTTGCGTGGTTCGTCCCAAGCTCGTACAAGCTACCGAACACAGGTAGGCCAGGCACTTCAGGCAGACCTTTGATGTGTGGTGTGTCGGTCCCATACATAAACCTGTACAGGAATATACCGACAACAACAGCACCAGCGACGTAGATAGGAATCGACATGTTGCTGACTGCCCGAACTGTCGACTGCAAAGATGAATTCTGGGAGGACAAGCTGTAGAGGAGGCAGCCACACTTATACCGACACTCGTCCTCGCTTCGCGATCCAACGTGGTTCACTCAAGAATCAAGGCCTAACCACATTCTAAACGCCTGTCTCAGCGGGAATGCGCGCCGCATCACTGGATGCACGATCCGACGTAGTTACCGCATGCTGCACGCAGTAAAGTGGGGCGTTAGCGCGGTGTCGTCAAAGTAGCAGTCGTTAAAAGACGGGTCTGCGGAATTGGCCCGCTAGTGTCGCTGCACATTTGGAGATGCGATACCTAGCGCGGTGCGGGGGACCAGCGCTGTGGGGGGTGAATCAAATAGTGTAGGCTAGCTGTGTCGGCAAGGCCATCACTTCAAGCATCACACGGAGATTTGTATTGGATGTCGACTCAACGGCTGATAGAGTCGGGCTCCACAATGTATGTCAGAACAATGCATGTTTCGTACGCTGTGGAATCCAGACCTGTGCATGGCGGAACACTTCCTCCCCATGGTGGACCAGGCTCTTGAAGCAGTCGTTGATTCGTTGATTCGTGTGTTCTATGTTTCGGTGTATGATGTGCCGAGATATTAAGGCGATAAAAACTCTGGTAGTACTTACCTATTTCCATAGCCTCCTATCATTGGCGTGACTGACTGCACGTTAGTAAAAGCCGCCAAGTACGAGCCGCCAAGTACGAACTGCGACACAGGTACTTACTCACTAAAGAGTGTCGGGTTCGTAGCGTGCCTCAAGTCGCTGCTTGAAACTTCCAATTTGCTTCCATGGTGCGGTGTTAACTTGGGGTGAATAGAATCAAGTCACCTGGTATGATTCACATATCAGAATCTAAGTTCGTGCAGTGTTCACCGATCAATCCGTCTATGCTTTTCGTGAAATATCTCAGTCGAACTTGAGCTCTAGGGCAGGCTCGATCTTCCCTACACATTCACCAAACCCTACCAATGCTTCCTCATCTTGACCGCAGACACCCTTGATGGTAATCTCATCACCGTCCTCCAAGAATGTCCTCATCTCTCCACCGCTTAGTCTGATAGGTTCCTTGCCGTTCTGGCTCTGTTCTATGAAGCTTCCATATTCAGCTGGAGAGTCCCCGCTTATGGTTCCAGAGCCGAGCAGATCACCAGGTTGGAAAGGGCAACCGGTAATTGTGTGGTGTGCAAGCATCTGAGGGAATGACCACAGGAGGTTTCGTGCGTTGACTTTCGATATTGTCGTGTTTTGACCGGATGACGCTGAACATGTTTAGTAACTATAAGGCGAAGGGGAAAGTATTGAACTTACTCTTTACGTCTACCTGGAGATTGATATCGTATACAGATTTCTCGTCCTTCTCTTTGAGGTATGGCAACACGTCGGCATCGTTTTCTAGACCCTTAACCTTGAAAGGTGCCAGTGCATCTGCGAGAACAACCCATGTACTGATAGTTGTGCCAAAGTTCTTTGCGTTGAATGGTCCAAGCGGCACGTACTCCCAAGCCTGGATGTCTCTCGCTGACCAGTCATTCATCAGGACGACACCGAATAGATTGTCGGCGGCCTTGTCAACCGATATCGGCGTTCCTTGTTCGTTGGAGCCGCATACGAATGCGCCCAACTCCAGCTCAATATCGAGTTTCTTGCATGGTGAGAAAGTTGGTTCTTTCTTCTCAGCGGCCGGGTTGAGAAGGATTTGGCCGTTGGGTCGTCGAATCGGTGTTCCTGAGGGCACGATTGACGACGCTCGCCCATGGTAGCCAACAGGAAGGTGCTTGTAGTTGGGCTGCAGCGCGTTCTGTGGCCCACGAAAGATAACTCCGCAATTGTAGGCGTGGTTCATGCCGGCGAAAAAGTCGGTGTAGTCACCAATCTTGAAGGGCAAGTGCTTCTTCACATCATGCAACGGAATCAAGACTCGCTTCTGCAACGACTCATTGTTCTTCAGCACATCTGGGAACTCAGTGTTCTCGGTGAACACACTTTGGATGTACTTGCGCACAACGGAGTGTATGGGCCGTCCGAGCGCAGCAAAGGCGTTTAGTGACGGCTGTGAAAAAACAGCCTGGTGTGGTTGTATCGTAGACAATCCTGAGAAGCCATTGTCCGCCGCAAAAGCCTCCAGGTCTAATGCGTGGTCGCCAATTGCAACAGCCACTCGCGGCGTCGTCGAAGAAGTCGTGGAGATGATGCCAAAAGGAATGTTCGCTAGTGAAAAGTGAGATCCTCGAGGTATGCTAAACCACGATCGCAGGGAGGTCATGTTGGGCGATGGTTTGATTGCTGCTGCTTGCTCTGAGGGCCTGATATTGCCGCACCTTGTAGAATCGCGGGATGCAAAGCTCGTCAAGAACAAAGGTGGTGTGATGCTGACTTGATAAGATCGCGATATTCTCCAGTTCCGAGCAAGTGCTCGAGAATCAGCAAACTCGGAAACCGCGTTCCGATCGCGTCGCTGCCCGCCATGTCGTGATTGCAGAAACGTGACGGCTACTCATGGCGAGGATGACGACGGAGTGCGGCCTCTATTCCGCAAGAAAGCGGATGCAGGCGCAGACTGTGGGGTAAGCCGAAGACTATACCACTTTGGGAGGGCAGGAGCTCCCCGCCGTCGCTCAGGCCCCGAGCACCGAACCCAACGACGGAATTTCAAGCCGCCCATTACCGCACTGCTAAGCAGTAATGTCCAGACAGGTCTTGTCACATGCCGTGTTTCCCTTGGACTTCTCCGGGTCATTCCAGGAGCTTGCTGCATATATTCGAGCGTACGACGTTCAGAATTGCCTTTTGTCTTTGATCGATACCGGTCTACAGAAATTAATACCCAGCTGTTCCTGGTACTGATTCGGCTCACTAACCGTTACCATGCCCTCGACACAATTCAGCTTCAAGGAAAAGTACAGATACCAAAATGGATTTGCTTCCTACCATGAGTACGCTACACTGACATGATGTGACCATACATCGCTCACAAAGTATTAGGACAGAAGCAGTAGAGGGTGCATTGCCAATTGCCGCCAACTCACCACAGAAGCCTCCCCTTGGTCTCTATGCAGAGAAGCTTTCCGGAACAGCATTCACAGCCCCACGACACAAGAACCAGCAATCATGGCTCTACCGCATACTACCCTCCTGCGGCCACAGCAACTTTGAGGCGCGAGAATCAAGTACATTCAACACAAACCCCGAGAACAAGCCCTGGGAGAAGATTCATTTCATCCCGAATCAGCTGAGATGGGACCCCTTCGACCTTGATGAGACAGTAGACTGGGTGCACTCGCTGCACCTCGTTGCTGGCGCTGGAGATCCCACTATGAAGACTGGTGTTGGTTATTTCATCTACGCAGCGGGCAAGGATATGGCAGCGAACGAAGCCTTCTACTCCGCAGACGGCGACTTCCTCATCGTCCCGCAGCACGGCGCGCTCGACATCCAGACCGAGCTGGGCCGCATCCTGGTCCGCCCCAACGAGATCTGCGTGATCCCTCGCGGCATCAGATACCGGGTCACCCTCCCCGAAGGACCCGTCCGAGGCTATATCCTCGAGCTGTACGAGGGTCACTTTGAGCTGCCCGAACTGGGCCCCATCGGATCCAACTGCCTGGCCAACGCACGCGACTTTCAAGCACCCGTCGCCGACTTCGATGAGGACACAAGTAGCTCATGGACCATCCTCGCCAAATTTGCTGGCCACCTATACGCCGCAAAACAGGACCACACACCCTTTGATGTCGTTGCCTGGCACGGCCTATACTATCCGTACAAGTACGACCTGGGCCGCTTCAACACAATAGGCAGCGTGTCCTTCGACCACCCCGACCCGTCCATCTACACCGTCCTGACATGCCAAAGTGCATCCCCAGGGACAGCAATCGCCGATTTCGTCATCTTCCCGCCGCGCTGGCTCGTCGCCGAAGACACCTTCCGCCCGCCATGGTACCACCGCAACACCATGTCCGAATTCATGGGTCTGATCCACGGCCAATACGACGCCAAAACAGGCGGCGGCTTCCAGCCCGCCGGCGCCTCGCTGCACAACGTGATGAGCGGCCACGGCCCCGACGCGGCCACCCACGAGAAGGCGTCGAATGCGCCGCTGGCGCCCCACAAGGTCGGCGAGGGCAGCATGGCGTTCATGTTCGAGAGCTGCCTGATGATCGGCGTCACCGACTGGGGGCTGCAGAAGTGCCAGAAGGTGCAAGAGGACTACAACGCCGAGAGCTGGGAGCCGCTGAAGCCGCACTTCAGGCTCAAGCCCGGGCAGAAGATTAGTAATGGGGTGAGCGCTGTGGCGGGCGCGGCGGAGGGCGATACGGCCCAGGTGCCGCACTATACGTGATGGGTGGGAGGGTGGTATGCAAATAACATATTCACACCATGCCCGGCATATAATTATTTGATATCTGCTAAAAAAATGGAACTTATGGACTCTTCTCCACCGCTCCTGTGTCGCATGTGCGGCGCACGCGTAATCGCTCTGTGACAGTCTGACCATCGCTCCAGCGCAGTTATAACATGGGCACATAACACGCGCTCACGCACTAGTGAAACAGTGCATGCACGAAACCAAAAACCAGGACCCCTCACCCCTCACAGCCACAGTCACGATCACAGCTCACAGCGCAAGACCAGTAGAACAGGAGCATTGGGGTTTTCATAATTAAATTACTGCCGCGGCGGCGCATCAAGCGCGCCGCAGTCTCGTATCTGGGGTATCTGCGGACATCAGGACCCGTTCCACTCTGCCTCCTACTTCGACAAACGCTCTGGAAAAACATCTACAGAAAGGAAAAGGTCTCGGGGGGCGACAGCGGGCGGGGCGCACATTAACTTGGCGCGTGTGCGACCGCGACACGCTTCGTTGTCTTTGTCTTTGTTTCTGCGGGGTTTGAAGGAAGGGCGTCTATGAGGGCTGGATGACGGAGGGGCCGGCCAGGACTTGGTCGTCGGCGATGGACTCGGTCTTGGTGATCATCATGTAGACTTCGCCCTGGAGGTTCTGGGGGACCATGCAGTTGCCGTTCTCGATCTTGGAGAACTGATTGCCGCCGCTGTGATGTGTTAGTTTTGATGTTATGAGTTGAAGTGATAATGGAGTGACTTACGGAGCGACGAAGGCGCAGAAGGAGGCACCGGCCGGGCTTGCGGGGTCGGCGAGCTTCAGGTTCTGTCCAACGGTGGCCTTCTCGGGGTTCTGGAGCGCGATGGCGGGGAAGGCCTGGATGTTCAGGTTGGAGCCCTGGGGGCACGACTTGATGAATTGCGCGGCCAGAGTGAAGACAGCGCGGGGCTGGAGGGCGGTGTCGAAGGCAGCGGGAACGGGCTCAGCGCCGGAGGCAACACGGATGAAAGCCTGGTGACGGGCCTCGACAGTGACGATGGAGGCGGCGGCGGCGAGAACGTTGGACGAGTTGACCATGGGGGCGGCGCCGAGGTAGGCGGAGACACCGACGGCCTCGAGCACACGCGCGGTCTTGACCATGGAGTCGGCACTTGCGAGAGCGGCATCGAAGTTGTAGTCGCAGGGCTCGACGGGCTTAGCACCGGCGCCGGTAATGGCAGACATCAGTGTGGTAACGTGGATAGCCTCAGTCTGACCAACACCCATGAGGGACTTGATCTGGCCGTCGTTGAGACCAAGAGCCTTGAAGTCGCTCATCGGGAACTTCGCGAAACCCTGCTTGTAGAATGTCGACTCGAGGTGCTCAGCTGTCAAAGCACTAAACGGTCAGCTCTTGCATTTCAAACATTGCACATTTGCACTTACAACTGGAGGATGTCAACATCGCTCAGAGTGGCCTTCGCTGCTGGCGCAGCCGATGTTGTCGACGCCGAAGCAGAAGCAGCGGGTGAAGACGAGGCCTGGCGAGCGACGATAGGAGCAGGAGCGGCAGCCACGAGAGGCGCCAGGGCGAAGAGGCCCTTGAGGATTGTTGATACGCTCGGCATATTGGCTAATTAAGTAGTCGTTGTCGTTGAGGGGATGATTTCGTAAGGATTGACGGCCAGCAAAGTCTCGCTTTGAATTCGAATATTAAGTATATCTCTAAAGTCCAGCCAGGGACGAGGTAGAAGAAGACCGTAAGGAATGTCGTGAAGTATTAGGTACAGAGTTATGGAAGGAAGCCTTGCAGTTGATGTCCAACAGAAACGTTCGGTATAAACAGAGATGGGCAGCGAATGACCCTTATACACGACTCCGCAGCTCCTAGGAAACCTGAGACACCATGGTAATTCGGAGGACGGATGCAAGGCTCGAGGCAGAGGGGCGGACTGAGCGATCCCGTCCACAGGTTGGAGCAACTTACCGGATCCGTAACCATCAAGCTTTCAGCCTTGGCCCGTCGACCCATCGATCGCCAGGGAACTGCTTGCTCGCAGTGTAGCAACCGCTGAATTTTTCCGCATGGCTGCGTTGGGGCTGGTGTTGGACGCGTGAGGTGTTGCAAGTCTGGGGCCTGCGACGCGAAGTTGTCGCGATGAAACTGTACAAGTACCAACATCACACACTTGGCTGCACGGAGGCGATAGAGCCGCCCAAGACTGGTTCTGGATGCAGCTAGCAGTGCATAGCCATCAGCGGCGGCGAGTAACCCATCCGATGGGGTTCATGTGTGGCTCACCAGCGATTACATGAGGCACTCAATCTTTCGACGACGACGCGATTCGTGCTGCGTCAGTGATAACGCCCTTGAAACGCGTTTCAAAACGTGCTTTCGACACATTTTAAAGACTCGAGGATTTCAGAAAACAACTTGCGCACTCAAAGCGATCGATATGTGCGGACTGTGATGCTGTGCGAAAGCTGCTGAAGAGGCGAAGTTGGTGGAGAAGGATGGCTGAGCGCCGCGCGCATGGCCAAAACACCACAAGACGACTGCCAAGCATTAGTGACGACCCTGTCATAACGGCGTTCACGCCTCAGGCAATGCCTTCGTCGGAAGAAACGATTGCCAGCACAAGCTTTACGGGTAAAAATTAGCAAGGATCTCCGTTCCCAAAGAGTTGCATCAGTTCGGGCAAGTTCCACCAATTCTATCAACGTGAGGCGCAGATGCCGGCAGTGTCAAACCCAGCAGCCAAATGTGGCACTCGCCCTACATAGGATGTCAAAGATCCCGGAGGCTGCAGAATATCCGCGTCGTTTCACTTCAGTAAGGCCATTGGACTGTCAGCTATCAAACACCTCTATCACGGTCCGTAAGGTGTCAGCCTGTGTGGTGTTTACTGATACATACTGCACCATCATATTCGACTCTATACACGGCGCGATCAAACAATACATTAACACAATACTAAGATAGCCGACTAGTCCTACTGTATGTATTCCGTGATCCGGTCGTGTACCCCATACACATGAACAATACACATTCGTCATCCATCTGATTTTGCACCAACACAACTTAAAATATATCCACGCTATGCAAATTCCCTTCAAGCAGTGTTGACAGCAATGCGAGGCTGCCTTAGCAATACAGTGGCATTCACGCTGCCGACGAAGCTACCATACAGGCGTTCTCCCAAGTATCGATGGAGTCGTGGACTTGCGCTTACAAAGCGTACGGGTTCAGCGAGCGGATAGTCAAGCAACTACAGGTAATGTTAGTAAAGTGTAATACGTGAAAGACGGTATGCAACTTACGGAGGACTCTTGGTCAGATCCGTCTTAAGGATTACAGGCACGCGTGCCATCTCCCGCACATCCTGGATGTAGTCGCCGTTCTCCTCACGTAGGGCGAACCAGCTGAGGTACTTCTCCTTGTTCGACAGCTTGGCCTCGGGCGCCTCGCTGGCGCTCTTGGACAGCTTCGAGTCCGAGTTCGTACGCTGCGGAGCTTGGCCAGAAAGCCCCCTGGTCGGCGAGGGAGGCATGCTTTGGGTCGGTCGATCAGCACCAGTTGGGTTCAACGACACGCCGGCCATGGTGGAGTTCAGATCGCTCGAGTCATCGTCGTCATCATCGAACAGAGCGTCAACTTCGTTAGTCGACATGGTTCCTGTGTCCATCTGGCGGCGCTGGGCCTCTTCCTGTTCCTTGGCACGCTGCTTAGCCGCCTCAGCGTGACGCGCAGCAGCCGCGGCGTTGGACGCCCGGATAGAACCGTGCTTCGGCCGCTCATCCTCGGGGACGAAAGCAGAAGAGGGAACACCCTTCTCCCAGTAAAGCTCCAGGAGACGCTTGTTCTTATCGAACTCTGCCTTCTTGAGAGGAAGCTGATCACAGTGGACTCGCTTCTCAAAGCCCCATTCAGGGATCAACACATCAAACGCTGATTCGTACACGCAGATGACAATGCCCTCAGCAATCAAGTCGCCGCCAATTTCTTGGCTGATCCTGTCCATCTTGCGGCAGGCCTCGATATGGACGCTCTGCTCCTGAGCAGCATGTGCGGAATCTTTCTTTGTGTTGCACATCTCGGCAGTCTTAGCCAGTACCTCAATGTCCTCAGTGAACTCGATGGCGCCGTTCGAAAGAGCAGCTTCAAGTTGGCGGTGCACAACAATATCGGCGTAGCGGCGGGATGGGTTCATGAAGTGAGTGTACAGCGAGAGATTGAGGGCGTAGTGGGCGTATTGGTCCTCCGGTACCTTGCCAGCGACAAAGTACTTGGCGCGGGGCATAGACTTGATGACGAGCGTCTCCATACCCTTACGGATGTCGCTATCTTCGACCTGGAACAAGCTGTTTTGGAGAGTGCCACTGCTCTCGTCGTCAATGCTGTAGCCAATCGCACCCATCCGCTCGGCGATGGTGTTCAAGCGACGGGGGTTGGGAGGAGCTTGGCGACGAAGGAGAGCCTTTTCTGGCAGAGCAGCATGGATCTTCTTTGCGACAAAGCTGTTCGCAAGATGGCTGAGCTCCTCGATGCACTCGTGAGCTGGCGAAGAGTCAAAGATGTTGGCCTCAACGGGAACATTCTCGTCGTCAAGCTGGTACATGAGACGCAGAGGCTGGATGTCAGCAGTGCGATCGCCAAAACGAGCCTGGCGGAAACGCTGCGTGATTTGGTGGAGCGTCTTGATGTCCTTAGCACGAGCCGCCGTCACCTCCCCGTCGCGTCCGCTAATAACAGAGTCGACCTCTTCGTACGACAGTTTGCCGGAGCTCTTGATGACAGACTTTCCGACCCAGGTCTCGTCGTCTGATACACGGCCGGTCTTGGGATCGACCTTGAAGATCACACTGACAGTGTAGCGATCCTCACCAGGGCTGAGACAGCAGATGTCGTTGGACAGACGTGGAGGAAGCATGTTGACAGAGCGATCCATGAGGTAGACACCTGTGCCGCGCTTCTTTGCCTCACGGTCGACAAGAGAGTTTGGCTTGATGAAGTGCGCGACGTCAGCAACGTGAACACCGATTTCGACGCGGCCATCATCAAGGTACTTGAAGTGGATAGCATCATCGAGCTCCTTGCTGCCGTTGGGGTCGATGGTGAAAGTCTCCTCGCTGCGAAGGTCACGACGTGCCTTGATCGCCTCCTCGCCATCGTTTGCGACCGACCAGTCCTCGAAGCCAACGTTCTTGATGACTGCATCGGAGAAATCATCAGGGCCGAAGTTGTTGTCACGCAACAGAGCGTCGGTCTCAACCTTGGGGTCGCCCATGACACCAAGCTGTTCAACCAGGGTACCAAAGGGATGCAGCGAGGTGATGGGCCATCGCTTGATGCATGCAACAAAAATGCGATCAGCGTACTCTTGGTGCTTCTCAACAAAGTCCCTGGGCGCCTGCTCTGTCGGAATGGCGATCAAAGGCACACGCTTGTCGGTAGGCTTGAACCATACAATCTTGGGCTTATCTTGACGCTCGGGCTGGGGACGGCTGTTGCTGCCCTCACGAGCCTGGCGCTCAGCCTCCTGCTTCTCCTTAGTGGCCTGGCTGCTAGGGCGCAGAAGACCAAGGGAGCCAGAGAACATCTGACCGGCAACACGCTCAATGACAGCAACGACGTGACCGGCGTACAGAGGCTTGAGCTCATCGTTGATCTCCTCTTCTTCCATAAGGAGCAAGCTTTGGCCTTCGACTTCGACATCATCGTTCTTCTTCTGGGTAGGTCGCTGACGCAGACTTCCACGTCGACGAATGCCGCCCTCGCCAGCCGTCTCAGGCTGGGTCGTAGCGTCGTTCACGGCGATGCTACCGCCACGAGGATCAGCATTGTCCTTCCTCTTCTTCTTCTCTTCCTTCTCGCGCTTCTGACCCCAAACCTCATCGACGTCCAGAAGTTCGATGGCGACCAGGTCACCTTCCAAAGCACGGTTCCTGTCCTTGCTACCGCAAATGAAGATATCGGCATCAAGATCGGTTGTGGTGACATACGCGTCGCTTCGGTTCTTCTTGTTGACACGGAGAATACCGGCGACAAGCTGACCGTCGCCAAGTAGTGCAGGCAAAGTAGCCTGGGGGAGGTAAGGAGTGAACAAGGTCTTGCGTTGCTGCTGCTGCTGCATGCCCATCTGGGGCTGAGCGTGCTGGCTAACGCCGAGGCCTCCGAAACCACCGCCCTGCAGCTGCTGCGCCTGCAGCGCCTGAAGGTGGGCAATCTGAAGAGGGTTGAGACCTTGGGCAAGCATCTGTTGCGGGACGAGGACCTGTCCCTGGGGTAGTTGAACCAGTTGAGGTTGGCCCGGGTACTGGAAGTTGCCGAGAGAGCCAACAGACTGGTTGACCGAACCGCGAGTGCGGTGTCCGGGCTGGAAAGGAGCGGCATTGGCAGTCTGGTTCATGTTGAAGTTACCCATGTTCTGGGACTGGTTCTCCTGAGCAGACTGCTGCGGGGGGTTGTTCTGGGGCTGCCTCCAGTTGCCCTCGAAGTTGCGCGATGCGCTTCGGCCGTGGCCTGCGCTACCGCGGCGCTGGAAATCAGACTGGCCGCCCTGGGTGTTGTTGTTGGTAGTGTTGTTGTTGCTCGATGTGCTCGAGTCGGCGGGCACCTGTGGGAAGGAGAAAGCTGGTCCACCACGGCCGGCGCTGCCACCACCACGACCGACAGCCATACTTTGGCTGCGTCCATGGCCGCCGCGACCGCCACGCGTGGAGGTTTGCTCGCCAGAGCTAGCACCACTGGGACTTGCGTCTCGGTTGGCGCTGCCACCGGCAGAAGGTAGCGGAAACTGGAAGCCCGAAGTCTTTCTCTTCGACTCTGCCAGCTCTGCCGCCTTCTTAGCATCAGAAAGTGCTAAAGAGTGTCTTCTTGTGTGTCCGGAGCCAGCGGCACCGCCGCCACGGCCGCGAGGGTTCACGTTCTCGCGGCCCTGGTTGCCCTGCTGACCGAACTCGCCGAAGCCAGATGCGCCGGAGGAAGGAGCTGGGGGCGGGCCTCCCATACCAACATTGGGAAGGGCGGACTGGTTGCGGCGGTGGGGGGTGGGCCCGGCGGGTGCGTGCATGGGAACACCGAGGTGCTGCTGTCCCATCTGCTGCTGGAACTGGTAGTTGTTCACCTGCGGTGATAGGTTTGCCATCTGGCCGGGCTGCATCTGGAAGTTGCCCAGCTGCTGCTGGGGCTGGATCATGCCCATGTTCACGTACTGCTGGTGCGTCGCGGCGATCTGCTGCTGTTGCTGCTGGAGCACCTCGATCTGCTGTGCGATGGCAAGCTGTTCCACTGCATGGTGTGTCAGCCAGGTCTGGGAACAGTGTGGGGGCACAAACTCATCAGCGGCGTCAGCTCGGACGGGCTGCGGCGGTGTGCAATGTGCAGGCGGCGGCCGGCAGGGCCCATTGGCCCCTGCTGGCCCTGCTGCTGCGGCGGCTGCTGCTGCTGCTGGTCCATGGCTAAATGTGTGGTGTAAGTGGCTCGGGGCCTGGTGTTATGTACTGTTCACAGAAGTGACGGTCGAGCCAGTCGAGGCCGTAGAGGACACGATTGGGTTTCGCAGAAGTATTCGGGGGTAGTCTGGCACGCGTCAATATTCAGCGCGGCATGACGAGGCGAGCGGTGATGGCAGAGGCTGCAGGCGACATGGTGGGGAGCGCTGGGCGATGCAGGGTCGAATGCTTGAGAGCTAGCGGGGACACTTACAAGCTGGGTGCGGGCGGAGAGCGGGGCGCGGCAATGCAATGCTTCGAGTAGGCGATGCTGGCGGGCGGGCGAGCTCTGCAGAGACTGACAGAGGCTGCGGTTGATGTGGGCAGTGTGCAGGTACAGGTGCAGTGCAGACAAGCCTGGCCGACTGGTGATAAGGATCGAGATGCAGGGGCGTCGGGTTCAAGGAGCGCGGTTTCCCTGGGGCTGGGCCGTCTGTCACGAGTGACGCAAATGGGAGGAGTGAATGCTCGAAGGAAGGAGCGAGCGGGCGCAGAGGGAAAGAGAGGGTTGCAGAAGAGGTGTGAGACGCGGCGGAGGGTGAGGGCTATGGCGGACAGCTGGGGCCAGTCCCGAATGGAAGCGATCGGCTTGTTCAGTCCGCAAACGAGTGCTAACACGGACGTACGTCACGTCACCTGCGCAATCCAGCAGCGCCGAGGAGCAACACTTGGAAGCAGATGAAGGGAGCGGGAGGAGTCGTCGCCCACAGACGCGTCGCCGCCGGCGCTCTATATAGCCACCCGGTGCGGTCGTCGCAGGACGGTGATGTGAAGCACCGCCGTGGTGTTCATGTTTCAAAGGCAGCCAAGCGGAGCTGTCACGCACACAACCAACTTGAACCAAGCCACACCACGCCGCCGACACAATCCTAGGGACTCAGAACGTTCGTGTCTGCGCTGCTCGGTCCGGCGCGGCGCAGCCACGTCGCCTCGCTGCGACACCACGGCCGAGCGGCATCAAGTGAAATGTTATCAACGCAGGCTCTCTGGCTCTTGAACCGTGCGGCTGCACGTTCGACGTGGTGGATGGATCGATGAAACTGCCCAAGCATCTGCAGTCGCTTCAACCTGCCCATGACACCGACGACGGAACACGTCCAAAGCTAGCGAAATCCCAATGGATGACTCGTCTGCATCGCGCCGTCTCACCAGCTGCCCTGAGCCTCGATCCTTCGAGCTTCGCTGGCACGTGCTGAGCATGTCCAGCGCCAGCTTGCGACAATGTCGTGTCCTCTGCCTGCGCGATGCCATTGTGACTGTGAATGCTGCCAGACGCATGCGTGCATGTATGAGGGTTCCACAAGGCAGTGCATAACAGCGGAACCCGGCCATAGAAACAATGAACGTTCGATTGCGGACGCGGGCCGCTTTGTTGGCCTACGGGTACAAGCAGGGGTACGCCTAGTCACGTGCTTCGGGGAATCTTTGGCCGTCTTTCACAGGACCAACCACGTCTTTTACGTGCCCCGTCCGTTTTGAGACCTCGACCCCCGCACGCGCAATGCCCGCCAGATCGGGCACGTCATCCTCGAGCATGCACACCCGCGCGTCCTTTGGTTCTAGCATCATTGAAAGCTCCCCCATACGGCAATCGCCTACGCGAAATGGCTCCCGCAACCACCGGGCAGCAGCCGCACGCGATCCATACGAGAGTCCCTCTCGGCAGATGCAGCTCGAGTTCAACCTGAAGCTCAGCATATCTGACCGCAACTTCAATGACCAGCTCGACCAGGCTGCCGCAGAGCGCGCACGGCTACACGAAGAACAGCTTGCACAGGCTGCGGAGGAGCATGCTAAAGTGCGGAGGGGCGCAGAGCTCGAGCTGCAGAGGCTGACCCTCGAGGAGGAAAAGGCACGCCTGCGAAGTCAAGAGGAACAACAGCGCGCTATTGAGCAGCTGCAGAAGGAGAAGGCTCAGCAGCAAGCAGAGGCGCAGAGGCGGCAACTCGAAGCACAACGGCGGGAAGAAGAAACCGCGAAGCAGGCATTGGAGCATCAGAGAAAACTTCAGGAGGCTGAGGCACGCCAGAAAGCGCAAAAGGAGCAGGAGGCTGCCGCAGAAAGACAACGGAAAGAGAAGGAAGAGGCAGATCGGAGAGCCAAAGAGGCTGCAGAGAAAACTCGAGCAGAGCAAGCAACGCAGCAAGCCGCCCAACAGGTTACACAGCAACTGCAAGCACCCGCTGCTGCCGCCCAACAGCCAGCCGCTGCGAAGACTCCCGCCGCAACGCAAGCGCCTAACGATGCTATTAACAATATACATACAAAATATCTGGAACTGCACAAGCGGATGAAGGAGTTTCGAGTCGCATTCTGGAATGAGAATAAAAGGGCTGGTCAACCGCTTAAGGAGCCTATCGGCAATGCGCGACGCAACCTGCGCCTCAAGCTCGGCCAGATCAACGTCGCTCGCGCAACCAGTCAGGCATCAATCAAGAGTCTGCGAGCCGACTCTTTCGACATTGCACTCAACACCCCAGGGCCGATGATCGACATCCGCCCCTTTCTAGTCGGCCAGACAATACCGCCCCTCGCCAACGAAGCAGAGGCACAGTACCCTGCCTTCTTGTTATATATGTGGATCATGTTTGAGAAATTCTTGCTCAAGCAATTCGAGAAGGAAGCCGCGAATGAGGATGGGCGCATCATTCAGGAACTCGGTCTGATCGCTGCCAGTCTCTTCGCCGACCAAAAGTACATGTGGAGGGGCATCACCCTCGTCGACGTCCTCCTCGCAAAGATGCACCACATCTGCCCCATCATGTTCGGCGTCCGCGGCAACATGAACACTGTCCAAGGCCAGAAGCGCCTGGGCTGGATGCCCATCGACAAGCAGCCCGCGACCGGCGAAATCTACATGCAGCGCATCCGCGGTCTGTCCGCCGGCTTCGCCGCCATGTCGCTGCGCACCTTCAAGGCGGCCCCTGCGATCCCTGTCTCCGCGTACTGGCGCTGCATCGTCCAGGTCTGCAACACCCCGCAACAAGACCTGTACCCCGGCCACTTTGCCATTCTCAACGGCCTGCTGCGCGACTTCCACAAGAAGTTCCTCGGCTTCTACGGCGTCCACGCCATGGCCGTTCTCAGACGCGCTGTCGTCGACGTCCCCGCCCGCGCGCCCGACCGGTGCAAGGACGCGGCTGGCACCATCAGCGTGTTCCCCGAGAAATGGAAGAGGCGGGAACTCGACGAGAAGGCGGCAGCGGCGGAGAAGGCGTAAACGACGAGAGAGTATCCGACGAAGCGCCTATCGCCGACGGAGTGCCCGATGTTGGAGTAATCATCGAAGATCCCGCCACCGCACACCCAGAAATCTAAGTCACACAGCAAGGAACAAATCTGTACCTAAACCACCCAAGCCCTCGCGCAGCATAGACCGGTTGGATTTGGGAATTGGGAATTGGAACCCCAGGCACAAGCCCCCGCGGGCCATGGCATCTCTGTCCATAGCATTCATAGCATCTTGGCGTTCGCGCATTGCATGTTGCCGTACGTATTGTGGGACGCTGCTGAGCAGGTAGTCGTTTGCGTGGAAAAGTAATTGAATATCGCGCATCTTGTATCGCATGGAAAGTCTCTTGCCGTGGCTCTGTGGTTTCTGAATAAGTCGTCTGTGGTGATGCATGGGTCTGATGGCAGGTTACAGTGAAGCTTTGGAGGCACAGTGGATTGGGAAGGGGCAGGTTGTCACGAGTCAAGTCGAACCATGATGTAGTAAAGTCTTTCAATTCGCTGACTGTGGCCTTCGGCTTGGATCAGAAATCCTTCTGCGGATTTTTAGTCCACCGTACAGTCTACATGCCCACCTAACGCCATGCCATGATCATGAGAATGAGGGTATAAAACTCCAATAGAAACCATGACCCGTGAAACTCCGCCAATGATGCTTGAATGTGATGCCAAATGAAAAGATGAATGAATGGAATATTCACCTAGACGACCACATCATCTAGGAAAGGAGAATGATGATTAAGTTCTTTTTGGCCTTGGCCTTGGCCTTACCCTTGCCCTTGACAGTCTCTAGCTCCTCCTCTTCTTCGAGATTGCCGTCGGGGCCAGGACGGCCAATTTCGAAGCCAGTGACGGTTGACTTGAGCGCTTCCTTGATCTCTTGTGGAGTATATATATCCTTGACTAATACAAGGGCCTGTAGAACGATAGTTGGTATAATGCAGATTTAACGGGCACGGAAAAAGCCATCTATAGCTGGAAGTGAATAAAGGAGGTAATTACAATATATAACAGAACAGCAGACAAGGAGCCGATAAGGGACAGAAACGGCGACCCCTTTGTACAAGTAAGGAGCAATCAAGAGAGTAGCTTGCTTGAACAAGCTAGAAGGTCAAACAACTGAAAACTCACTTACTACACCTAGCATTGGCTAGGTCGAACATGATGCTCAATCTACTTGTCACGGCCTTAACAGATTACTCCCTGGGAGCAAGACATGGCAGCTCATGACTGTAGACAGTAGCATCTAGTTATCGAGCTGGCATGCAACAGCTGTCCTGATAACCGACACGAACCATATTCGCTGTTTAACGAAGGCTTTGACGTGACCAGTACACTACTCACCTCTTCATTATGCCCATTTCAACCGACTATCTCCTAGGACCACCAATGATATTGACAACCACCCACTTCTCGATCCTGTTCAGAACTTTCCCATGAACAAGCGTACCACACAGATCCGTCTCTTCCACCCAGTCCCCACCTAACCCTGAATTAGGAACTTGCGTGCAACAAAGCACCCGACCCAAGCCCTCGCACATCCTCGTTTCCCCCTTCCATCTCCGTGAGGCGAGCAGTGAAGTCCAAAAAAGCACGCCCCAGCGTCCAAACAGCCCAAGCGAACCAATCACACGCGCGCGCTGCCCGCGCTAGTGCCGTTTTCACCTGCCCGCTGTGACTCCATCGTGAGCGTGCGAGTTTGGGGTGACCGACTTCTCGGCTAGCGACTCCGTGGACGACTTACTGGCGCGGGAATACTGGGCCCTGGATTTCTGCGCGGTGTACTGGGTCTCTGCATTATTGCGTTGGTGTTTTTTGGATACCGAGTTTCTGAACCTCTGAACTTCTGGACTTCTGGACCGTTGAACTTCTGGATTCTTGCGTACCCCCATCTGGATTTCTGCATATCTGGGTACTGGACTTCTGGGTGCTCCGATACGTTGACTTCTGGACACTTCGAGTTGCACACTTCTGGACACCGACCGCCACCTACTGCCGCCGCGATGCCAACCTACCTCGTGCGCCTAGCGCAGATTCATGAGAGCTTCCGGCTGGCGGAGTTGCATGCGCTAGCTGAGCTCGCGGGGGTCGACAAGGAGATGGAGATCTTGCGGTATGATGATGATGTAGGTTGTCCACCCTCTGTTCTGTTTGCTGTCTGAACTTCATTGTTGTTTCAGCATCGCCTTGTTTGTTAGATATCCTTGTCTGCTCTTCGTTGTTCTGTCTCATTATTTATCGGGGCTGGAAGTTTGAGGGCACTGATGCACTATCACAAGAAGATCGTATGCTTGGGAATGGTGTGATATCTTTGCTATCTTTCCCCGTCCGATCTCGTCTCACACTCTCCCCTCTTCTTTTGTCACTTGCTCATATCGCACAGTCACCCTACTGCCTCATCTCCCTCCCTTCCGACACTGCCGCCACCCAAATCGCCACCCGCGCCATGCTCATCCAAGGTATCTACGAACTCTGGGGCGAAGGCCCCGACTACGCCGCCCTGCACGCCAACATCAAGACCACAACATCTCACCAATGGGACCGCTACGCCAACTCAACCTTCAGCTTCCGCGTCGAGCGCTACCGCGGGCTGCAACCGCCCGCGGCCCAAATCGCCGCCACCATCAACTCGTTCGCGTACCTGGGCTTCAAAGGCAAAGTCCAGATGAAAGACCCCGAAGCCAAGTTCCGCGTCTTCGAGTTCTACACCCTCGACGGCAAGGAGCCCACGTACGTGTACCTGGGCCGCCGCGTCGCCGAGTCCGGCCGCGACGCGAAGAGCACGTACGACCTCAAGAAGCGGCACTACATCAGCACCACCAGCATGGACGCCGAGCTCGCGCTGCTGACGGCCAACATCGCGCTCGCGGGCCCGGGCAAGCTGTTCTACGACCCGTTCATGGGGACCGGCGGGTTCCCGCTGGCGTGCGCGCACTACGGGGCCGTGGTCACGGGGTCCGATATCGACGGGCGCAGTATCCGGGGGTCGGGCGGGAGTGCGCGGCGCGGGCAGACGGGGCCGAAGAACGTGGGCATGAATTTCGAGCAGTATGGCACGCAGGGGCTGTATCTGGGCGGGTTTGTGTCGGATCTGACGAACACGCCGCTGCGGCTGCACGGGCCGGCGGCGGGCGACGGACAGGCGGGCAGAAATGCAGAGGTGGCGCCGTATCTCGACGGCATTGTGTGCGACCCGCCGTACGGGATCCGCGAGGGCCTCAAGGTGCTGGGCACGCGCGACCCGCTGCAGCCCGAAGAGCGCGCAAACCACGCCGCGACGTGGCAGACCGCGGGGTATCTCCCGCCCAAGCGGCCGTACAGTTTCACCGCGCTGCTCGACGACATCCTCGCCTTCGCGGTGCTCACCCTGGTCCCCGGCGGTCGGCTCAGCATGTGGCTCCCGACCGCGAACGACGCAGACGTCGCGCTGATCATCCCTTCGCACCCGTGCCTCGAGCTGAAGAGCGTGTGTGTGCAGCCGTTCAACAAGTGGTCGCGGCGGCTGCTGACGTACCGACGGCTCGCGGACGCGGAGGTGGATCAAGAAGCTCTCGCGGCGCTGAAGGCGGCGCAAAGGGAGTACGAGACGGGGACGCGGGCGAGTGACTTGAACGAGTTCCGGCGCAAGTACTTTGATGGGTTTCGCGGGTTTGAGGATATGAAGAAGGAGTTTGTCCGGATGAAGGTGGATGCGGGGATTAAGCAGGCGGAGGCGGAGGCGGAGGCAGAACTCATTGCGGAGACACAGGAATCGGCGGGGGAGAAGGCGCAGACGGCGAAGCAGGAGGTGGAGGATGCAGTAAAAGCTGAGGAGGCTGCAGCGGCGAAGGCGGAGGAGCTGAATAAGCGTTTTGGAGTTGAGGGGGCGACGTGAGACAGTCAGAAGAGGGTGTTCAGCGGAGTTGTATTGTGCAGCACGACTGGTCTAGTAGGTATACCCATATATTCCAACAAAAAAGCTCCATGTCCGAATCCAATATCCACAGAAAGTATTACGCCGCCATGCTAACTCCGCGGTAGATCACGCACCACATCATCCCCTGAGGTCGGCGCGATAGCATCGTCGAGCTGCTCGGGCGCCTCGGCCGCCAAATCCAACAGCGGTGTTTCTTCATCAGGCTCGTCGCGGGGCCCCTCGACCAGATCTTCGACCGGTAGGCTGTCTTCGGGCGGCAGCATGACATCCTGGAGCTCCTGCGCAGGGCTGTCGATGGTACCGTTCGTCTCGACACTGTCATGCGTCTGTTGCTCGACAGCTGCAGGCCCAACAGCCGTACCATTCACAGCCGCACCATTTGGCCCCAAACCCTTCCTCCTGCCCTCACCAATCCCCAAGTCCCTCACAGCGCGCCTCATACTCTCCAGGCGCGCGCGCTCAGTGACAACCATCCTCCGCGCCAAGTCCCGCAGCGCCTTGCGCCCCATCTCCACCCTACTCTCCTGCCAGCTAGCCAGTTCGCTCGCGACGACCTGCTGCGTGTATCTGAGCTCCCTACCGAGGTCTGCAAACTCGGCTTTGCTCTTGTCCATCTTTTCCTGCGCGTCGCGCTGCACCCTGCTGCGTGCGTCGTCGAGCAGGCCAAGTGGCCAGCGATCTGAGCGCCGCACGGACAGGTCGTGTCGATCAATGGCTTTCTGGGTGCTGGACATGCTGTTTATGAGATTGGATGGCCGGGTGAGCGAGGTCAGGACGGCGGTTATGGTGGAGCTTATGGCGTGCATGCTGTAGTAGAAGCCCGCGATGGGGCTTGCCTCGCTTGCTGCGACTGTCTTGGTGTAGCGCTCGAAAGCGCGGAGATGAGCCGCAGGGAGGAAGGTGAGTGAGTGAACGGCGGTGTTTGAGAGTTTCGCAGCATCGTTGAGGTCGGTGGCCGACATTCGTAGCTTGTTTGTGCGGCGCAGGACGGATTTTGATGCGTGGTGGAGGGACCGTACGTTTTCGCGGGCGTGCTGTACGAAGAGCTCGACTTCACGTACGTCGAAGATTGGCACAAACTCCTCGCGAAGACGCTCGACGCGCAATTCCGCCTTGCGGGCGGAGCGCTGTGCAAGCATCGTCGAGTCAATGTCCGGCACGAGGAAGAACTCCCAGACCATCTCGTGCATCGAGAATGTGGGGTGTCGGAGGAGGATCTTGAGGAAAGAGTCAAGACGGAGCTGCAGGTCGCGCAACACAGATCGAGACGGCCTGGACGGGATGAGGTACGGCGAGGCCATGTTGGCGATGACCGGGAGCCACGACGCTGGGTTCTCCTGAGCAAGCCACTTCCCGAGGTTCTCGAAGTCGTGTGATGACCGGCGACATGTGGTCACGGTAATGCTGCCGTTGGCGTTCGGTGCCCCAGATTTGAGCACTAGTCGAACAGTACCATCTTCCACGAAGAACGACCGAACCACAGTCGTAATGCGTCCGTCAGCACCAGGTTCGTTGGACAGCAGTACCAAATCGTCGATGCGATTGCGAACGTCGTCGTCCTTGGCAAGCTCAACAGCCGTCAATCCACGGGCATCTCTTACTGACAAGTCAACCCTTGGGTCCTGGAACAGCACCCGCACCATATCCGTACGACCGTACTTGCTAGCGACCATCAGTGGTGTGAAGTGCTTGTCGTTGGTAGCATTCGCATCCGAATCGCAGCGGTAGAGCAGCTTGTTTGCGAGCTGGGGGTCGGTGATGATATGCAGCAGACTGTTGCCTTTGCCGTCCACATGCTCATCAAGATGCAGCGGCTGTCCGTCATCTTGTGCATAGGTGGCGGCTAGTAAGCCCTGGTCGACCATAGTGTGGTACTCATCGTGGTCGTAAGATCTGCAAAGTGCGAACACAGGCGTTTGCCCGTTCTTGTCCTTTAGCCGCCAGGGGATGAGGTGTCCGATGCGCTGAATCAGACGGGGTTGGTTGA